>NC_068971.1:22323083-22632647 GCF_016808095.1 Vigna angularis | reverse complement strand
TAATCGATTATTCAAGTATGACTTGTGATAATCGATTATTGCTTAACCATAATCGATTATACTAGTAAAAATTACAATGTTTAACATTTTCCTACTACATTCAAAATCTACAAGTTTCTTTTTTAAATATTTTCCTACTACATCCAAAATCTATAAGTTGCAGCATCATCAAAACACATCTTCAGGTTTTACCAATACTCCTTATTGGTAACAATCTCTCACTTTTTGATGATGATCAAAAACTCTCTTTTTAAAAGCAACTCAGGTTTACCTGCAACATATATAAACTAATGGACAACCACAGTTAGCAGTACCTGTACAATGAAAAACTATTTTTTTTCTTTAATCCTCCCCTTATATTTCTTCTCCCCCTTTTTGATCATAAGCAAAAAGAATAATGTAATAACCTCCCCCTTAATATGAGCTCCCCCTCAAAAATGGAATATATGCAAAAAATAAAAGCTCATTATATTAAGAACAGAAAGGAATTACATGAAATTCATAAAGATTAAGAAACTAAATACCATAAAGAAAATAACATAACAATCAAACTTAGAGGCCTAAAACCTAGAATTCAGGACTAGGAGAACGTTCAGGAGATGGGATATTAAGATGACCCTCGATGTTAGATAGGCGAACATCAAGATCAAGAAATTGATCAACCATGTACTCATCAACAGATCGCTGCCACTCATAAATCTCCTCAAAGTGAGTCTTTTGTGCAAGACTCATATCCTCCAATTGTTTAGATAACCTTGCAAGATGTTCTTCCACAGAAGTTGAGGAAGAGGAGGGTATGTTGGATGGTCCAGCATCAGACGGAGTAGCAGCACTTACTGGGTCAGCCATATGAGTGTCCATGTCATCATCTTCATCTACATCAGGATGGTCATCATCTTTGTGAATAAGGACTCTGCCTCTAGTAATGAATCCCATTTGACGAAAGGTAGTATCTCCAATTTCTGATCCCACAGCTTCAATATTTTGAACGAGTTCTCCTTCAACAGGTACACCTTTGAATTCTAAAATCCTAGAAAGAAGAAGAGCATAGGGAAGTTGATATGAATGGGATTTCTTGGCTTTTACCATTGTGTCAGCAATGAGAGCAGGCCAGTCGATGTGTATGTGATTTAGAATCCCATACAACAAAAGTAAATCCTGCTCAGAGCATTGAGCATGGTTGGTTGCTCTAGGACATAAAATCCAGACAATCAAGTAGTGGATCATCCTTTCTTCAACTTTAAAACCTCCAACCAGTAATTGCCTTCTATTTGTTTGCCGTTCAGGATGACGTAGGAAGGATTGAAAAGTCATCATCCTGTTGAAATCTTCAAGTCCTAAATGGACTTTGACAGCATCATCCCAGATGGAAAGTTGAGCAACATTGGTCCATACATCATCTAAAATGATGCGTACTCCCTTGACCTTAGTAGATATTATCCCATCTCGATAGCGCAAGTTGAAGTAGAAGACTCTTATAAGATCAGGATAAATGCATCCTTTTTGTTCTAACAGATGCGTTAACCCCTGCTCAGCAAAAGTGTTTGGAAATTGAAAGCCATAGAAGCGGAAAAAGTCAAGACGAATAAACTTTACCGCCATGATCTTCCTTTCTTGCCAAGAATTAACAAAGTCTGCATGTTTCCCTTGATCTGAAATCCATCCATCTATGTTTGCAAGACGTGGTTGAGAAGAAGAGGAGGCTCCAGCTGTTCTGCGACGGTGCCTTCTTGAGTCAGCCATGGAGGAAGAATGGGAAAATGAGATTTTGAGAAGGTGAAGGGAAATGAAGAAGATTTGAGCTCTAGATTTGATTTCAGCAGTATTTGGGTGCAAAGGAGTGTCTAATAATCGATTATGGGGGGCTATTTATAAGAAAAATGGAAAAACTAGCCGTTTATGGTCGTTTATAGCCGTTATGGGATGCTCCAACGACTCTATTTTTGAAACTGTCAGCGCGATATCGATTATGGCTCGTGATAATCGATTATCAGTTCAATAATTACTGCCCAGAATTGTATGATAATCGATTATGCATAATGATAATCGATTATCTGCTCAAGATTTTCTAGAATTGAATTTGATGCATGAATAATCGATTATAACTTAGTGATAATCGATTATGAAGCATTAAGTTTACGAAAAATGCAAAAATTTGCATAGACTTTGATTCTAAGATATGTCTAACACTCCTAACTCTCTTCTAAGCTAAAAAAATCTATCTTTAGGTAGAGCCTTGGTAAAGATATCAGCTAATTGATGTAAAGTATCAACATATTCAATTTGACAATCCCCCTTTTGAATATGATCTCTTAAGAAATGGTGCCTAATTTCTATATGCTTAGTTCTTGAATGCATGATGGGGTTCTTGGTCAAATTTATCGCACTAGTATTGTCTCATTTTAGAGGAATTTTGTCAAGGAAGATATCAAAGTCTTCTAATTGTTGTTTCATCCACAAAATTTGGGCACAACAGTTTCCAGCTGCAATATATTCAGCTTCGGTCGTAGACAAAGCTACACATGCTTGTTTCTTTGAGTGCCATGACACTAAAGAACATCCCAAAAAATGACAGGTTCCACTAGTACTTTTTCTATCAATTTTACAGCCACCATAATCTGCATCAGAGTATCCAATTAAACTAGGTGAGGCATCAGAGGGATACCAAAGTCCAAATGAAGTAGTTCCCTTAAGATATTTTAGAATTCTCTTAACTACAGTCAAATGAGATTCTTTAGGATTGGCTTGGTATCTAGCACATACACAAACACTCTGCATAATATCTGGTCTACTAGCAGTTAAGTATAGCAAGGATCCTATCATGCCTCTAAACATGGTTTCATTCACTCCTTTTCCAATTTCATCCTTATCTAAATAACATGAAGTACCCATGGGTGTACTAGCTTCCTTGCAGCTATCCATACCAAATTTCCTAAGAATTTCTCTACAGTATTTAGTATGGGAGATGAATGTTCCACCATTCATTTGTTTTATCTGTAGTTCTAAGAAAAAGTTTAACTCACCCATCATATATATCTCAAATTCACCTTGCATTATTTTTGCAAACTCTTCACACAAAGAGTCATCAGTTGACCCAAAAATGATATCATCTACATAAACTTGCACGATTAAAATGTGTTTTCCTACTTTCTTAATGAATAAGGTTGAATCAACCTTTCCTCTAGAAAATTCATTTTCAATTAAAAAGATACTAAGTCTTTCATACCAAGACCTAGGTGCTTGTTTAAGACCATAAAGGGCCTTTTTCAATTTGTAAACATGATCAGGAAATTTAAAATCTTCAAAGCCAGGAGGTTGATAACATACACTTCTTCTTTTATAAAACCATTTAAGAAAGCACTTTTTACATCCATTTGATACAGTTTAAATTTCATCAAAGATGCATATGCAAGTAATAATCTAATTGCTTCTAACCTGGCTACCGGTGCATACGTTTCATCATAATCTATACCTTCCTCTTGACAGTATCCTTTATCAACTAGCCTTGCTTTATTCTTTGTAATGTTTCCATCCTCATCCAGCTTGTTCCTAAATACCCATTTTGTTCCTATGACTTGGAATTCTTCTTGTTTTGGAATAAGTTCCCAAACTTCATTCCTTTCAAATTGATTTAACTCTTCTTGCATAGCAATGCACCACTTGTCATCTTGAAGAGCTTCCTTTATATTTTTAGGTTCTACCTGAGACACAAAAGCAACAGTTAGACAAAAATTATTTAAATTATTTCTAGTAGTTACCCCTTTTGATATATCTCCTATGATGTTGTCCAAAGATAGTCCTCTTGGTTGTTGATAGCTTTTGGAATCAACGACTTGCGGTGTTTCTTGAAGCTCCGGAGGATAATTTTCATTTAGATACATCTCCTCAAGGGCTTCTTTTAAGTAATCCTCATCACCTGCAATGGGTCTATTTGACTCAAGAGGATTTACCTCAAGGTCTACAATCTCATCAAAGACAACATGCATTGATTCTTCAATTATCAGTGTTCTTCTATTGAACACTCTATAAGCTTTGCTAGTCAAAGAATATCCTAGAAAAATTGCTTCATCAGATTTTGCATCAAATTTTCCAAGATTATCTTTTCCATTATTTAATACAAAGCATTTGCATCCAAAAATTTTCAAATGGGATATATTTGGTTTTCTACCATTCAACAGTTCATATGGAGTTAATTTTAGAATTGGCCTAATAATCATCCTATTTAACACATAACAAGCAGTACTTACTACATCAGCCCAAAAGTATTTTGGCACATTAGATTCATTCATAAGCGTTCTAGCTAATTCTTCTAATGATCTATTTTTCCTTTCAAAAACACCATTCTGTTGGGGAGTTCTAGATGCAGAAAAATTGTGTGCAATGCCAAATTCTTCACAAAATTTTCCAAATGATTCATTTTCAAATTCACCACCATGATCACTTCTCAAAGTTTTGATTTTCAAATATTTTTCATTTTGAATACGTTTAGCAAAAATTTTAAATGCTTTGAAAGCTTCACTTTTCAGAGTTAAAAAGAAAGTCCAAGTAAATCTAGAGTAATCATCAACAATTACAAGAGCATAGTAGTTTCCACCAAAACTTTTAATTCTAGATGGACCAAACAAGTCCATATGCAAAAGCTCTAAAGGTTTTGATGTTGAAATCATGATTTTAGATGAACATGAAGATTTTGTTTGTTTACCCTTTTGACATGCAGAACAAAGTTTATCTTTCTCAAATTTTAGTTTAGGCAAACCAATCACAAGATCCTTAGAGATTAATTTATTTAAGTGTTGCATATGAATATGTGCAGCTCTTTTGTGCCATAGGCATGGATTTTCTTCTTTAGCAACTAAGCATGTTATACTATGACTAGATTCACTCTCAATATCAATCAAATATATGTTATTATGCCTAACACCTTGCAAAGCAATTTCAGTAGAATTTTTAAAATAAACAGTACATTTGTCACTCTCAAAAGTTACCTTGAAACCTTTGTCGCATAGTTGGCTTATGCTTAGAAGATTATGTTTGAGGCCTTCAACATATAAGACGTCTTTTATTATCAAAGTGTTTCCTCCTCCAATGTTTCCAGTACCCATTATTCTGCCTTTGTTGTTATCCCCATACGTTACAAATCCTTGCTTCTTCTTCTCAAAAGAGATGAATCTTTTCTTGTCACTAGTCATGTGTCTTGAGCAACCACTGTCAAGATACCACAGTGAATTCTTGGACTTAGATTGATCCTACAAAACAAGTTAGCAAGAATTTTAGGTCCCCAATCTCAATATGGGTCCTTGGGGTTAGTTTTTGCAAGTTTACATCATCTCACAGCTTTAACCCAAGCATATTTGCCACTTGGAACACCAACATGTTTAATGTTGCATTTGTTTGATGTGTGTCCATGCTTCATACAGTAAAAACAACAAGCATTACTTACTTTGTTTTTAACAAAAGTCCCTTTTTCAACCCAAACTCTACGAGTTCTTCTTTCTTTGGACTTATTTATTTGATGCATATTTCTATTTTCAACATTGCTTCTCTTAAGGTTTGTCTTAGCATGTGAATTAGTCTTGGTTTCCTTTGCAAGTAAGTTTTCAAGTATGTCAATATCAAACATATGATTCTTACAAGACAAGCATTCAACAGGTTCAACAGTAACATTTGCATCAGATAATTTTGTTTCTAAAGAACTAACTTTATTTCTTAAGACAACTTCATCATCAAGCAACTTTTCATAATTCAATTTTAATTCATTGTGCTCTTTCTTATGTTTTTTATGTGCAACATCAAGTTTTTCAGATTCAATCAACAATTCACAGAAAGCCTTTTGCAAGTCTAATTCACTAGATTCAAAGCTGGAATCACTTACTTGGCTTCTAGTATCTTCTGATTTAGCCATTAGACAAATATTGGCTTCTTCTTCTGTGTCACTTGAACTCGTTGAACTAGAGGCATTATCCTCCCAAGCTATGTATGCTTTCTTTTTCCTTTGAAATTTTCTTTCCTTCTTGTCTTCACTTTTCTTGCTTTTTGGACACTCAGATTTTACGTGCCCTCTTTCTCCACAACCGAAGCACTTTACGTTTGATGGAGATTCTTGACTTTCTTTCCTATCTTTGTGAAACTTGTCCTTTCCCTTTGCTTTCATGAACTTTGCAAATTTCTTTATCATCAAGCTCATATTTTCTTCATCATCAGAATCATCTTCTTCGATCCTCTTAGAGCTTTTTCCTTTAGATATTTCAGACTTGAAAGCTAGAGTTTTCCTTTTGCCTTGATCCTCTTCAGCAGTCAATCTCCTCAGCTCAAGTTCATGCTCACGGAGCTTTCCAAACAAGATTGACATTGACATCTGAGTAAGATTTTGAGATTCCGAGATGGCAGTCACCTTTGGTTGCCAAGACCTGTCTAGAGATTTCAGAATTTTCACATTAAGTTCATTAGTATCAAAAGTCTTACCCAACCCTGTTAAATGATTCACAATATGAGTGAATCGTTTTTGAACATCAGAGATCGTTTCTCCAGGTTGCATTCTGAACATCTCATATTCCTGAATGAGAGTGTTCTTCCTAGCACGCTTCACGTCCTCTGTTTCTTCATGAGTGACTCTGAGGACTTCCCACATTTTCTGTGCTGTCTTACACACTGAAATTCTATAAAATTCATCAAGTACAACAGCAGATGAAATTATATTGCGAGCTTTAATATCAAACTGAGCTCGTCTATTTTCTTCAGCAGTCCAATTAAAATAAGGTTTTTTAGTCTCTACACCATCAATAGTATTCATAGGAATATAAGGGTCATTTTGTACAGCTTCCCAGATACCTCTATCAACAGACCCCATAAAAATCTCCATTCTCACTTTCCAAAACGCATAGTTATCACCAGTAAACAATGGAGGTCTGTTAATGGAAGCACCCTCAGCATATACATGGTTTTGAAAAACTATCAAAGCAAGCTCTGATACCAATTGATGGTATCGGAGGGGGTATTTTTCGAAGAGTATAGCGCAGCGGAATTAAAACTCAGAGAGCGGGAAACGTATTCGATCACAATTAAAATTAATTTTGTCCTTTTAGTAAAAATAATTTTCTTTCAAAAAATTAATCAAACAGTTGATATACGTAAAATAATATGAGTGTAGGGAATAAGAAGATCAACACAGAATTTTTATCCTGGTTCGAATCAAAAGATTCTACGTCTAGTCGTTAATCACTATAAATAGTGATTAACCTTTTTCACTAAAAATGGTTTAAAAAATTACAAGATAATGAAAAGGAATAAAATGAAAAGAAGCACTCTACCAACTTGAAGAGAACCGCTCCAACAATCGACCAACGATTCACAAGCTTCTCCTTTCACAAGACAAGGCAGAGCACCTTGCTAACTTGAAGAGAGTCTGCTCCGACTATCGACACACGATACACGAGCCTCTCCTTTCACAAGACCAAGCAAGGGAACAATGAACAAAAATCTCTCTAAGAACGTTCCTCTAACACACAGTGTTCTAAGCTTTCTCAGTTCAAAAAACGTTACCTTCTGATTTCTCCAAATCAAATTATATAGCCAGGTACACTGAGTGCCAAAGGTCAGCTCTCAACTGCCATGAATAATCGATTATTGTAAGTGATAATCGATTATTCAAGTCCGTTACAGGTTTTAAAAAATGTGATAATTGATTATATGAAGTGATAATCGATTATTCAAGTATGACTTGTGATAATCGATTATTGGTTAACCATAATCGATTATACTAGTAAAAATTACAATGTTTAACATTTTCCTACTACATTCAAAATCTACAAGTTGCTTTTTTAAATATTTTCCTACTACATCCAAAATCTATAAGTTGCAGCATCATCAAAACACATCTTCAGGTTTTACCAATACTCCTTATTGGTAACAGTATACACTTACTGATGGGTGTTGGTAAGAAAGATTTGGATCTACTAAAGGGTGTTGGAGGATTTTGGGTCAGGCTCGTGACGTTAAACAAGTGCTACCTGGGAGGCAACCCAGTTGATTGATTTTATCTGTATTGTTTGTTTTGATTATGCTTTAGTTGCATGATAGGGATTGAATGTTTGAGTGATCTGAGACCTTAATTGTAGGGAGCAAGTGAGGGGCATGAGTAGGAGGCATCTAGGTTAAGCTAGGAAGAAGAAGAGCACTTCACGAAAGTGCCGCTGAGCGGTAGTGTCGCAGGTTGGGCTTAGGATTGCCCCTTAGCGGAACCCGAGCCCATTAGGGTATTTTTATACCCTAAGTCACGCTTTGGACTATATTTTCAAATTCTTCTCTGCACACACACTCCTAAACACTTTTCCAAAGGTTCTCTACATTTTCCCCTTCATTCTTCTTTAAGAAAATGTCCCTTCCACTCACTTTCTCACTAGTTTTTCATCTAAGTTTGGGGTTGGGAGAGAGCATCGTTCATGGGGCTAAGTTTTTCAAAGCACTAGAGCAGGATTTGTTTTAGCATTCATTTTTGTTTTTAAATAGGGTTTGATGTACTCAATTTGAACTTGGTCTGTTATGATGGTTTGCTTATGATTGTTGTTTGATAAGTAATGCTTGATGATGCTTTGATGATGATGGATGTTGAGATGTTCACATTATATGCTTGTACAGGTGATTCATAAGCTTTGTGAACAAATGCTTGATATTGTGATTGTGATTATGATGTTAAGCAGGATGTGTACAAGTGGAATGTGAATGAGCTTATATGTGAGGTTTTGAGCTCCAGATTTGTTTGTGATTGAATGCTATTACTTTGAAAGCATGAATGATTTTGCCCAGGTTTTCTATGATTGAATCAATTTCTTGTTTTGCATCATATGATCAAGGCCATTTGTTGGTAACCCTTTTATTAGCCAAATTCATGAATTTAGCCCACTAAAAGAGAGCACTTTGTGTTCCATCATTTGAACCCTTAGCCTTGAACATAATTTGAAAACCCTTGTGAAAAGCTTTACCTTGAGTTAAGTATAAAATATTTTGTGGTATTGATAAATGTTCAAGTTTGGGGTTGTTGGGAAGTTATGAAAGGGAAATTGAAAGCATTGAGCTAAGAGCTAAGAAATAAGAATGTGAAAAGAAAAAGAAAAAGAGAAAGAAAAGAAAAGAAAAAGCAAAGCTCAATGCAAAAGAAAGTTGGGAATAAATAAGAATGATTGTGTCCATATGATTCTCTTAACTCAAGGGTTTTGTGATCTAGAAAAAACCAATTTTCTTGTTAGCCCAGCCACATTATAAGCCATTGAAAAGTCCTTGTGATAATGCATGCTTGTGAATATTTTGATTATGGTTAAATGAAAGGCAAAGTCAATTCATGTGACATTGTGATAGTAGAGTGAATGAGTGATTACCTCTTATACACTTGTGTTTGAGTGAAACACTTTACCTAGTGAGGAAAGATTCCATGAGCACATAAACATCCATGCTTAGTTGATTGATCATTCATGAAAAATAGCATTTGTTGGATATTAGGTGATTGTGTGAACATTAAAGCATGTGCATGTCTTGACAGAAGTATTTGTCATGAGCTTAATCGAGTACTTACTTATCTTGAAAAGAGGATTTTGAATGGAGTGAACCATTGTATTGATTGGAAGAAGATTGAGTTACATCTTGTTTGCTTGAGGACAAGCAAAGTTTTAAGTTTGGGGTTGTGATAACGGTTGAAAAACCGTTATTTTTATGCTTAAAATTGATACCAAAAGCAACCTTTAAGACTTAGAAATTAGCTTGAACTCATATTTTTGCTTTAGTTTTGTGAATAAGAGAGTTGAAAGTGAATTTAATGGTTTTGTGCACGATTCCCTTGATTTTGTATGCTAATTGAATGATTTGAAAGAAGAATTGAAGTACCGAATGATTGGAGTGCTGAAAAGTCAACAAGAAACCAGAAAAGTCAACCAGTCAACCAGAAAAGTCAACGAGTCAATCATAAAAGTCAACCAGTCAACCAGAATGCTGAAAAATCAACCAGAACGCAGAAAAAGTGTGACCGAGTGGCGCTGAGCGGTAATTTGGTGCTCAGCGGCAATTTTCAGGTGCCGAAATCACCGTTGAGGGGCAAAACAACACTGGGGGGCAAAATGGATCATGCGCTAGTACTGCTCAGCGGCAGTTTACCACTGAGCGGTGGTATTTTGGGCTTAGGCCCACTTTTCTGTAATATTACGTATAATATATAAGCTTTAGGACTTTCTAGGGTTGGTATCTTTGGCTGGGAGGAAGCAAAAACACACTTTTCACCCCTTGGGGGTAGATTGGGAGATGGTGATGGCTCTCCTCTTCTCTTTCTAGGGTTTTTCTATCTCTTCCATTCTTTCATTATTGTTCATCTAGTTTCACCATGAATATTGTGAACTAAACTCTTGTTGTTGGGGAATCAATGTAATCTTGTGAAACTCTCATATATGGAATTTGTGTTTAAACATCTTATTTGAGATACATGCTTTCTTTCATCATTTGTTAGCATTTTTCCTCTTTGCTCAAAGCATGCATTGTTTAACTAATTCGATGTCATGATTATTGATTTTAGTGATATGGACACATACGGTAAAATCTAGATCCGGGGAATTTCTCCCAAAAGTAATATCGCCTAGACATAGGGATATGAGGTTGGTTGCCTTTAAGCTTCTGTGCTTTAGAATTAATTATTAGGAATGCTAGGAATTGTATGAACTCGTAATTAAGCATAGGCTTTCTTCGCAAGGTAATTTAGAGAGTGACATTAACATTGATGAAAAGAATGATGAATTCCTAAAATATATGAAAGTGGATAAGATGAAATTGATTTCCCCAACAACATACTCATCCATATAATTCATTATGTGTTTGTTTTCCTCTTTTCCATTGATCAAACTCATGCATACATATTTAATTATTGTCTTTTGCATTTGAAACCACAAGAATTTGTGCACAAGTCTTAAATAATCAACAAATCATATAACTAACTAGGTCGTGAGTCCTTTGGGAGAACGATACTTGGTCTTACCGAGTTTATTACTTGATACGATTCAGTCACACTTGCCGAGGGTTAAACAAGTTTGTGGCGTCGTTTTTCGGTGTTCATAAATTTTTCATCAAGTTTTTGGCGCCGTTGCCGGGGACTCGTGGTTTAACTAGTTTTTTTGTGTGATTATGTATTATCTTTGACTTGTTTTTGAATTTTGAATTTTAAATTTTGAATTTTGTATTATGTTTTTATTTTTCTGTTTTTTTTTTCTATTTTTATTTTTTCGGTTATTATTTTATTTTATTTTAATTTATTTTCTGTTTTTATTTTTCGGTTTTTATTTTATTTTATTTTATTTCCTATTTTTTTTTTCTGTTTTCTGTTTTTATTTTTCTGCTTTTATTTTATCTTCTTATCTCTTATTTTATAACTTCTTCTATTTCTTTTTGTGCTAACAAATATTTCTAGGGACTTATTTTCTTGTGTATGCAGGAAGCAATTCGAACTAGAAGCAAGAAAACTTCGGAACCTCTTCTTGAAGGTTTAGACGAAAGTAGACGGAGGAGAAGAATCCGTACATCTAGAGAACTTTTTCCTCCTCCGGACATCCTTTTACAACCTTCACCACAAGGTTCTTACCATAGCACCGAGGAGATGGAGAATAATAATCTCAGACGAACTCCTACTGATTTACTAATGTGGTTGGACCTTAGCATTTCAATAGCATAGCAAGACCAAGGGTCAATGCAGCTAATATGGAGGTTGATAACGGTTGAAAAACCGTTATTTTTATGCTTAGAATTGATACCAAAAGCAACCTTTAAGACTTAGAAACTAGCTTGAACTCATATTTTTGCTTTAGTTTTGTGAATAAGAGAGTTGAAAGTGAATTTAATGGTTTTGTGCAAGATTCCCTTGATTTTGTAGGCTAATTGAATGATTTGAAAGAAGAATTGAAGTACCGAATGATTGGAGTGCTGAAAAGTTAACCAAAAGCCAGAAAAGTCAGCCAGTCAACCAGAAAAGTCAACCAGTCAACCAGAATGCTGAAAAATCAACCAGAACGCAAAAAAAGTGTGACCGAGTGGCGCTGAGCGGTAATTTGGCGCTGAGCGGCAGTTTTCAGGTGCCGAAATCACCGCTGTGGGGCAAAACAGCAACTGAGGTGCAAAATGGATCATGCGCTAGTACCGCTCAGCGGTAAAATAGCGCTGAGCGCCATTGTAATGGGCTTGGACCGGTTTTTTTTGTTACTTTTATGGGCTTGGGCCTAATTTTTTGTATTTTTTAGAATAGTATATAAGCTTTAGGACGTCCTAGGGTTTGTATCTTTGGCTGAGAGGAAGCAGAAACACATTTTTCACCCCTTGGGGGTAGATTGGGAGATGATGACGACTCTCCTCTTCTCTTTCTAGGGTTTTTCTATCTCTTCCATTCTTTCATTATTGTTCATCTAGTTTCACCATGAATATGGTGAACTAAACTTTGTATTGTTGTTGGGGAATCAATGTAGTCTTGTGAAACTCTCATATATGGAATTTGTTTTAACATCTTATATTAAGATACATGCTTTCTTTCATCTTTAGTTAGGGTTTTTCCTCTTTGCTTAAAGCTTGCTTTGTTTAACTCATTCATTGCTATGATTATTGATTTTGTCGATATGGGAACGTACGGGGAAATCTAGATCCGAGGAATTTCTCCCAATAGCATATTGGTTGCCTTTAAGCTCCTGCACTTCAGAATTAATTACTAGGAATGCTAGGAATTGTATGAACTCGTAATTAAGGATAGGCCTTCTTGCAAGGTGATTTAGAGAGTGGCATTAGCAACTGATGAAAAGAATGATGAATTCCTAAAGTATATGAGAGTGGATAAGATGAAATTGATAACCCCAACAACATACTCATCCATTTAATTCATTAAAGTGTTTGTATTCCTCTTTTCCATTGATCAAATTCATGCATACATGTTTAATTACTGTCTTTTGCATTTAAACCTACAATCAATTATTTACTAGTCTTAAATAATCAACAAATCATATAACTAACTAGGCCGTGAGTCCTTTGGGAAAACGATACTTGGTCTTACCTAGTTTTATTACTTGATACGATTCGGTCACACTTGTCGAGTGTTAAACAAGTTTGTGGGACAAAGTTCTTGAACAAATACTTCCCACAATCCAAGGTAAACAAAGGGAAGCAAGAGATCTCATCTTTCAGGAAAGGCATGGAGGAATCACTAGGTCATGCATGGGACAGATACAAAAGCCTATTAAGAAAGACACCCACGCATGGATTTGACGAAGTAGAAGTAGTCCTAATCTTCCTTGGAGGTCTTGGTTCACAAACCAAGATGATGCTTGACGCCTTAGCTGGAGGCAATATCAAATGGAAGACTCCAGAGGAAGCCACAAAAATAATTGAAAACATGGCTACTAATGATAATGAGCTGAACAGTGAAAGAGGAGCTTCTATTCAACAAGAAGGAGTTCTACAGTTGCAATCCAATGATGCCTTGCTAGCTCAGAACAAGATACTAACTCAACAATTAGAGAATCTCACAAAGATACTTGCACAACTGCCAAAAGAGTTAAAGACTGTTCCACAGGTTCAACGACAAATGTGTGAATTATGTGGTGGTGACCATATCAATGGTCAATGCGCCTTTCCAGTGGAAGCTATAGAGGATGTTAACTTCATGGCCAATCAATTTCCATACCGTCAGGGGAACGTCAATCAAGGGTGGAAACCACACCCAAGTATTGGTCAAGGACAAAGTGGGCAAGCTGGACAATCAGGGAAATTTCACAAGCAATAGCAACAACCAACCTTATGGCAACAAATGTCTACACTTAATGAAAGATCAATAAGGATGGAAGAAACTCTTCAACAATTCATACAGGCAACTGAATCTACTCAAAAGTGCATTGAAGCTGCTATTAAGAACTTGAAGATTCAAATGAGTCAAATTACTAAGCAGTTGGAAGAAAGGCCTGACAAGAATTGTGGGGCTAATACTGAGGTTAACCCTAGGAAAGAGTGTAAAGTACTAGTGAGTGTAAATGTTGAAAAAGTTGAGTTGGAAAAAGAAGAGAGAAAAGAGAGAGGAGAGAAAGAAGAAGAGAAAATTTGTGTGAAGATTGAGAAAGTGAGTAGAAAAAGAAAAGAAAAAAAGAAAGTGAGAGAAAAGAGAAAGAGGACGAGAGGAAGAGAGAGAGAATCATATGAAAAACCCTTTCGTCATCCAAAGAAGTATCATAGGAAGGAAAAGAAATTCAAATGCTTTATGGAAATCTTCAAGAAATTGGAGATTAAAGTTCCTATGATTGAGACACTGCAACAGGTTCCTGGTTTTATTAAATTTCTGAAGAAGTTCAGTAGAAAGAAGAAAAAGAAGATGGAACATGAGCTTTATTGGGTCAAGCTAGTGACGTTAAAAGAGCGGTTGCTGGGAGGCAATTCAATGATTTAAGAACTTTTAATTTTTGGTTTGGTGATGTAATTTTGAACTTTGGGGTATTTTTGTTTTTGTTATAAGTTTGTTACAGGGCTTACATCTACTGATGGATGTTAGGCGAAAGAGTATCTACTGAAGGATACTATGTTTGTATACACCTACTAATGGGTGTTGGTAAGAAAGATTTGCATCTACTGAAGGGTGCTGGAGGATTTTGGGTCAGGCTCGTGACGTTAAACAAGCACTACCTGGGAGGCAACCCAATTGATTGATTTTATCTGTATTGTTTGTTTTGATTCTGCTTTAGTTGCATGATAGGGATTGAATGTTTGAGTGATCTGAGAACATAATTGTAGGGAGTAAGTGAGGGGCATGAGTAGAAGGCACCTAGGGTAAGCTAGGAAGAAGAAAAGCACAACACGAAAGTAACGCTGAGCGTTAAATTGCCGCTGAGCGGTGGTTTCGTAAAATGGGCTTAGGGTGCCC
This sequence comes from Vigna angularis, assembly GCF_016808095.1. Classification (NCBI taxonomy): domain Eukaryota; kingdom Viridiplantae; phylum Streptophyta; class Magnoliopsida; order Fabales; family Fabaceae; genus Vigna; species Vigna angularis. The sequence continues at coordinate 22,617,736 of NC_068971.1, read as the reverse complement.
CTTAGCGGAACCCGAGCCCATTAGGGTATTTTTTTACCCTAAGTCACGCTTTGGCCTCTATTTTCAGATTCTTCTCTGCACACACACACTCCTAAACACTTTTCCAAAGGTTCTCTATATTTTTCCTTTCATTCCTCTTTAGAAAATCTCCCTTCCACTCACTTTCTCACTAGTTTTCCATCTATGTTTGGGGTTGGGAGAGAGCATCATTGATGAGGTTGAGTTTTTCAAAGCACTAGAGCAGGATTTGTTTTATCAATCACTTTTGTTTTTAGAATAGGGTTTGATGTACTCAATTGGAAACTTTATCTGTTATGATGATTTGCTTATGATTGTTGTTTGATAAGTAATGCCTGATGATGTTTGGATCTTGATTGTTGATTTAGAATGTGCACATTATATGCTTATACAGGTGGTTCACAAGCATTGTGAACAAATGCAAGATGTTGTGATTGTGATTATGATTCTAAGCATGATGTTATGTGGAATGTGAATGAGCTTATGTGTGAGGTTTTGAGCTCCAGAGTTGTTATTGTTGAATACTATTACTGTGAAAGCATGAATGACTTTGCCCAGGTTTTCTATGATTGAATTACTTGCTTGTTTGCATCATATGATTAAGGCCATTTGTTGGTAACCCTTTTATTAGCCAAATGCATGATTTTAGCCCCACAAAAGAGAGCACTATGTGTTCTATCCTTTGAACCCTTAGCCTTGAACATGATTTGAAAACCCTTTTTGAAAAGCTTTACCTTGAGTTAAGATGAAAATATTCTGTGGTATTGATAAATGTTCAAGTTTGGGGTTGTTGGAAAATAGAAAGGGAAAATAAAAAGCATTGAGTTAAAAGTTAAGCATGTGAAGAGAAAAAGAAAAAGGAAAGAAAAGAAAAAGAAAAGAAAAGCTCAATGCAAAAGAAAGTTGGGAATAATCAAGAATGGTTGTGTTTAGATGATTCTCTTAACTCAAGGGTTTTGTGATCCAGAAAAACCAATTGTTATTGTTAGCCCAGCCACAGTATAAGCCATTGAAAAGTCCTTGTGATGATGTGTGCTTGTAAGTGTTTTTGATTATGGTTAAATGAAAGGCAAAGTTGATTCATGTGTCATTGTAATAGTAGAGTGAATGAGTGAATATCTCCTATACACTTGTGTGTTTGAGTGAAACACTTTATCTAGTGAAGATAGATTCCATGAAATCATAAGAACATCTTTGCTTAGTTAATGATCATTCATGAAAATAACATTTGTTGGATAGTATGTGTTTGAGTGATCACTAAAAGCATGTGCACATCTTGATTGAAGTCTTGATGATGAGCTAAATTGAGTATTTACTTGTCTTGAAAGAAGGATTTTTGAATGTGGTGAACCATTGTATGGATTGGTGGAAAATTGAGTTACATCTTATTTGCTTGAGGACAAGCAAAGTTCTAAGTGTGGGGTTGTGATAACAGTAAAAAAACTGTTATTTTTATGCTTAAAATTGATACCAAAAGCAACCTTTAACACTTAGAAACTAGCTTAGAATCATGCTTTTGTTCATATTTTTAGAAATAAGAGAGTTGGACAGGTTTATGCTTGATTTTAGTGTTTTATGCAGGTTTTAAGGTGAATTTGATGAAAGAAGAGGAGAAGGATAGAGATGGAATTAGAAAAGAACTCAAAAAGTGCAAAAGAAGAAAAACCGTAAGTACCGCTCAACGCCAGTTTACCACTGAGCGGCACTCAGGAACACATGTTGGCTCTGCTGAGGGGTGAAAATGCAGTTGAGGGGAGATTTGACTTTGCGCTAGTACCGCTGAGCGGTGGTATATGATATATGTTCAAATTCGTTGTGTAATGATATTTTGTTGAGATCTTCGTCTTGGGGATTGTCATCACTCTTCTCTTCATTTGTTGTCTTTGTCAACTCTTCAAAATTACCTGCATCAGATTTATCTAACTTAAGAGGTTTTGCCTCAAGGTCTATAATTTCATCAAAGACAACTTGCTTGAAATAAAATTTTCTTAAATTTTGTTTTAAAAAAATAAATTCTTAAAAATTAACAATAGGTACCCAACTACTTGTATGGTCCTTTGGGTTAGATTTAGAAAAAATGAAATCATTTTACAACCCAAACATATCTACCACTAGGAACACCATAACGCTTAATTTTACATTTATTTGAAGTATGACCCTTTTTCATACAATAAAAGCATGATACAACGTTTATGTTCCTATAAGTTGTTCCTTTTTCTACCCACGTTCTACGGGTTTTATTATTATGTTTATTTTTAATTTTAGGAACATACTTATTTTTAACAACCTTATTTTCATTGTTTTTACTACATTCTCCTAAGGTTGTTTGTTCTAGTAGTTTCTTAAAATTTTCGCCAGAAGCACATTCATCACTACTAGTAAATTTATCGTTTTCAAAAAATAAAACTTTATTTTTCAAATATTTATTTTCTTCAAAAATATTTTCAAAATTTAATTTTAAATTTTTGTTTTCTTCAAGAATATTTTCAAATTCTGATTTCAAATTTTTGTTTTCTTCAAAAATATTTTCAAAATTTAATTTGAAATTTTTGAAATCCCTTTTCAATATCTTATGAGCTTTATCTAATTTTTCAGATTCTACTATTAAAGCTGCATAAATTTCATGCAATTCATCTTCACTAATTTGACTATAATTATCAGAATCGCTAGATGTACTTACTTGGCTTCCAGCGTCGTCGTCTGCCATCAAACAAATGTTTGCTTCTTCATCAGATTCGATCAAATCAGAAATTGTTTCATTGTCATCGTCCCATGCGATGTAGTCTTTCTTTTTCTTGAAGTTTTTCTTTTCCTTTATTTCTTCATTCCTTTTTTGATTTGGGCAGTCCGCTTTTAAGTGCCCCATTTCTCCACAACCATAACATTTATAGTGTGAGGAAGATCCTTGATTTTCTTTCTTTTCGAATTTTAATCTTCCTTTGTCTTTTGATTTCATGAACCTGTTGAGCCCTTTTATCATGAGTCTCAAATTTTCTTCATTTTCTGAGTCTTCATCTTCCATTTTGTTCCTTCTCCTTTCTGCCTCAGATTTTAAGGCTAGACTCTTTTTCTTTGTTTTTGGCATTGCTTCTTCTTCATCTAGTCTTCTAAGGTCAAGTTCATGCTCTCTCAACTTTCCAAATAATGCCGCCATAGTCATGGTGTTGAGATTTTGTGACTCAGATATTGTAGTCACTTTCGGTTGCCACGACCTGTCTAAAGATTTCAAAATTTTTATATTAAGTTCATCATTTTCGAAAGACTTACCTAGTCCAATGAGATGATTAACAATGTTGGTGAAGCGTTTCTGAACGTCTGAAATTGTTTCTCCTTGCTTCATCCTGAACATTTCGTATTCCTGGATTAAGGTATTCTTTCTAGCTTTCTTTACGTCATCTGTACCTTCGTGGGTTACTCTCAGCACTTCCCACATTTCTTGAGCAGTCTTACAAACAGAGATACTGTAAAACTCGTCAACGGTTAAAGCAGATGAAATAATGTTTCGAGCTTTTACATAGTTTTGAAACATTTTCTTTTCTTCAGCAGTCCACTGAACACATGGCTTTGGTTCCTGCATATTGTCAGTAAGAACAGACGGACCAAATGTAATAACTTCCCAAATATCACAATCAATAGACTTAATAAATATTTGCATTCTAACCTTCCAGAATGCATAATTTTCACCTGTGAATAGAGGTGGTCTATTGATAGAAGCACCCTCTGCAAAAGTTTGATATGATCCTGCCATTTGAATAACTATCAAATCAAGCTCTAATGCCAATTGTCAGAGCGACTCCAGCGGAATGATTAGCATGGAATAACAAACCAAGAGAGTTTTTAATATGAACGTGTGCCTTTTAATTTCTACTCAATTAAACTTGCCAAACAAATAATAAAGACAAATAAAGAGAGTAAGGTTGAGAGAAATTTGCACAGATGATTTTATCCTGGTTCGGATCTTACCAATCCTACTACCAGTCGCTTATGTCAATACAAGATAAACAGTTCACTACTCACAAAATAATTACAAATTACAATTACAAAGAAACAATTTGTAAAAGTTTAGAAACCACCTCTCTTGATACCACAAGAGATGAACCTGCACCTCCTTTGAGTCTTCACAAAGGATGAACACCTCCTCCGAATACTTCACAAAGGATGAACTTCCTCTTCCGAACACCTCCTTAGACACACCAAGGATGAACCGACTATTTCCTCCATCACCGTAGCAGCACTTCACCAGCTCCACAGACACGAGTTTCACAAGCCGAACAAGAACACACAAGTCTCAATGATTTCTGAGTACTAGAGCATAAAGGAAGAGTTGTTGTTGATGTAAAATGAGAACCTATTTATAGACTCACGCAAATACTCTTCCGTTCTTCGTTTCCAGCCATTTATCGCTTTTAATCGATTAATACAAGTGTTAATCGATTAAAATGAGTACAACGGCTAGTTTTCAAAAGTCAGAAAACTCCAATGGTCATCTTTAATCGATTATTTTAAAGATTAATCGATTAACTAATCGATTAAAATAGGTATTAATCGATTATTTCCATGCCAGTGGAGTTTTCAGCACCTGCAACGTTTTAATCGATTAATACTTGATTTAATCGATTAAAACCGTGTGTTTTTGATTCTGGACAACAAATACAAAGTATGAAAGTACAAGAATCAAAACCTACTACAAATCTAAGTTCTAAACCTTAAACTATAATTATTACAAAAGCTTTTTATAACAAAAACAATTTTTCAAAGGATCTTCATGAATCTTGATATATCTTGACTTGATTTGGACATCATCAAAACTTCATCTTCATCATTTTGATAACAAGATGTCCAATGATTCGAGATGTGTTTTGTGGTTGAAGAAGACGCGGGAGAAGATGGATGACAATTTGGAAAAGTGGCTGCATGAGAGAGAATTCAAGACGTGTTTCGCATATGAAGGTTGTAACTCGCGTGAGAGAAATGCAATGTGGCTCGAATTTGAGGTTTCAAGAAAGAAAAATGAGTGAAGACATGGCGAGAGCGCTGATGCGTGGTTGAAGTGCTGACGAAGCAAAGCGTTAGCTGATTGGGAGAACAAGGTGCTGCGTGGAGGAGAGAGAATATAGATGAAGCACAAATGAAGAATGGAAGAATGAAAGAATGGAGGTATTGTGCTTGGAAGGGGATTAAAAGAGTATCCTAGGATTGTCTAGCCTGACTTTCAAGGAGAATTAATTCTAGTTTTAGAAGTTTAATTCTCATTCGTCTCATAAAAACCAACGTCTAAACATCTTATTTAAATTATATATCTATTGAAATGAATCTTTTTATCGCAAAAAGACCAACAAAACCTAAGTTTCCTCACTAATGTAGTAAAGGGAAAATCTCGGGGTCAATCCATGGACTCAGTTCTTATTAAATTTCAAAATGTAGAGTTAAGTCCTATGTATTTTCTAACTATTAAACAAGGTGGGGAATTAATAAAATGAATTCTAAAAGGAAAGAAACTAAAAATGTATGATTCTAACTAAACTAATTCTAAATGATGCATGGATGCTAAAGTAAAATGATGCAAATAAGGTAAAAATAAGAATATGATCTATGCTAAGGAAATGAGATTGCAATGAATGACACCTAAACTAAAATAATGCACTAATGCAATTAATAGAAGATGTAGAAAAAATAACCTAAAAATTGTAATGTACCAATTTACATTATAATTTAATAGAAGATGTTTTGAGCCTAGTGCCAATTTAAGTCCAAAAATAATAAACATATGTATTGAGTAAATTACATATAACTAGTGTTGTCAAAATGAGTTAGAACCTACGGGCCAACCCAGCCCACCATGGTTTAGGTCGGGTTGAGTTTGAACAAAAAATAATTTTTTGATACGGGCCAATTTTCTACCTGGCCCAGTTAGAACCCAACTCAACCGAGTTGAACCCATGGTGATCTGAGTTAGCTCATCAAGCCACCTAATTTAACTTAATTATTTATTACTTTGTGTTTCAATATTATTAGTTAACACTTTTTTTAATTGTTTTGTAGATGGAATAAAGAAAAAAAATGTTTCAAGAGAGCAAAATATTATAAATTTATGCATTTAAGACTCTAATCTTATAAATTGATAAGTGACACAACAACAATCAATATTAAAATCTTATTTTTTTCGTTTTTTGTGCTTACTTTTGGATTACATTTAGATTGTATGATATTTTTTTTTTATTTTGAATTGTCTTTGGAGTTGAACATTATTTTACAGTGAAATTTATTTAGATTTAAATTACAAAAAATTTTAATTTTTTTTGGATCTAAAAAAAAATTGTTATTAAGTGAACTAGTGAGCTAACTCGTTTAACCCACCCATCCGTGGTAGGCGAGGCTGAGTTGGTACGGATTACCCGTTTTCACAATACTACATATAACATTGAAATGAAAAGTAAAATACATCTATTTTAAGATTTGTACAATTTTTTAACTACACCTTTATGTGCATTTGGAAGTGTCTCTTTTGTAGAGTGTGTTTCGACCTTGTCTTATTTTGAACAACACCATTGTTATGTACTATTTGTTCACGTTCTCTTCTAAGACAAATGTTGTATCTCTATTTCTACCTTTGCCATGTACTATCCCTTGTTTTATCCTTAACTTTTTCTAGTACGGGTTCTCGTATCAATAAAAACCATAATTTAAATACTTATTTTATTAAAACAAAAATAAGATATTCAAGTTTAATAAGAATATTTCAGATTGTATAATTTAAAATATGTTTTTGGATCCAAAAGTACATTTTAAACTGTGCAATCCAAAATGAACTTCATAAAAAAGGAATTTCAAATTTTAAAATGCAAAATATATTTGAAAAACTAAACATATCGTAGATTGTCTATTTTGAAAGATTTTCAAATCTTAAAAAACAAATTGCATAATTTTAAATACATTGATTGTGTAATCTGAAATATATATATATATATATATATATATATATATATATATATATATATATATATATATATATATATCCGAAAGTACATTCTAACACTAGTAAAAAAAGCAGATTCTGACGCCCCATATACGCTTCGGTTATTGAGAAACCGAAGCGTACAAGGCTATATACCTCGGTCCCCATCCAACCCGAGGTCCAAAAGTCATATTGCTTCGGTTAACACAAAATCGCTGCCTATACACCTCTGCTGCGCTGTTTGAACGGACCTGAGAAGTCTGACACGTAACTACTGCCTCGGTTTGCTACGAAACCGGTGCCTAAACACCTCCCTATTGCTTCGTTTGGAATGAGACCGAAGCCTATACACCTCTGCTGGTCACTGAAAAGTCTGAACCCCTCCCTATTGACTCGGTTAAAGGTAGAACCGAGGCCTATTACCCGGTCAAATCAGTCACACCACACCTGACCCGCTTTTTCATTTTTTCCTCTTCTTTCCTCTAACACTGTCATCTCACTCTCATCTTCCCTCTCGTTCTCTCCTCATCTCACTCTCATCTTCCCTCTCGTTCTCTCCTCATCTCACTCTCATCTCACTTTCATCTAGAAGAAAAAGAGAGGGCGCGATCTCTCTTCTCCTTTCCCACTCTACAGCCACGGTGCGAGGACTAGACGCGATGGTGGCCGGCGTCGAAAGCGGAGGGGAGGCGCGATGGTGGAGACGAGTACCGCGGCGGCGGTGATGGGAGGCTCGCCGATCTAAGGCGTTTGGCGAGCAGAGAAGATGGTGCCTTGGAGATGATGGGAGGTTCACCGATCTAAGAGTTGAACGGAGTTCCTTGGCGAGGTGGCGGCGAGGTGGCGGCGAGGTTGTAGCGAGGTTGCGGCGAGGTCGCGACGAGGTCAGGCGAGGTCAGGCGAGGTCAGGCGAGGTCGTGGCGAGGTCAGGTGAGGTCGCGGCGAGGGCGTCCTGCAGCGGTGGCGTTGGCGAGCAACGAAGAGGTGCCGGCGAGGCGTCCTGCAGCGGTGGCGAACAACCTCCCTTCTTCCCCAAATCTTTTCTTCTTCCCTAAATGCTCATTGTATCAAAATCCATACTTTTTTTCTATGTTGTTTTGGGAGCAATTTTGTTAAGGTTGGTGTAGTTGATTTTTCTGTGTTGTTATGATACTTGGTTCTATGTTCTGAGATTTGGTTCTCTGAAAGGGAAAAAAGTTCAATAACCCTTTGCTATTCTGATATTTGGTTATGTGTATATCTTCTGATATTTGGTTCTCTTCTGATATTTGGTTCTCTTCTGATATCCCTTTCTGTGAAAAGGGAAAAAAATTCAATAACCTTTGCTTGTCTGGACTGTGCAACGAAGAGGTAGAAGTGGATTGTTTTGAAAAAAAAATACGCAATTGCCTCGGTTATCTAAGAACCGAGGCATCATCCTGTATCTTTTTAATCCGGTTCAGAACCGAGGCATAAAGTCACCTTCTTTTACACCGTCCGAATATGACTCGGTTGCAGAACCGAATCTTATTTACAAAATTAACGGATGCCATTTCCTTATCTTGTACTAGTGTAAATTGAACATACTAAAATATAATGACACTTAAAGACGGTTCCAATCAAAAACCAAGGTATGAGGCTGCTGCTACATGGGATAAGAAGAACAAAGATGAAGAGGAGAAAATGGAAAACTAGGGCTTTTGTTTATTTTCAGTAAGGGTAAAAGTATCTTTCACCATATTTATAGGATACACAAGAAAAATTAAAGGGTGTAGGGAGAAAATATGGAAGAACACGAAGAAGCTAAGTAAATCGATCTGACCCAGCGCAAAAGGCCCAATACTTTTATTTTATTTTATTTTCTGCTAGGGCTCTCATCACAAATAAAAAATGAAAAAGCTCATGCACATCTTAATGTTGACTTGGTGGACGTTATTGTTGTAGTTAAACATTATCATTGCCTTCGCATATAAGCATTGGATCACTCACAAAATAACCATTGGAACACTCACACAAACTTCGTCAGTGCCTTCACCTATAACCATTGAAGCATCACCGCCTGTAATTATATTATATAAATCTAGATATGTGACATTTTTGTTATCGATAATTTATTAGATAGTTTAAAAGTATTTTTTTTTGGATTAAATTTATTTGAAAATATATTGTGATATTTGGTCTTAGTTGTTTTTAGCCAGTAGAATATACTTTATATCAAGTATATTTGATACTAGTTTGTTTTTTTTTTCTACTGAAATATATAATATTGAACTTTTTTATGTTATAATCTAACCTTTATTTCCAATCACGCACAAAGTAATAATTAAATTATATTTTTTAATGGAATTATACTATATTTTATGTCTCTAATATTTGATAATTATATGTATTTTTAATTTGTCTTATAATGATAATTAGTTTTTAAATTATCTATTTTCATAATAATAGAATTGAACATATTAAACACTGAAAATTAATGATGTAATATTTTTTCTTAATTTTCTCTCATAATTTAAATATTTAAATATTTCCAATCACATTAAAATAATGGTTAAAGTGTATCTTTTGAATGGGATTAGACCGTATTTTGTATTTTTTATTTGATAATAATTTTTCTATCAATTATATTATCTTTAATATGTTTTAAAATAATAATTAATCTTCCTAAATATATTTTTAGTTATTTTTTCAATGATGCTTTCAAAATCAACAACAAAAATTACTTTTTTATATATATATATATATATATATATATATATAGATATATATATATATATATAAAAGAGTGAATTATGAAAATATAATTGAGTTTGGAGAGTTTAGAGTTCCTGGGAATGTTTATATCATATTAAGTATTTGGTTATTGTGTAGTTTAGAAAAACAAAATTTGAACGTCTTACTTTTAGCTTTGAAGACAAATTCTTCTTATTCAATGTTAAGGGAGAACAAAGTTCTTAGAGTTATTTTTGGTTGTAAAGAAATTATTCAATGTTATTACTACAAATATATTGTTGAAATTGATTGTTTAACTTATAACATTTTTATATAGTATACCCTTCATGGTTCTCTAGGTGCTTTAGTAAAGACATTTATATTATGAATATTTTGAATGAATTCTGACGGTAAATACTGCTTAATCACTAGTGCAAAAACAGCGTATAACGTCAGGCGTTCAATGTACAACCACTGAATAATCAACCTTAAAAATGACCGGTGACTTTTTTGTAAATAAATGCAATTGTAGAACCTCGAAGCCCCAATTTGACATTCTTTCTTTTTTCTTCTAAACCACCAATAATACGTCGAATCCTGTAGGGGTTCCACGTAATATTTGTCAGTTAGAAGCCAAAGAGTCACCCTTTTTAATTCTTTTTTCTTTTAAACAACAAATAATACATCGAATTCTGTAAGGGCTTCGACGTATTATTTGTCATCCATAAGCCAAAAAGTAACCCCTTTTTAATTCTTTTTTTTTCTTTTAAACCACATATAATACGTTGAATTTTGCAGGAGTTTCGACGTATTATTTGTCAGCCAAAAGTTTTCCCTTTTTAATTTGAGCGGGAGATTGAAAATTCATTCACTTTATCTTAGCGTGCGAGACCTTATTCTCTTCTCAAACTTTTCTCGAACGAAGTTTGACGACCATCACATGTAATCTTTCTTTCATTTGATACAAATGCATGTTAATTAACTACTTTATGTATAATTTTCGTTTGTTTTGATCAATTATTTTCATGTTCTTGTCCTTCATACGCGCATTCTGCTTTCTCTCTCATTGGTGGAAACACTTTATTCCGACGAACCCACCCTTTGAAAGTTAGTTTTTGTTTTCGTTTTCGTTTTGAAGAACTTATTTGTTGAACTTGTTTGTTTTTATTTTTTGTTAAACTTGTTTGTTGTTGTTATTTGGTTGAACTTATTTGTTTGTTGTTGTTGGTTGATTGAATTTGTTTTTTGTTTCTTATTGTTGTTTGTTGTTATACTATACTACACGTTCATAGTTCATGCTTTATAAAATACAATAAACTGAAATTTGTTGTTTTTTTGCTTTTTAGGTCTCGTAGAGTTGTAAAATTTTATAAAATCCAACCGACGTGGAGCGAATGAAATTATTTACAAAAATGCCACTGGTCATTGTTAACGTTGCTTGTTCTGTTATTGGATGTTGAACGAGTGACGCTATACGCGATTATTTTACTAGTGAAAAAGGATTACAAATTAATTTAAAAAAACAAAAAAATTGCTTAACGTCGAATATTAACAAAATTCGATGTCAATTTCATTAACGTCAAATTTTTTAAATTTGATGTCAATTTAACGTCTCCCGATATGACATCGACCTCAAATTCGATGTGAAAGGCTAAAAAACAACAACGTTATATGATATTTTTGTACTAGTGAATTAATTAGATTATCTAGAATATATTTTTTAGTTTTTTGCATACCTATAAGGCCGAATATTAATTGGACCAATTCCTACACCAATGGAATTTTATGCTCATTGCATGGTTTATCAATCAGATTACAAAACTCCTTCAATAACTGATCCACCTATACTCCTATCTCAAGTTTAGTAGAGTGTGTTGTTAATGATGCACTTCCTCCACGCCTAAGTGCAACTTTGGAAGATGGACACCTTTACCCAAAGCTTTCACTAGCTATTGTTTCTTTAAATAGTGTGGAAGAGGAATGCCTTTACCAAGGTTTCCTATAATAGAAGTCCCATGTCAGTTTGTCAAAATTCCAAGTAATATTCTCCAAAGTAATTAAGAGTTTGTTTTTAGTGAGATCTGGAGAATAATAGACATTTGGACAAATGACATTGTTTAGAGGAGGAAGATTCACGTGTCCAAAATTATGCAATGTTCAAGTCATTAGGAGAGTTTTATGATAATTAAGAATAAAAGTGATGTGAATGTGAGAATGTGATTGTACTCTCTAGGAAAATACCACATGTATTTACGGGACTTGTGGATCTTGTAAAATATGTTATAATATAAAAAAATATTAAAAGGTTACCATTATCATTTTTTGTGATATATCAACATAATAATAACAATAATATATTATTTAATCAGATTAATCATATATCCGTTTATATATGGTATAAAGTGATATTTATGATATCTATATATGATATAATTAAATTATCAAAGTTTGGCTAAATATTAGTCATTAAGAGATTTTAGGATCTATGAAATATAAGTGATATGAATGTGAGAATGTGATTGTACTCTCTACAAAAATACCACGTGTATTTATAGGGTTTATAGATCTTGTGAAATATGTTATAAAATAAAAGATAATAAAAACTTACTATTACCATATTTATTATATATCAACATGATAATAACAATAATATATTATTTAATCTAATTAATCAAATATTTCGTTGATATATAGTATAAAATGTATTTGTGATATCATTATAGGATATAATCAAATTATCATAATTTGACCAAATATTAGACATTAAGAGAGTTTTTGGATTTTTGAAAATAGAAGTGACATGATTGAAATCTCTAGGTGTGATATAAAATATGTGTAGATAGTAGAATGTGAAAATAATAGTTGAAAGTAGTGTATTTTGTAGTTGTCTTAGTTGTGTTAGATGATGTGTTACATTAGATGGTAAAGTACAAGGGTATTTGTAGACCTATATATTATTCTAGCAAATGCTAACCAAAACTTATGTGGATTGTTCTAGATTTTTACCTATGCAAAATGTTGTTCTTTTTTCTAAACATCATTTTATAAGAGACTATGTCCAAAAAAATATCATTGATTTGTATATGTAAAACCTTTAGTAGAAGAAAGATTTGGTCTCTTGAGAAATCTTTTGGGCATGACACTTATTGAATAAATATTTTACGTTAATGCATGTGATACTCGTGCATAACAAGTAGTGTAAAACATCGAAACACACATCGTTTGAAGATATCATAGTCAATTGTATGGTCTAAGACATATCGTCTGAAGTCAAAGTCATATTGCATTCATAAAAGTGTTTAGTACTGAGTCCATTCTAGAAAGCCAAATTAGAATCGTCTAGGTTAGAAACAACATCAAATACATCATTAAATTCCTTTAAAAGTTTTTGCAACCCCTTTGGTAGAGAACAAAGTTCATGAGTGATTGAAACAAATGCCTCTTTGCAATAGAGAAGAAAATGAGGTTGTCCAAGAAAAAGATTTTTAGAAATGTTCAAAGTTTGAGGTTGGACAACTTCTTTATTTGAGGCATGGGTTACCAAATTCATGGACTTCTCCTTTCTTTCTTTCCTACTTTTTTTTTCTCCATCCAACTTCTTTTTAAGAATTATTTGGTCCTCTCTTACTTGTGAAGGTGTAAGAGGACACAAAATAATTTTCTTTCCCTTGTGTTGAATGGTGATTTTGTTGGTGACTCCATCATGTAGAGCTTCACTAGTGCAGAATTGGCTTTTAACGTCTCCCATAGACGTCCGTCCACAAAAGCACCAACGTAAATAATTGACCGGTGGCATATCCGTAAATAAGTGAAACTGTAGACGTCCGTTGGGGGGGACAGACGTCTATAATATTATAGACGTTCGGGCCCCTCCCACGGACGTCTAAGAGGCTGGAACAATCACCTCTTCAACTCCCCTGTTAGCTCCTTAAACGTCCTTTGTGGAGGGGCCGGACATCTATAATATTATAGACGTCCGTCCCCCCCAACGGACGTTTAGGGTGCTGACAGGGTGGTTGAAGAATTAATTGTCTTCAGCCCCTTAAACGTCCGTTGTGGATCTTCAGTGGGAGGAAAGACTCAACCAAAGCATGAGATCAATGGAGCAACGATTCATGGAGCAACTACAAGAACAAAAAGAAATACAAAGAGCACTTGAAGAAAAGCTGCATTCCATGACACAAGGCAACATGGGGGCCGCTGAAACTCCCACACCACCTCGTGTCAGCACTAGAGGATCATGCTTTGCTGTAGGACCCACTCAGTATAGCGGTCAATATGAGCTGTTGATTGATGGGGATCCCCCACACATTGTGGTTGTCAGACGATTGCTTGAGGGAGGGCAGACTATTCATGGTGTTGCCATATTACCCAGCACGTGCATGTGACGATTGACGAGGTTCGGGATCCCCAAGCTCAGGTGCCTGTACCTACTCAAAAAATTAACTTTGTGGGGGAGGCCATAGGATCATTTATTGCCTGGCCTAGAGCATTGATCATGTCACACATCGCTACTCCACAGGTATAATGTCTTTTTCCTTAGTATTTCTATGTTTATTCTTCAAATATTTGTTGATAACTCTTTGACGTAAATTCTTATCTTCAGTTTACATGTCCTCAGAAGCAACCAATTCATGATACAGTCATACATGAAGATGATGACATGGCTGAAGTGGAGGATGATCCTCTATCAAAGCTAATGACAAAATTACCCAGGTTGAAGAAAGCACCATTAGAACTATACTGGGATTTGAGAGTATTTGGTCTTCCCCCACATGTGCCAGTTTATATCACATTCTCTGATGCATTGGAGGTGATTGGGGGAGACAGGATGTTGAATATTTCCATCACTCAGCTGTGGTGCATGTAAGATAGTCAATTTGGTCTTTCATATTACTTTTATTTAGATTCTTATAGTTTCTAACAACTTAACTTTGTTGTTTTAGGTACATGGACACAATCGTTGTAGACCAAGGTCGGTCTTCCATGTATGGATTTGTTGAACCTCAGACCATTTAACCATCTAGTAACACACTTCAAGACAGATAACATTATTTGTAAACATGGATGGATGAGTCAAAAAGAGACGTATACCTTGTGCCATACATTGATGGGTAGGTGTTGTTATATGTGGCCAGTTCATTATTATAGTTTCCTTAATTAGTTAAATAACTATTTGTCCTTTGTGATAGGTTGCACTGGCAGCTGATGGTCATCATTCCCAAAGCATGTAAAATTGTATGGTTTTGTTCGTTGCATAGGATGATGAAAAATGACTTGAGAACAATGCTTCAAGGGTAAGTGTTTCTCCAAAAATGACTTTGAATTTGATGTTCACCTTCAACTTTTATGATAAATATAGTCATATTAATTATACTTTGTGTTTTCAATATGTACAGAGTTATTGGTAAATCTCATGGTCAACTGGTTCAAATTTTGTATCCAAAGGTTGTAAGTCATTTATAGTTCTAATTCATTTTCTATGTTATTGAATGATCTAAATTCTTAACTATTTATTTTGTCATTTTAGTGTAACCAGCAGCTAGATTCATGGGAATGTGGCTTCTATGTGATGTGTTGGATTAAGACCATCATTCGAGCTGTCATTACAGATGACTGGAATGAGGTAATGATGTATACCTTCAATACATTACAAATCAAATTCATCTTCAAACATATATGAAACCATAATGAATCTTTCTTGAATTTTGCAGTGCTTCAAGAGTACATCTGATGACAAATTTATGAACACCGAAAAACGACGCCACAAACTTGTTTAACCCTCGGCAAGTGTGACCGAATCGTATCAAGTAATAAATTCGGTAAGACCAAATATCGTTCTCCCAAAGGACTCACGACATAGTTAGTTATCTGATTTGTTGATTATTTAAGACTTGTGAACGATTGATTGTAGCTTTTTAATGCAAAAGACAATAATTAAACATGTATGCATGAATTTGATCAATGGAGAAGAGGAAATCAAACAATTTAATGAATTATATGGATGAGTATGTTGTTGGGGTTATCAATTTCATCTTATCCACTCTCATATATTTTAGGAATTCATCAATCTTTTTATCAATGTTAATGCCACTCTCTAAATCACCTTGCAAGAAGGCCTATCCTTAATTACGAGTTCATATAATTCCTAGCATCCCTAATAATTAATTCTGAAGTGCAGAAGCTTAACGACAACCAACCCTCATATTCCTATGTCTAGGCAATATGCTATTGGGAGGAATTCCCCGGATTTAGATTTCCCCGTACGTTCCCATATCGACAAAATCAATAATCATGACATCGAATGAGTTAAACAATGCATGCTTTGAGCAAAGAGGAAAAACCCTAACTAATGATGAAAGAAAGCATGTATCTCAAATAAGATGTTTAAACACTAATTCCATATATGAGAGTTTCACAAGACTACATTGATTCCCCAACAACAATACAAGGTTTAGTTCACCATATTCATGCTGAAACTAGATGAACAATAATGAAAGAATGAAAGATAGAAAAACCCTAGAAAGAGAAGAGGAGAGTTGTCACCATCTCCCAATCTACCCCCAAGGGGTGAAAAGTGTGTTTCTGCTTCCTCCCAGCCAAAGATACAAACCCTAAGACATCTAGGTCTTTAAATAGGACATAAAAATAATAGAAAACGGGTCCAGGCCCAAACAGATCATAAAATCGCAGAAAACTGGCCCAAAACTCGTCTGGTTGACTTTTTCCGTATTCTGGTTGACTGGTTGACTTTTCTGGTTGACTGGTTGACTTTTCAGCATTCCAATCATTCGGTACTTCAATTCTTCTTTCAAATCATTCAATTAGCCTACAAAATCAAGGGAATCTTGCACAAAACCATTAAATTCACCTTCAACTCTCTTATTCACAAAACTAAAGCAAAAATATGAGTTCAAGCTAATTTCTAAGTCTTAAAGGTTGCTTTTGGTATCAATTTTAAGCATAAAAATAACGGTTTTTCAAAAAATACACCTAGTAAACGTTTGTTAGTGCACTGTCAGAAGTCTATAGACGTCTAGCAGTGCACAAACCGACATCCAACCCCACCCCTACCATAAAACCATTCAGGCATGTGGTCGTCGGGGGATACACCTTGGACGTCTGTATAGACGTCGGGGGGAGGAGGCGACAAACGTTTGTGTGGACGTCAGAGGGGGCACATTGGACGTCTATATGGACGTTCGAGGGGTGCACACCAGACGTCTGGATAGGCGTCGGGCCTGACACATCGGACGTCTATACACACGTCCGATGTGGACCCCCTACGTCTGGGTAACGTCACCCACAAAGACGTCGGGGGAAGGTCGGATGTCAAAAAGCCAAAAGAACCGACGTCTAAAGCCCTTTCTACACTAGTGCTTGCTTATCATATTACCAAGGTCTTCCAAGTAATATGTGCCCAGCTTCCATTGGTACTATATCACAAACAATTTGATCTTCATATTTTCCAATGGAAATGGGTACTCTTACTTGTTCTTTAACTACTATTCCATCATCCTCTTTAATCCATTGAAGTTTGTAAGGTTTAGGATGAGGAGTAGTGGTTAAGCCAAGCTTCTCTACCATTCTAGAACTACAACACTTGCAACAAGAGCCACGATCCATAATCATTGAACATGTCTTTTCCAAAACTTTGCATCTTGTGTGGAATAGGTTTTCTCTTTGTGATTGTTCTAATTCTACATGTTTTCTTTCTAGGAGTCTCCTCACCATAAGTAAGTCACCATCGCAAGGTAAAGTTTATTCTTCTTCAGAAGTGGATGTTTCAGACTCACTATATGAAGAACCCTCACTTTCACTCTCATGCTCAAGAATGTAAGTTGACCTTCTATTGCGACACTCATATGCATATTGCCCTTTTCCCGCACATCTAAAGCACTTAGTCTCCTTACTTTTATGATCTCTTGAAGGTTCTTTGACTTTTTCTTTCCTTCTCTCTCTCTCTAAATTCTTCATACCTTGGGTTGGTTAGACTACCTTCCCTCTTGTACTCTTTCTTATGGTTGGAACTATGAGGGTAATCTTTCTTAGTGGAGCTTTTCCTCTTGATTTGTTGCTCTACCCTCATATAAAGTTGGACTAACTCATTGAGATCATTGTAGGGTATAAGTTCAACCCTATCTCTTATGTCATAGTTGAGTCCACTTTGGAACCTAGCAATTGTTATCCTTGGTTCCTCTCTTATCCCAGCTCTCAACATGAGCAACTCCATTTTCTGCCTATACTCTTCAACACTCATGTTCCTTTGTTGGAGTTTGTGGAGCTTATCCATTAACTCCCTATCATAGTAGGCTGGTACATGTCTTCTTCTCAAGGCAGTTCTCAACTCATTCTAATACCTGATGGGAGGTAAGTGTCTTAGCCTATGATCCTTGACCAAGGTTGTCCACCAAATTAAGGCATAGCCTTGAAAACTTAGAGAAGCCATGGTGACTCTCTTTTCATCATCTATTTGGTGGCACTCAAACAATTGCTCAACTTTCATTTCCCATTCTAGGTATTCTTCCACATCATCCTTTCCATGAAAGGAAGGAAGATCAATTTTGGGCTCTCTTGGATGGTGCTCTCTAACTCTATGATGTCTTCTAGGAGGCATTTGGTAGTGGTCATCATTGTGATGACTACTATATTGCTCAAGCTCACTAGGAGAAGATGATGATTCTTCTCTTCTCCTATGGGAAGATCTCTCTTTCTTTTTGTCTTGATTAATCAAAAGTTGACTAATCATGTCTTTGAGCTCACTAATCTCTCTATCCCTTTGTTCAAATTTTTGCTCAAATTCCTCCCTTAAAGAACTCTCACTTTGGGGTCTCAAACTTCCTTGCACACTTGATTGACTCATTCTTGTCAAAGGAAAAGGTTTTCACAAGGTTTTCAAAATATTTGACAAGTAATGAGTGAAAAGATTTTCACAAGCTTTCTTTGTTTTTGGTGAAAAATTTCTAAAGAGATTCTAGAGGCAAAAGATGTTTCTAAGTAGCTCCCAGGAAGAAGAGGTGAGTCACAAATGGACAAGCTTAGAAACCAAGTTCTTCCTTAGCTAGAGTTTCCTTAGAGTTATTTTTTACCTTAGTTTATAAGTAGAAATTCTTCAAATTCTTTTCAAATGTTATGAAATGAACCTAAAACCAAAGAAAGGTTGACTAAATGCTATGCAATCCTATATACCACGGAGACTTAAAAAAAACAAAAAGATTAAGCAAGAAATTAAAGAAAGCAATAAAGATGCAAGAATGTAAATGCTAGATGGCCCTAAGTGAAAGTGCAAGTGACACTTGGAGCCCCTTAACACACTTCCACACTAAGAAAACGAAATTGGACTATTACAATGTTCAATTGTGAACTTGGAATTGCTTCAAGAGCATTTTTCCAAGTCACTTGGCTCAAAAACAGCAAAGAAAAAAATAAAATACAATTTCAAACAGCAAATTTCGTGATATTTGGTGTAAATAAATTTGAAATGAGGCCTAGAAGTAATGTGAGCTTTGTCTTGCTGCTGCAGAAAGCTACTCAAAATGAAGGTGTGAGTTGCTCTTTTTCCAGGTTTGAAATGCTACTGTAATAGAGTTTTTCAGCTGCTAGACAGTGGTGTTTGGGCTGTTGTTGAGTCTTCCTTCTTGCTCCACTTTCAATTCTCAAACCACTTCCTAGAAGGCTACCAAAGTAGGAGTAGGTCTCTGGTGCTGGATGCCCCAAACAACTTGCACACACACTCCAAAACTCATTAGAAATCACACCAAACAGATTAAAAATCTACACCAAATTTCTGCACACTGCACCAGTATAGGCTACTCTATTGAACACTTTAGATGCCAAAAATAGACACAAACAATTGGAACAACACACAAATGAAAGTAGGTACACAAGAGGAACTTATCAAAGGCACTAGAATGGATGAAGAAACCAAGAAAAACACAAGCACAGTTCAGAAATTATTCCAAATGCAAACTATTTGATCATTTTCAGAAGTGTTTGATAAAATGCCCCAATGAATTTCAGATTTTGTGTTTTTGATTTTCAGGGCCTGTAATCTGGATTGGTTTGTTCTAACAGCTTTTTAGCACTTGATAATTCTTCTTTTGATCATATATTTTCATTTTTAAACATTGAACCAGCCTTTTCACAATCCAGCAATGAATTTTACACTAAAATTACCAAAACAGTGGCTGGAAAAACAGAAACTGCACTAGAGAAATGAACTAAAATGGTGGTTTTGGAACCCAAAATGAGTGGTAGTGATTCAACAACTTTGATGAATGTTCCAACAACTTTTCTTTGTGATATTAAACATGTTTAAACTCTTAAACAGCTAAAAAAATGATTAATATTCAGAATCACTGATCCACTTCCATTTTTAACTCAAAAATGATGGTTTAAATATCCAATCTACATATAAATTCATTTTTGACCAAATGAGCAGTATTAACAAATTTCAAACATCCATTTAGACTTGCTCAAGCTTTCCAAAAGCACATAAATAGCAGGATTCGAAAATCACCCTTGCTATGGCCAAATTATGCAGCAAAAACCATCAATTAACCAACCAATTTTAGTTTTTCATGGATTCAAAAACTGGACAGGAAAGGAAATGACTCTAAGAAGTGTAAAAACACAGATCTAAGCTAGATTTAATATGCTTAGCATGACCAAACTTAGATTAGACCAAATCAAGTATATTAGCACGGTGAAAAGCTAGAAGTTCAAGCTGAAATGGTGAATGGTTAAGGATTTTGAGCAACCACACTATGCATATTGCATTTTAGTGCTTGTTTCTGTTTGCTATACCTTAAGACAGATTCAACAACATCACACAATGTTGTACCAAGCTCTATAATCAAAAGAAAACCACTGAAACAGTTTTAGAAATTTAGCACCAGATTTAAATTCTGTATCAGAATTCACAATGGAAAACAAATCAGATTTGCATTTTGATGCTTAAGCTTGTATAACCCAGTCTAGATCAAGTCTTCATTGCCTTATTTGGTATATATACAGCTTGTTTAACACTTGCAAATCAATTAAAATGAAATAATCCAGTAGAAAATAAAACTGAACAAAGACAGAAATAATACTGCAATAGTAAATTGCACAAGACTTAAAACAATACAGAATTGAAATGTAAAGCTGAAAATGACCCAAACAAGAAGGTTTCACCGATTAAAATGAAAGGACAATATAAGCACACAAAGGAAACTAAAATTGAATGACTGGAAAAGCAATACAACATTGAAAACAACAGCAAAACAGAAACAAACAAAAACAAAAACAGCACAAACTGGACTGAAAACAGAAACAGAAATAGCACAAAGTGGACTATAATTAAACAGTAGAATGGAAAGGCACTTAGCTATGGTTTGCGTGGACAACCTGAGCTCTAGATACCACTTGATGGAAGCTTGCTATGGGTGAGACTCATTGAACCAGGAAGCCAAACAACAAACGTTCCAAGGAGCAGAATGAAGGCAGCAGAATTCTGAAATAGATGCAAAGAATGGTATGGTTTCAGTGAAGAATGGAGTGGGTTAGAACCTCTCAGCTCAGAGGGCCTTCCTACTTTGGAAGGAAGCTAGAGGTAAGGAGAAAGAAAGTGAAGAATTGGGTTGACTCAAGAGCAAAGGTAAGCTGGAATTTCATTTCTGCAGCAATTAGACTAAGCTCAAAAGTGTCTACAAAAGAGGGAAGAGGTCTCCTATTTATAGGAAGATAAGAGCCTCAAATCTGAAATGAAATTCAATCCAAAAGCAAATGAAATTAAAGAAAAAGGCGCCAATTTGCTTCAGCTTCAAACATGCCTCCTTCCAACTCAACAGCACACGTGAAACAACACCTATTCTGAAACGCTAGGCTAGCTAGGTTATTGGCTGAGCTTTTTGATAGCTTTGGCAGCAAGCTTCTCCCTCCAAGTCTCTCTTTTCACGTGCTCAAATGCTATGTTGGCCGCTGCTCCCTCCAATTTTATTAATCCTACAAAGCAAAGAAAAATGTGCTTTTAATTATGGGAAGAAGGATTAATGTAAATTACCTTCCATAGAAGCAAAATGGTAGGTGATCCTTCTTCCTCTTGAATCCTCTTTGCCATGGTTATAGTAAGAGGTCCAATGTGTGTCTTAGATGGTCTTCCATCAACCACTTAGTCTTCTGTTCTTGGAGAACATCTTCTTCCTCCTCCTCCTTGCGGAAGTTTAGGTTTTGCTTTCATTTCCGTTTCCATGTATTGAATCTTGTTTTCATTGCAATTTAAGAGTTGAAATCGTGCTGCATTTAGTTCCTGCTTCATTTCGTTTTACCAGTCTTTGTCGTTCTGCACTTCATTTCTTTGCATTGTTCATTTCCGCATTTTTACTGTTCATCGTCATCTTCATGCTTTGTTGCATTCTGGTTTCGTGTTTATTGTTCATTTCATTTTTCAATCGCTGCTTCGTTCTTATTTGGTGTTTCTGGACTTGTGTTTTGTGTTTAAGTTAATTTAGTGCATTCTAATTCAGCGCTGTTATGTTTGCTACAATTTCATTTTCTGTGTTTTCTGCACTGTTCCAGCGTTTTGTTTCTGCAAATTTTGTTTCTGTTGTATTTTGATTTTGCATGTTTATTGTTTTTGCTTTTACTACATGCCGCTCGGTCTTTGATTTTCACCGTTCAGTCTCTAACATGCTTTGCTTTTAGAGACCGTTCGGCTGTTCTTTCGCATTATGTTCTCTATTCGGTCACCTTTAAAACTGATCGGTTCTTAGCTTTTTACTTAATATCGTTTGACCATTTACATTTTCATTCTCTCGTTGTCTATGCCGTTCGGCTCATTATTATTACGCTTAGTTTCTACACCTTCATGCTTGTCTTTTAATTTATCATCCGCTCGACTTTTTACACATTTATTTTAGAGACCGTTCGGTCTCAATGCTAAAACCGTTCGGTCTCACTCTAGGACTGATCAGTCTTCATGCTTTGAACATCTTTTCCAGCGTTTTTACTTACGTTTGGTTGTGTTTAATTTCATGTTTTAATTTAGTTCATTTCTAATCATAAAAACACTTTCAAACCCCTCCCACTGCATGTTTGACCTAAGTTGTGAACCACATTTGGTCCTTGAGAGACGACCTAGGAGGAGTCACTTCCTAGTTATATTGCATTCTTATTTGCACATTAAATTTGTATGAGATTCGATAACCCATCAAATTTTGGCGCTATTGACGGGGACCAACGATTCAATCTTAGGTTTTTTGTTATGTTAGTGTGTGTTGTGTTTTGTCTTGTGATGTGAGTATGTTGTTTTGGTTTGTGTGTGTTGTATTGTGTGTTACATTTAGATATCTTTTGTTGCATATTTTCATTGCATTCTTCCTTTCCCACCTTTTTTCACCATGTCTACCTAATTTGATTATGTGAATATTGTTTCTTCTGCTTGTGCCTATGATTATGATTCTCCTTCTGCATCTAACTCTGATATTGCTTCTCATGCATATTTTGCTGATTTATATGTTGAGAACTATATAGCTCATCCTCAAACTGTTGAGAGTGCTCCTTGGGAGTTGGTTCCACCTACTAAGGATGATGTTCATTGCGTTCTCAACACTGGACTGATACATTTGCTGCCTAAGTTTCATGGTTTTGCAAGTGAATGCCCACATCAACATTTGGAGGACTTCCACATCACTTGCTCTTCAATGAAACCTCCACATGTCCAGGATGACGATATGTTCTTAAAGGCATTTCCGCAATCATTACAAGAAGCAGCAAGAGATTGGCTTTATTGTCTTCCTTTAGGGTGTATCACTTCTTGGGAAGATCTCAAGCGACTGTTCTTGGATGAATTCTTCCCTGCTCAGTATGGATACAACAACAATCCTTAATGGAATGATCCTAACTTGGAATGGTATGGTACTCCACAGAAGCATCAATATCAAGAAATACCATTCCAGAGTACTTGTATGCCTCCACCAGTCCAGCAATACAGCAGTTGCAGCTTCATGAGCCTACCCAAGCAGCTCCTCATCCTTCCACTATTTCTGAGCCTACATTAGAGGAGTTATTGAGGCAGATGGCCATGCAGAACATTCAGTTCATGCAAGAGACCAAAGCATCCCTTCAGAGTTTGATGGATCAGATTGGGCAGATGGCCAGTCAGCTTAATCAGGAACAGTTTCAAGATGTCAGTGCCATCGACCTAGGAGATGATTTTGAGGACCAGGCAGTTATAAGAAAAAATTTTGAGCTAGGTAGACAACCTTCATCTTCCACCACTCAACCAATCTTTAGGGAAGTGGAGGTAAACATACCTTAGATTGATTATGCTGTTCATGATTGTGTTATTCATGATTATGCTGTTGATAGGTATGTTGATGATTATATTGTTGATGAGCATGCTTTTAATTCTCCCTCTCTGCATGATGAGACTCACTTATTGCTATCACATCTGAATGTTTATTCTTCATGCATTGAACATGAATCTGAGCCTGTGGTTGATATTGTTTCTAAATTTGAAAGTGATTCATGTTTTGAGAGTATATTTGATGTTCAGCCTGTTACATTAGGATTGGGTGTTATACCTCTACATATAGATTCTTTGGAGCCACAATGTACTAACCTTATTGCATGAGGTACACATGACGACGAAGGTGCTCACATACACAAAAAGTTGAAGATCAATAAGCACCGGCTGAACCCGCTCATCAATAATCCTTCCTTCTTAGATCTAGCTATGGAAGACATTTCCCTACTAGATCAAATATGAAGGATGAAGCAGTTCTTCCTCAAAACTTCCTTCCTGGATCCAATGGTGGAAAACATCTCCTTGATAGTCCAAAATTGGCAACTTCCACCCTGACTCAGGGGAGTTTTCTTTTCCCTTCTCCTCCTTTCCCCACTTTTATTGCACTTGTCCATGATCTATTGACTATTCTGATTGTTGATCTTATGCTTACGACACATTGAGGATAATGTGTAGTTTAAGTGTGGTCTATTGGGGGAGATTTTGATTTTTCTATTAGTTTTTGTTTTCTTTGATAAATTTTTTCTATTTTAGGTTGTTTTTGTCGTGTCTTGTGGATAGTTTTTCATGATACTCTTCATTTATGGAGTTTTTTTAAGTTGTAGACTCGTCTTTCACTCCACTTGATTGATACTTATGGTTTGAAATTCTTGCTTTCCTTTGCTTGGAAAGATGATTATGATGTTTGAGAGGTTGATTTGATTGTGACAAATACCCTGTGTGAGATTTGAGCCACTTTATGTTCTTTCTTGTGTGATATGACTCTTGATTACTTGCACATATGCCTTGGCTTGACTCTTTTTGATAACTCTTGATGGATATGCATGTTTGGAAGTGATAAAGGAAATTTTGTTCTTGAGCCTCTCTAGCCAAATAAGCTTACCTTGTTTCGATCCTTTGATAAGCCCTTTGAGCTTATACTTTCCCCATTTCTTTGTTTTGAAGCTCATTCACTAGCCTTAAGTGAAAAACCATGATTACCTTAACCTTAGGGAATTTTGGAGCTTTGGAAGTGTTTTGGGAACAAGTGTGGTCTTCTTGGGGATTCTTATGAATTGGCTAGCTGGTTCCTCTCTTGTTTTGTTTTTGCAAATATGATGTGTATCTTGTCTCTTCTTACAATTGTGTCCTAAAGAGAGAGAAAAGAAAAAGAGACAAGATGAGAAATGAAAAACAAAATAGAAATAGAGAAAAATGAGAAAAAGAAAAATTTTGTGAATAATGGAGTCAAGAAGAGGATTGAATTAGAGGTTTTGGGTGTAAATTGATTGTATTTTCACTTTTTCCCCATTGCTCCTCTATTCTTTTTCGTTTGTAGCTTCTCATCCATATTATATCCTCCCTTGTCCTTGGCCCCATTATAACCATGAAAAGACCTTTTGATTTGAACATGCATATGTTTTGAGTGTTGATATTAGAGGCTTGCCAAGTTTGTTTGTTGCTTGCTTTCTTGAGTGCATTGAGTTGGCATTGTTATCCTAGAAACTTGAGAGAAATAGTGATAGTGCATCTATGAGGTTCTGTTGCTTTTGATTCACCTCTTGAGCTGATTTATTATTTTACCATTTTGAAATTGCTTGAATGATTTCTATGAGTATCAGCATTCTCTGATTATCTGTGTGAAGGATGTTGTCCACTTCTTTTCTTTTTCTAGAATCATTGAGGATTGTGTAAATTTCTTTTGTGTCTTGTGTGTGTTTGTGTTTCTGTGTCTAGATGTTGTGTCACACTCTTGATGTATTTAGAATGGTTCCTTGTTTTGCGTCTTGATTTTGCCAAGGAGTGCAAAAGACTAAGTGTGGTCTATTTTGATGAGTCACCATTTTTCATTATACACTTAGCTTTCCGCACCATATTTTGTTAGTGAAGTGTGGTTAATTCTCCATTTTTGTCTCATTTTCACTATTTGGGCTTAATTTCAAGACTAATTCTTATTTTAATTAATTTGAATTATTTGAGATTAGTTATTTCAATCATTATGTGCAGGATAATCACTGTTTGAAAGGTTGAGAAAAGATTTGGATGTATTCCTCAGAACCGAACGGTCTGCTGAAGAATTGACCGAACGGTCTATTTAAGACTTGACCGAACCATTGTGTTAAAGCCTGCACCGAATGTATGCGCACCATAGAACCGAATGGCAAAGAGTGAACAACCGAACGGTCTGTGGAAGCACATACCAAGCGGTATGAGGAAGCTTGCACTTATGGGCGAGCACTACAAACTGAGCGGTCTCACAAAGTAATGATCGAACGATCTGCCAAAGTCACTACCGAATTGGTCAGATGCAGTAACCAGAGGAACTCAACAACAGTGTTGTAAGCATATTCTAGGACTTAAAGAGGGTGGCCACGTCAAATTTAGAGTTTAATTTTGTTCTAGAATGTCAATAGGTCAACCTTTAGGACTTTGGGCCCAATTTTAGGTTATTTTGTAGGACAAGCACATTAGGAGGACATTTTGGTCTTTTGGGTTATATAAAATCCCAAAAGCAGATTTCTCTAGAAGTCTCCCCGCCCCCACTTAGTTTTTTGTTCTTGTGGAGCATCTTCTTCCTCCTCCCCTAGGGGAGGTTTAGGTTTTGCTTTCATTTCCATTTTCATGTATTGAATATTGTCTTCATTGCAATTTAAGAGTTGAAATTGTGCTGCATTTAGTTCCTGCTTCATTTCGTTTTACCAGTCTTTGTCGTTCTGCACTTCATTTCTTTGCACTGTTCATTTCGGTGTTTTTACTGTTCATCGTCATCTTCATGCTTTGTTGCATTCTGGTTTCGTGTTTATTGTTCATTTCATTTTTCAATCGCTGCTTCGTTCTTATTTGGTGTTTTTGGAGTTGCGTTTTGTGTTTAAGTTAATTTAGTGCATTCTAATTCAGCGTTGTTACGTTTCCTACAATTTCATTTTCTGTGTTTTCTGCACTTTTCCAGCATTTAGTTTCTGCATATTTTTTTTCTGTTGTGTTTTGATTTTGCACGTTTATTGTTTCTTCTTTTACTGCATGCCACTCGGTCTTTGATTTTCACCGTTTGGTCTCTAACATTCTTTGTTGTTAGAGATCGTTCGGCTTTTCTTCCGCATTAAGTTTTCTATTTTGTCACCTTTAAAACCGGTCGGTTCTTAGCTTGTTTACTTAATACAGTTCGGCCATTTACATTTTCATTCGTTCGCTTGCTGTCTAAGCCGTTCGACTCATTATTATTACACTCGGTTTCTACACCTTCATGCTTTTCTTTTAATTTATCATACCGCTCGACTTTTTACACGTATACTTTAGAGACCATTCGGTCTCAATGCTAAAACTGTTCGGTCTCACTCTAGAACTAATCGTGTTACCAATAAGGAGTATTGGTAAATCTTGAAGAAATTTGTTTTGATGATGCTACAAGAAGTTTTAGTTGAAGAAGATATTAGAATTAGTTAAAAGCAATTTGTAGAAATTAAATGTAGTAGGAAATTCTTGTAAACCTTGTAAACTTGCATTTTTAACTGCAATAATCGATTATGGAATGGCAATAATCGATTATCATAAAGTCATACAGGAATAATCGATTATCTCTTCATATAATCGATTATCACATTTTGAAAACCCTGTAACGGACTTGAATAATCGATTATCACTTACAATAATCGATTATTCATGGCAGTTGGGAGCTGATCTTTGGCACTCAGTGTACTTGGCTATATATTTTGTTTTGGAGAAATTAGAATACAACGTTGTTGAACAGAAGCTCTTGCAGAATACTGTTTGTCAGAGGAAGTTCTCAGAAGCTATAGTTCAAGTTCCCTTGCTTGGTCTCGTGAACAGGAGAGGCTCGTGTGTCATGTGTCGATAGTCGGAGCAAGCTCTCTTCGAGTTAGCAAGGTGCTTTGCCTGGTCTCGTGAATAGGAGAAGCTCGCGTTTTGTTTGTCGATAGTCGGAGCGGTTCTCTTCGAGTTGGCAGAGTGTTCTTCTTCCGGTTCGTTCGTCGAAGGAAGGTTTATTTATCTGCTTTATTCACTATTTGTTGTAATCTGTGAAACCATTTTTAGTGAAAACGGTTAATCACTATTTATAGTGATTAACGACTGGACGTAGAATCTTTTGATTCGAACCAGGATAAAAATTATGTGTTGATCTTCTTATTCCCTACACTCATTTTATTGTACGTACATCAACTGTTTGATAAATTTTCTCTAAGAAAATTGTTTTTCTAAAACGGACCATTAAACTTGATTTGTGACCGTAACACGCTTTCTAAGTATTTTATTCCGCTGCGCGACTCTATAACGGTACCGATTGTTCCAACAAATCGGTCTTCATGCTTTCAACATCTTTTCTAGCGTTTTTACTTACGTTTGGTTGTGTTTAATTTCATGTTTTAATGTAGTTCATTTCTAATCACAAAAACACTTTCAAACCCCTCCCCACTGCGTGTTTGACCTAAGTTCTGAACCACATTTCGTCCTTGAGAGATGACTTAGGAGTCACTTCCTAGTTATACTGCATTCTTATTTGCACATTAAATTTGTATGGGGTGCGACAACTCATCAGCCAACAACTGTTGAGTAATCTGCCAGAGTGCATCTGCCATTATTCTCTTCGGCCATCTCTTCATCTCTCTGGTTAGATATTTGCGGTGAAGGTTGTAAAAGTGTCTCCGGAGAAGGGAATAATTCTCTAGATGTTTGAATTCTCCTCCTCCTTCTACTCTCATCCAATCCTTCAAGAAGAGGTTCCGAGGTTTTCTTGCTTCTAGTTCTAATTGTATCCTGCATACACAAGAAAACAAAACCCTAGAAAACTTTGTTAGAAAAAACAAAGATAAAAAGATTAAAAGATTAAAAGATATAAAAGAAATAAAAATCAAGTCAAAGCTAATCAATAATCACACAAATAGAATAGTTAAACCACGAGTCCCCGGCAACGGCGCCAAAAACTTGTTAAGACTCTGGCAAGTGTACCGAATTGTATCAAGTAATATAAAATGGTAAGACCAAGTATCGTATCCCAAAGGACTCACGGCCTAAACAACTATGTGATTTCTTGATTAAATAGGACTTGAAAATATACTCTTTTGGGTTTAAAATGCAAATACTAAAAAGTAAATATGCATGCAATTTGATCAATTGGACAAAAGTGCAAATATGAACAGTTTTGATATTATGAGATGATTATGTTGTTGGGATTAGATTTCACTTAGTTTACTCTCATGTATATATGAATTCTACTTCTTCATTATTGTCAATGTCACTCTCTAAAACACTTAAAACCCGATTCCTCGGTGAATAAAGTCTATCCTTAACTTGTATTCCAAATAGTTAATTTTGAAGAACAAAAGCTTAAGACAACCAGAATTCATATTCCCCATTCCTGAGTAATACTACTTCTAGGAATAATTCTCCGGATCATGAATTGTAAAATACCTTCTGGTACTAATACAAATCATACATCATGCTAAAGAATGAGTTAAACAAAGCAAGCATTACGTAAAGAAGAATTACCCTAACAATTAATGAAAGAAGCATATATAATAAAGAATCAATTCAATACATGAGAGTTTACAAAGGTTACATCATCACCAACAACAAATAGTGTTTAGTTCACCATTGACATGGTGGAACTAGATGAATAATGGAAAAAGAATGAAAGATAAAACCCTAGATATTGAAGATAGGAGCTTCCACATCCAATTCCGCCTTCAAGGGAGCAAGGAATGTTTTTCTGAGCTTATTTCGTCCAAAGATATGAACCCTAGGACGTCCAAGTCCTTAAGTAGAACATCAAAATAATAGAAAACGGGTCCAATCCCACAAGAGTGGCGCTCAGCGCCCCACTTATGGCGCTCAGCGGTGTGCGAGTCACAAGTTACGCTCACGGTCAGCTCAGAAGGCAAGGAAGCGTGGTACGTCTCGTCAGAGTTGCGCTCAGCGCCCCTGAAAAGGGCGTCCGGTCTTGAGCTATAAGCATCTTGCACTCAGGGGTCCAAAAAAGGGAAACCAAGCGTGAGACAATGTACTTTGGTGTTGAGGGTCCCTAAAGTGGCGCTCAACGCTGTTGTGATCTCCCTTCTTTGATGCTTTTCCATCTTTTCCTGAGTTCCAACTCCTTACTACTTTAAAATCCCAAATCATCTCAAT
Source organism: Vigna angularis (assembly GCF_016808095.1). Classification (NCBI taxonomy): domain Eukaryota; kingdom Viridiplantae; phylum Streptophyta; class Magnoliopsida; order Fabales; family Fabaceae; genus Vigna; species Vigna angularis. The sequence continues at coordinate 22,587,446 of NC_068971.1, read as the reverse complement.
TCCTGTTGAAAACACTGAAATCTAGCACAAAGTCATTAAATTCACCTTCAACTCTCTTATTCAACAAAATAATGATTCCAAGCTAGTTTCTATGTCAAAAAGGGTGTTTTTAGTATCAAAATTAAGTATCAAATAACGATAAATTCAACTATTATCAACTAGATGGGTTTTTAGGACTATTCTAGTCTTGATCAAGGAAGAATGAGGCTACAATTTGGCAGCATAACATTACTAATTTCCAAGATGAAATACAATGGTGGAGACATGTCTATTTATAGGCCAAGGGTGTCTCCTTCTAACCCTAAAAGCATGATCTCACACCTTTACTCTCATTGGCCAAACATGAAGCCTTCTAAGGAGTGCACAAGTGTCCACAAATCTTCTCCAATGATGGAAGGACATGTGGGCACTCACAAAACACAATCCTCTCTATTCTTAGAGTGTCATGTGGCCACTATTAAAAGAAAATCTTCTCCAATGGTGGAGGGATATGTGGCCATTACCAAAAAGAAATTCTCTCGACTCTTAGGGTGTCATGTGGCCACTTCTAAAAGGTAAATCCTATCCAATGGAAGCATGACACATGACACATACTTTCCACTTGGTTTGGATGTATAACTTAAGGAAAATCCTATACTACTTAGGCCTTAATAGAACCTTAAATAGACCTACACTACATGGCCGAATACAATGGCCTAGATATCCTACATTATTGTTCAATCCATGCGCCATGATGGCTCCAAAGGTGGCCCACAAGGTAGAGTTGATGCCATCTTAATGGATGGCTTCAACTCTCTTAAAATTACTTGACCATGGCTAGAGGATTTTCCATCACTCCCTCTCTTTTGAAAAGGATTTGCCCTCAAATCTTCAACATGGAAAAAAGCAAACTTCCTTATCTTCTTTGGAGTTTTATGTGCTTCTCTACCAAGGTCAAATACCCATTTTATAACACAAGTTAGAATAAATGTTATAATAGTGAGTAAATGAAGAATATAGCTCCTAACAATGATACACCTTAAATCAAATGAATGATTAATGTCTTGTAGAGTAGGAGCATCTTTGAAGCTTTTATTTGTCTTTTGTTGGATGTATATATTTGAAAGACTATCCATTCCAACACAAGAGTTAATTTTTTAGGTATATGCCATCATACCTTCCCTTTTGAAAAGGATTTGTCCTTAAATCTTCATGTTCGTTTGTGAAAAAAACCTTTTCCTTATTATTGGTTAACTTGTATGTCTTTCCTCCAGGTTCAAAATTCCATATGCATGTGTCATCAAACACAAAACCAATAATCTTATGAGTCACAAACAACATGTATCTAGGTGAAATGTTTAAATAAGGCCTTATGATAATCTCAAAAGAATTTACTTGAAAACTTTGGAGGTCTACTCCACAAAATTGTTTGTGTTTACTTTAAGTTAATTGTATCCTAAAAGGTAATATCAACTTAAAGTTTGATTTGGAAAATTTTGAGGAGTTAAAAATAGTGGGAGGTGAAAAAGAAGTTGAAAATTTTTCAAAACTAAAAGCTAGAGTTATGAAAGATGGTTGAATGTATTGAGAAAAGTTCAAGGATTAGAAAACTCCCTTCATCATCTTAGTCTTAACCTTAATTGTGGGAATGGTCGGGGGCTTTAGTAACTCATCCACTTCTTCTCTTATCTCAATCTCTTCTTTTTCTCTCTTTTCTTTCTCATTCCTTTCTTTTATCTTTTTCTCTTCATACTCTCTTCTTCTTTCCTCCTCCTTTTTCTCTCTTCTTACTTGCTCCTCTTTCTCTCTTTGTTCTTTCTCTTTTTCTCATGCTCCTCATTCTTTCTTTGTTTTTTCTTCCTTCTTTTGTCTTCCTCTCTTCTTCTCTTAATCTTCCTGAAATTCTTTTGGACTTTTTCTTCTTTTTCTTAAGAATTCTAAGCTCTTATTCTAAGGTAGTAAGACATTGTTTTCTTTTAACTCTTTCTTTCTTTTCTATCTCTCTCATTTGTTCATCTCTTCTTCTTTGTGCTTGCCGATTTCTTTTTCAACCATCATTCTGAACTTCTTAAACACCTCAAATACCTCAAACTGTTCCCTTAAGAAATACGCCCATGTCAAAAATCATCCACTAATGAGATCAAGTACTTCATACCACTGAGTATTTAGGGGTAATTGGCCCACAAAGGTCGGTATTGATCAACCGAAGCTGTATCTTCGCTTGGTACTCGACTATCTTTGGAAACTTGCTTCTCGGATGTTTTCCAAGCACACACTTCTCTCAAAATGTTTTTTCAAATTTCATACTCGACAGTTCTTGAACATATCCTTTCTTCGCCAGCTTGGCCAGTCCGCCAAAATGCAAATGGCAAAATAAATGCCACACCATGGCTTCATCCTTCACATCGAGCTTCAAGTATTTCTTTTAGACTATTTTCAACTCTAACTTTTCTATTGCTTTTGAGACTGAGTACATTATACAAGTTTCTAATTTCTCCACCTCGACTATTCTTCTGTAGGTACCAGATTGTACCTCACCCTTTCACCGCCACCTTGAAGTCATCGTCAAATGATACGTGTCTGGTCTCAACTTTGGAGAGATTTTTGAACAAATTCTCATCATCGAACATTTGATTACTCGCTCCTAGCTCCACATACCAAACCAAGTTGTTTGAACAACTCGAACTTCACTCGACACCTAATCTCCAATTTGGACTTAGCTCGACATCCAATCTCGTCGACATCATACAACACAGACTTAGCTCGACATCCAATTTCCAACTCAGAATTAGCATAACGTTTGATCTACTCAACATCATACAACTGAAACTTAGCTCGACATCGGGTCACTAGATCATACTTAGCTCAACGTTTGGGTTCCTAGACATCATTAATATCGCTATATTTCTTTATCAACTTCTTTAGTATAAAAGTTTGTATCCTTTTTCTTAGGCCGACAATACTTTGTGATGTGACTAACCTTACCACAGTTATAGCATTTTTTCGATATATAATCATTTACGTAGTGGTCGTGCTTGCCACATTTAAAACATTCAACTCTTGAGCTACTAGATCAACCTCTCTAGTGTCTACCTTGTACTCGGCCACGCCAATTCTACACACTGGATTGATCTTTGTCGTCTTCATGATCTATTTGGCCTTGACCTCCTCGTCCTTGACTTTCTTAGTATCTTCCATTAGAACCTCGACCTTGTGTGTTTTGATCTTCTCCCTTCACATCAAGCCTTGCTTGATGTTCTTGATCAAGTGGCTCCCACTTCTTCCTCCTCTCCTGCTCGTGCACCTCTAGGGACCTGGCAAACTCTCCAACCAAAAGCATTCCCTTTATATGCCTTCTCTAGGATCTCCCATGCTTCTCTTAAAGATGTAGTGTTTGCTATCTTCTCAAACCAAGATTCATCCACAACTCGATACAACACGTATAAATCTTATTCCAAGAAGAGCCTTCATTTACAAATTTTAGTTATCATAATTGACTTTCTTTGTCAGCTAAGGGAGGGATATATTGTTTGTGAGGTTGGTCATCTAACTCTTTCTTCCTTAAACAATCAAACACTCAATATTTCTTTAGCTACTCAAACACTTCAGCTTTTTTTCTAGCTCTATTTTCACTCAGACACTTAAGTTCTCTTGATACCAATTTGTTAATAAATCACACATTTTTTGTATAATAAGGTTTACTTTACTATATCTTTTATATCACGTGAACATTACAATTTAAAGGACAAACATTTAGCCTTTCACGCTAACTTACTGGATTTTTCTCTCCTAAAACATTAAAACATTATTGCTCACAATAACTATGAAATAACTTTTAAATTTAAGTTTATTTTAATAGCCTTTGTCGTGAAAAGGGTTGCAAAAAAGAATCATTCTAACCGATACATTAAAAAGACTAGTTCTACGAATATAACATTCCAAGAACTAAAGGAAACAAAGAATCCAAGAAAATGAAGTTCCGAGAATGTGTATTAGAAAAGAAATATAATAAGAATATTAGAGAATACAAGTATGAATGAATTTCTGGTTAGATCTGTCCTTGCCATTTTATAGCTAACTAACAAAACTAAATTTGTCAACAACATAACAAGGGTTGCTGACTTTATTATAACAAACTATTCCATACCTCTAATGCGAGTAGTGAAACATGTTTCATTCCAAGAGTCATTCATTGTGTTTATCGAGTTAGCAGTTCTTATTCATATAATTTTTCAATTGCAACCTTAAGTACAACATCATTTAATTGTTTTCCATAAAAAAAAACACATTTTAAGTAGTGAATAAAGATTAACAACATTATGCATGAAGATAAATGATTTGAATTCAGAAGAGAGTGAAATATGGGAAGGGCCTAAAACTCCACATTCATTCTTACATCTATTGAAGAACAACTACATCAGATTTCTCTCTTTGCTCTGGTAATTGGATGAATTGTAGGTAGATATTATGACTCAAATAAAACTAGGAAAGGAGGAAGCTGTATTTGTTGGAATCTTTCTACATTGGAATAATTTTTATTAGGGTTAAATATGTTTTTAGTTTTTAAACTTAGATGTAAATTTATAATTCTTTCTTATCCAAAACTTTAATATATTTTAGTTCCTAAATTTTAAAAATAAATGAATAAAGTCCTTTTAACCCAATTATATTAATTTTTTTTGTCAAATGCATTTTTCAACTACATTGAAGTGAAAATATACCAAATAGTATAAATAACTATAATATTAATATAAAACACATTTGACATATTAAAAAAATTAACTTAATTGGAATTAAAACATTATATTAATTCATTCTTAATGTTTGAGACCAAAATGTCTCAAAAATTTGAACAAGAACTAATTTCAAATTCGCGTAAAAATTCTTGAACTAAAAATATGTTTTAAAAAAATTAAACTAATTAGATTAAAAAAATTATATTCATTAATTTTCCATGAGAACCAAAATATCTAAAAATTTTGAACAAGAAATAATTTCAATTTCGTATCAAATTTCTTGAACTCAAAAGCTATTTAAGTCATTTTAATAAAATATTCTACTTTTCTCATTCATCAACATTATTTATATTTATGATTAATGAAAGTTTGAACTGACTAAGAAATTAAGAGATATAATTATCATACTGACTTTCTTTTAAATTAGAAGTGCCGATAACTTACAACTACGAATACATTTAACATACTGAAACCAAAAATATAAGTTCATGTTAATTCATAAAGTAAATGTTTATAATTATTACGGAGGAAAAACAAGAAAATGGCAAAAACATCTTCAAAATGGGACAAAACACCAACTTATATTGTCAACAATCAGCACTGAACACCCATCGAAGAGAACTAATTCAGTTTCTTGGAACCAAATGCTGGGTTCTTTTCTCATTGCGGGGCAATTGCTTGTGACTGTTCTTGATTCACCTTTCTTAGAGCTCTTATTTTCTATCTTCCAGAGATAGTTGTAATGCTAGCAGTGTTGGTGGAGGAAAATCTATGACTTCCTTTAGATGACTCCGAATTCAGCAGATTTTGCCTCAAGATGAATGCAGGTTGACTTGGAGGACGAAGAAACGCAACCTCACTGTTAAGCATAGAAATTACTGCAGCCATAGAGGGTCGGTCTATAGCAAGTTCTTGTACACACAGAAGAGCTATGTGAATACACCTTAAAATATCTTTATGGTGACTAGGATCATATACTTCTGGATCTATTAAAGAAGATATGTTGTCTTCCCTCCATTGTATCCAAGCCTAAAATGAAAAAAAAGTCAGACATTTTTATGTTGTATGAACAAAAGACAAATGTTTCTGTGAATGAGAAATGACTTGCTGAGACTTACAAATCCCAAGAGGCTAAGAACATGTTCATCATCATAAAAGCTTGAATTTCTTCTTCCACTTAGAATCTCTAGTGCCAAAACACCAAAGCTAAAGACATCTGATTTCTCTGAAAACAGTCCTTGCATTGCATATTCAGGGGACATATAGCCACTGCGTTAAAATGTTAAAAAGTCATTCTCCAAGTATTGAAATAAATTATGGTGGACAGAAGAGCAGACGTACTATGTTCCAACAACTCTGTTAGTATTGGCCTGATCTTCACTCCCTCCAAAGATTCTAGCCATACCAAAGTCTGATATTTTTGGATTTAGCTCTTCATCTAACAAGATATTACTTGTCTTCAAATCTCTATGTATGATTCTTAGTCTGGAGTCCCTGTGAAGATAAAGCAATCCTCGAGCTATTCCTTCTATTATGCCACAGCGCTTCCTCCAATCTAGGAGTTTACTTTTTGATGGATCTAAAATATAATGGTAGAATTATACTGTTAAAAACACAATATTAGAAGTGGAAGTTATGAATCTGAGTCATGTACAGGCCCTGGAGTAGCATGCTTGCAAAGAAAACTCCCTATTTATGCAATGAATGTTTACATCTTAAGCAATTGTATCCTAAATAAACAGAAACAATTAATATGGAATTGGTTATGAGAAAAATACTAGAGAAGGGATAAAAAACTAACCAAAGATTAATACATCCAAGCTTTTATTTGGCAAGTATTCATAGATCAACATCTTTTCGTCACCTTCAATGCAACAGCCAAAAAGTCTTACAAGATTACGGTGTTGAAGCTTGGAAATGACCACTACTTCATTCATGAATTCTTCTTGACCTTGTCCAGATGCTCTAGAAAGTCTTTTAACTGCTACTTCCTTACCATCTTGCAGTTTCCCCTGGGAAAACAAATATTATGAGGACAACTACAGACAACTATTCAAATATGATAACTTTGTTTTAAGGTACCTTGTACACAGGACCAAAACCACCCTGCCCAAGTTTGTTGGACAGGTGGAAGTTGTTTGTGGCTGTTGCAAGCCTTTCAAAATCAAACAGTAACAGCTCCTGGAGTTTAACTTGTGACAGTTCTTCAATTACTTTGTGGCTTGGATGTTCTAGTGTTTCAACTTTTTTCAATCGTTGGAAATCATTGATGTTCCTATTCCTTGCTGATCTGATTGAGTGCCATATTTTAGCTGGAGTTAAAAACATAAACTAAGATTAGCTCTTTTACTACCAAAAAGTAAAGTTTATTATAAATTAATTCTGAAACAGGACAAAGATGTAATACCTGGGTGATTGGAAGTCCTCCACATGACATACGCACAAGTAACTATGATGACTGTTACTACTGTCACTGTAACTCCAACGATGATTGCTGTGTGTGTCCCTTTATCTGTCATGAAATAAAAATCAAATTTAAAATATGAGGAATCCAGTTCAAAGAAATAGGGTTTTTAATGTTTGAGCATACTTAGCATACCATGTTCAAGATCAGATTCAAGATCAGAATCGGCTACACGAACATATAACTCAAGTCCTCCCTCTGAGAATTGTTGTATGTCTACGAGATTCCCAGTCCAAGACATGCAACCAATTCCAATATCATAAGAATATGCAACACAAGAGCAATTCTCCAAGCATTGGCTTCTGCATTCAGTGTCAACAGGAGACCCTTCTGGAAAATCAGGAACTTTAACCATTTGCAGTTGCGAAAAGCCATCTTCCTTTGCACTTACGTTTTGATTGACCCTTTCACAACGCAAAGGTGTGCTTCTAACACATCCACTTGACCAGTTTTTTCTATTCCATTCTTTTTTGTTCATCGGCTCAAACCCTTTCAAACAACTGCAAATTGGTGAGTTTGTTGCATTACAAATAGAGAATGGCCCACATATTCCATAAACATCACAATCCGATTCATGACTAGTCCACGAAATTTCCATTTCTTCCTTCTTATCATTCCACGATAGTTGTTCATATTGGCCTCGCGAATTCAACACATAGATAAAAATCTTTAGCGGACTTGGTATTGTGTAATAGAAATATGTATTTCCTTCCTCATCATCCCCAGCTTTGAAAGAATAAAGAAACGATGACATGGGTATCCCTGTAAAGATCGCACCATTCCATGGACCACTGCGCCAGTATGGTCGAGTTTCATTCCAAATGAACACTTCAAGTATATTTATGCGTCGAAGAACACTGGAAGAGAAGCTCCCAACGGAGGGATTAGAAGGGCTTTTCCATGCTGTAAGTTCTACTTTCCTACCTGTTTTTGCATTGGTTAAAGTTTTCATTCCGGGCATTAACGTATTTGAAGGTTGCTGAAAACTGTCCCACAATGTTCCCCTTGTGGTTTCAGCGAGAACTAGCTTACCAGAATCTGAAAGCTGGGCACTTGTATTGGATGATGTTGTGGACACATTTGTTGACCAAATCACTTGATTCTGACCATTCAACACCACAAGATTACCATCTTCAGATATGGTAACAACTCCAGAAGAATCATTCAGTGGTTGGTTCCTGTTAGCCACCCATATGACAGTGGATTTGGTTTGCCACCAAATTCCCACGTAACGATTGTTAGAATTTTGAGGGGTGAAGAACCCCAAGGTGAAGTTGCCACCAGCGGAGGTTATAGTTTCATTGTCCTTGATGAACTGAGATGAGTTGATAGTGTCTGTGGCAGCGCCAATATCCAAAGCATAACAACACAGTATGAACCAAACAAAGAACATGCTTGCATACGGCTTCTGAAACTCTTTACCATGAACCAAATGGCCAGTGTAAGATTTGACAGGGCTATTTTAAAGTCAACGGTTTGTCCCATGCAACTGTTACCATTTAAAACTGATATCTCCCTCTTGACTAAATAATTGTTGAATTCAGTTTTCTTAGATGAATATGAAAAACTGAATAGAATAAACAGGCTTCACTATCACATCTTTCATTTCACTCCCTCTAGTGTTTCTTGTTCCACACAGTTAACTTACCTCGTCAAATTTGTGAAGAATATTTCTGTAGTCAACTTTGACTGGGTATGTTGCTGAAGTAATTTTACTAAACTAATGTTAGTTGTCTGATTCTTTTTAAAACTATCATTTAAATTAGTTTTCATGGGAGTTGCTATCCAATATTTTACTTTTGTAGTTGCCAAGGTCATATAAGTTTCAACTATAATCTCTTGGCAAATAAAAGAATAGTTAAATTTAAGTAAAACTAAATATGTCATAAATTTGAACCATGATCATTATAATTATTGCCGACAACAATTTTATTTAGATTTTTTTTCCTAATAAATTTAATAAATTCTAATTTTTGTAAATAAGAACAAATCTATCCGTGAAAAAAAAACTCTATATTACTTCAATAAAAAACATTAAATTAACTTTTAAATATTAATGTAAAAAACTTAAGGATGTTATTACAGTCAATTTAACTGATTCTAACTAAATATAAATATTAAAAATATATAAGGTTTCATAAATAAAATCTATTCGTCTAGGCTTAACGTTGATTTAAATGTCTTGGATTAGTATATTTTAATGACAAATCCACACTTATCTCTTTCACTCACACTCAGTATCTTCATTCACACTCATATTTTTTATTCACACTTTTCTTGTTATTTAATTTATTCAAACTCATCTCAATCAAATTCATATCTTTCATTTACATTCATATCTTTCATTCACTACAAAAAAAAATTCTATTTTTTTTTCTTTTATTTTGTTTCATCCACAATAAAATTTTTAAATTATTATTACTAACGTCTTTCAAATAGATGCAAATTTGTGAAAAATAAAGTTATTTAACATTGATTGAAATAAATTTAAAATAAAAAGAATTAACATTAGCTAAGTCGACGTTAAACCGCTCCAATTGAAAAATTAATTAAAAAACACTGGTTGGAGTCAGCTTAGCCGATAATACTTTGAGTTGACCTTCAAAGTTGATGATACTTTGAATCGATTTTCAAAGTTGATGATAATAAATTATCGTTTTTTATTTTGGAATCTCATACACATGCGACACAAATATGATACTATTAGTGAATATGCATCAATATTTTATCAATGCTAAATATTTATTTTCTTATAATGATAGATTAGAAAGCTTATTCTTTGTCTCTATTCTATATTTTATTTTCATTTTTATGTTTAAGGTGAAATACTTATTTGAACCATTATATTAAAAAGAAATTGAGCTACGTTCCACCATCAACAACATCACATTTTCTTCAACTTCTTATATGAGATTGGTCGTCTCTTCTTTTCCATCATATTGACAAGTTTTAGCAAAATGCTTGACCTTATCACAACTAATGCACTTATTCAAGCAACGCTCATTTGCATAATGACCATACTTGTCACACTTAAACCACTCAACATTTAAGTTGCTTGACTGACCTCCCTTCCATGGACCTTGTCGTCTTCCGTACTAATTCTATTGACCATACTATTCTTTCTCTTCTTCTTGTCCTTGGCTTCTACCACCGGGACCTTGTAAAATGCATGCTCCTCCTTGATCGTTTCTTTTGTTTGGAGCACATGTTTAAGCGACTCAACACTTTTCTTCTTCTTCTACTACACGTGCACCTTAAGGGACTCGATAAAATCTTCATCTGTGAGTGTTGATAGGTCTTTGGACTCCTCAATCTCACACACCATGTTCTCAAAGTCATCAGTTGATGACCTTAGAATCTTCCTCACACTCGGCTGGCAAGCAACATCTCTTCGTTTCTTCAAAGTTTGTTTGCCACGGTTTCAACCCCGAGTTATGTACTCAGCTAATCTTTTTGTCTCCTTCATTTTCATTCACTCCAACTCACCTCTATGTATTTGATGTTGCACCTACTTGACTTGATCATCCCCCTTATAAGCCTTCTCAAGAATGTCCCACACTGTTTTTGAAGATTTTATACTTGCAATCTTCTTAGAGTCAAACTCGTGCATAGCTTGGTACAATATGTATAGAGCTGCCATGTTCTTCATACGCATTGTTCTCAATGCATTCATCTAGCCATTCGATCCATTCATGATGTTTTCTAATTCTACTTGACCATTTTCCACCACCTCCCAAATTTCTTGGGAATAAATAAGAGCCTTTATTTTGAGACTCCACTTGTCATAGTTGACCACCTTTGTCAACTTGGGCAAGGGTACACTGTTTGTAAGACTAGAAATCACTATCATTGTCTTTTTCACTAAGGCACTCAAGCTAACTAGCTCTTGATACCAATTTGTTAGACAACAAATATCTCTTGTGAATAAACTTATTCATGTTTTTGTGTTGTTGTTATTCATGCAATCATCAATTCAATTTATAAAATCATATATTCTTGACAGTTGTACTCAAAACAAGAAAAAAAAAGCATAAATGACTAAAAATGACTAACACATTGACTACCCATAAGACTCCAATGACTAATACATTAACTTCCTATAAGACTCCAACAACTAATACATTTAAGTTTATGCTCCAAACCTAGTTTATAATTTTTAGACTTGGCCTAGTTTATATAAGCTTGGACCACAAATGTTTAAGGGACGATTCATTTACTATAGTAGCTCTAATTCTTAGTTTTAGTTGTTCTCAAGATTTCTCTATAAGTTTCAATCACACATGGATTGACTCTCGGATACTAAAGACATTGTAACGTTATTGATGACTCAACTATGAGTTAGCTTTCTTTTTTTCTCTATTCTATTTTCTTTTTTTATAATAATATTTTTTGCTATATCCAACTTTCAGTTTTTGTTAACAATATAGTATGTTTCAGTTGAAGTGAAAAAACCTTAATTTGTTTTGCTGATTTGAGTTTCATAATATGTTTTTCATTAAAAAATTGTTTTTAATTTGTTCTTATGTTACAAATCGCATCCTAATTTAGTTTTTCATAAAAGTTGCGACCTCAATCCAAGAAGTCATGAAAAAGGAACATTGGACTCAAGATATGAGAGGGGAGATGGATGATGTAGAAAGAAACTCAACATGGGAGATTGTTGACAAACTAAGAGACAAAAAGACATTAGGATGCAAATGGATATTTATAGTCAAACATGAGGCAGATGAGTCAATAAACAAGTATAAAGCTAGATTGGTTGCGAAGGGTTATAATCATACTTATGGAATTGACTATAAGGAAACCTTTTCTTATGTAGCAAAGATGAATACAACTGAAGTTTTTCTTCCTTTTGTAGCTCATTTTTGGATGAGAATTACATCAATTAGATGTGAAGACTAGTTTTCTTCATGAAGATTTAAAAGAAGTGTACATAGAGAATCCTCTTAGATTTGAAACTCATGCTGGAAGAAACAAGGTATGCATATGCTCCTAAAAGGCCTTATATGGTCTTAAAAGACTCTCCAAAAGCATGGTTTAAGAGATTTACAAAATTATTGGTTTCCTTATAGAGTATAAGCAAAGTTAAGGAGAACACACTTTGTTACAGTAAACTTGAATTATTGTTGGTCTATACGGATGACATGATAATTGCAAGAGATGATGAAACCGAGAAATTGACTTTCAAGGATTGATTGACATCCCAATTTGAAATAAAAGACTTGGAAAAACTTAGTTATTTCCTTGGAAGACTATTTAGTGTTTGGAGGATTTGCTAAGAACTTGTGTATTGGATCATCTTGGAAGCTGGAATAAGATATTGTCATTGGTAGAGTTTACCTACAACAACAATTATTATTCTATAATCGGCATGGCTCCATATGAACCTTTATATGAAAGGAGGTGTAGAACATTGTTGTGTTTCTTTTGAGATGGAGAAACAATGACACTAGGACCGAAGATGTTACAGTAAACTACAGAAAAGATCAAATTGATCCAAGATTGGATGAGAGCGATGCAAAGTAGGCAGAAGTTGTATGCTGACAAGAGAAGAAAATTGTTGGAGTTTGAGGTGGAGGATCATGTGTTCTTGTGAGTGATGCCAATTACAAGTGTTGGAGGGCTATCAAGATGAAGAAACTGTCACCCAAATTTCTTGGAGTGTATTAGATTCTCAAGAGGATTGGGCCAGTAGCTTATGAGATGGTGTTACCACCTCAATTGGAAAATTTGCTTAACATTTTTCATGTATCTCAATTAAGGAAGTATGTTCTAGATCCGAAGCATGTGTTAGAGGATGATGAGATTCAAGTTAGAGAGAAGGAAATTTGCATGATAAAGGTGCTTTGGAATGAAGGTTGATGAGTGCATACTTATGCCCACATTTTAGATTTAATTTCAAAATTTTAGCGAGATTTTTGTGCTTAAATGGTTGATTTGAAGAGAATTGGTAACGATTGGATTTATCGGGTTTGAAAATAAATGAGGCTTAAAAAGTAATTTTTAGTTGCATAAATTATTCTTGGATGTTATAATGTTTGTTGATGCAGTTGAAATTAGAGTTTATTGATTTAAAGCATGGAAATAAGTGGCCTAAATTTTAAAATAGGCCAAAAATCAGATTTTGTTTAAAAAAAAATATATAAATGAGTCAAACTGGCAGTCTTTACTACTACACTTCTCTAAATTTTTCTGGGTGTTTCATCCTACACCTCCAACCTTTCATCCTGCACTTCCAAAAATTCCAATTTTAATCTTAATTAATATTTTTTTAATTTTTTTCTCTCTTGATAAAGTCACTCTGCACTCCTCTAATTTTTTCTCTTTCTTGTTAAAGTCATCCTGCATCCCTCTAATAAATTTTGAAATTTGAAATCTCTTTTATAAATTATTTAAATTTCATTTTTATATTTAAAATTTAGTAATAATTTAATTTAATTTAAAATTTTAATATTATTTAACATACGTTTATATCTTACTAATTATTAAAATATAATTTCTACTATTATAATAGTTATATTAAAAACATAAAAACAAAATTAATTAAAAAAAATTAGTAATAATGAAAATCAAATGCTTATCTGTGTGGCTCAAATGACTTAGTGGTAATGTGTTCTGAGCTTATCTGTGTGGCTCAAATGCTTCTGTTTAAAACCAATTGGAAACAAAACTTGTTTACTTTTATTTTTCTGTGTTTTTTTTTTTGTTACGTTGCTTTTATGGCTAGACCGAGAAGCCCAAAAAGAATGCAGTGAGAGGGTTTGGAATCAGAGTCGAATTTCATTTGAAGGGTAGGGTTCTCTTTTATCTTCTCTCGTTCTTTCCATTTTCTTGTCTTTTCTTCTTCATCCAAGAACCTTAAAACCCTAGGTCTAAAGGATGAGTTGTCAAAATAACAAGAACACGAAGGATTTACGTGGTTCAATAAAAATGAACTACGTTTTAGATTTATTAATTAGGCTTACAATTACATAAGTATTTATAAAAAAATAGATCAAATAAATGGGTCAGGTCCAATAAACCCTTCAGACTCCACATACTCAACAACATTATAATCTATTATGTTGATTAGAGTAATGATTATAAAAACATCCCATGAGATTTGAGAATTTTTTTTAAGTAAAAGTATGGTGAAAATGTAAAGGTGAAAGTATCCAAGTGTCATGGTTTGAGAATTCAAGATGCAAATAATGTAGAAATAAAAAACAACATAAAGGAATACTCTAGCAAGCTTATTGGCATGATCAACAATGTAAGGCTCCTTGTTACTCCTTGTTATTGGGTATTTAGATGATAGAATTGTTTAAAAAAATTATCTCAATACCTAAATCATTTGAAGCTACAAAGAGAGCTCAAGAAATTTATTAAGCATTACTCCAGCAAAATTGTTGAATGCAATAAGTTAAAGGAGGCTTGTGTGGCAAGAACGATATGTTGAGCGAGATTCTAAGATAAGAACTATGATAGAAAATGCAACCAAAACAAAAAACAATGCATATTTCTATTCGCCTTATTTTTGTTGCAAAAAAAGTAATCACCCACCCTAATGTAGATGGAGGCTAAATATGAAAGCCAGGAGTATGATAATTAGGGACATGTGTAAAATATGAGGTCTCGAAATCAACAAGTTGTAAAGGTTTTAGATGATTAAGTAGAACATGTACAACTCTGTTTAACATCATACTTTATAACCAACAAATTGACAAAAAAGTTTGTTTATAAGTAGAAGGTTCATTTGTAGGTAGTGGTTGTACAAACTTAACAACTCATGATCAAGAGTTCTTCAAATAACTCAACTAAATCTAACATTTTTAATTGGAAATATACCACATATTATTGTGAAAGATATGCAAACAATTATATTTATAAGTCATTTAGATATCAAATTAATCTTTTATGCTTATTTGTTCCTAAGATTAATCAAATATATAATGTTAAGATCTTTTTATGATTAAGGAAATTGTTTAAAGTTTGGAGGACACAAAATTTGCTTTTTGATTGATTTCATATCGATTCCTATGGACAAAGAAATTGAACTTTCTTTCTTGTACACCATTTTATAATCATTGGTACAGCTATACCGAGCAAAGCTCTACTTGGTTTTTCTTAGAATTTTTATTTTTCTATCTACCTTGAATTTCTGTAACACTAACAACATTGATGGAGCGAAATCTCTGAGTTTCTTCCGATGAAGTCAAATTCAACATTTTTTGTCGCCGAATGAATGCAGATTGACTTGGAGTAGGAAGCACAAACTCATTGCTGAGCATAGAAATTACTGTAGCCATAGTGGGTCTGTCTACAGAAAGTTCTTGTACACATAAAAGAGCTATGTGTATGCACCTTAGGATATCTTTATGATGAATAGGATCATATAGTTCTGGATCTATTAGAGATAATGCATTTTCTTCCTTCCATTGTGTCCAAGCCTAAAATGAACAAAAGGGTCAATGTTTAGAAGTTGTATCAGCAAATGGAAAAAGTTCTTGTAAATAAATTGTTGAGACTTACAAATTCTAAAAGGCTAAGAGCATGCACATTGCCATAAAAACCTGAGCTTCTTCTTCCACTAACAATCTCTAGTACCAGAACACCAAAGCTAAACACATCTGATTTTTCTGAAAATAGTCCTTCCATTGCATATTCAGGAGACATGTAGCCACTACATTCAAATGTAAAAGTCAATTCTTCACACTTTCTTCTTTCATATTGGAGAAAGAAAGAATACTTACTAGGTTCCAACAACCCTACTAGTATTAACTTGATCTTGAGTTCCACCAAAGATTCTAGCCATACCAAAATCTGATATTTTTGGATTTAGTTCTTCATCTAGCAATATATTACTGGCCTTCAAATCTCTGTGTATTATTTTTAGTCTGGAGTCTCTGTGTAGATAAAGTAGTCCTCGAGCTATTCCTTCTATTATGCTACTGCGCTTCCTCCAATCTAGGAGTTTACACTTTGATGGATCTAAAATGTAATCGTCACATTATAAACTATATGGAAGAGGAACTTATGAAGGTAAGTCACGTTAACATGCTTTAAAGAAACCGCAATGGTTATGACATGATTGTCCATGAGAAAATCACAATAGAGGGATTGAAGAACTAACCAAAGATAAATACATCCAAACTTTTGTTTGGCATGTATTCATATATCAACATCTTCTCATCACCTTCTACACAGCAGCCAAAAAGTTTTACAAGATTGCGATGTTGAAGCTTGGAAATCACGACTATTTCGTTCATGAATTCTTCTAGACCTTGTCCAGAGGCTCTAGAAAGTCTTTTAACTGCTATTTCCTGTCCATCTTCCAGTTGCCCCTGAGAAAAAACTAAATGTTTTATGAGAAAAACGACAATTTTTTCAAATTAGATAACTTGTTTTTCATGTACCTTGTACACAGGACCAAAACCACCTTGCCCAAGTTTGTTGGAAAGGTGGAAGTTGTCTGTGGCTGCTGCAGCCATTTTAAAATCAAATAGCAACAGCTCATGTAGTTTAACATGTGAAAGTTCTTCAATTACACTATGGCTTTCATGTTCTGGTGTTCCACCATTATTAAATTCTACAAAAGTATCGTTCTTCCCTTTCCTTACTGAGTTAATTAGCTGCCAAAATTTAGCTGAAGGAACAAACACAAGTAGACGTAAGCTTAGTTCCCTTACCAACAAAACCTTAATAGTTCTGAAATTTAGGGAGATCTTGTCTTACCTGGACGATTGGAAGTCCTCCACATAAAATATGCACCAGTAACCATGATCACAGTTGCTACTATCACTGCTGTTGTAATGATGATTTTTTTGTTTGACCCTTTATCTTTAATAAAAGGACAACTTCAATTTAAGCTATAAGAATTTAAGTCCATAGAAACAATGTTACAAAAGTTTGAGCAGGGGAGAGTTAGCATACCAAGTTCAGAGTAGGCTACACGAAGATAAAGATCAAGTCCTCCCTCTGAGAATTGTTGTATATCTAGTAGATTCCCAGTCCAAGACATGCAACCAATCTTATCATCATGAGAATAAGCAACACAAGAGCAATTCTCCAAGCATTGGTTTCTGCATATCTCAGTCTCAACAGGAGACCCTTCTGAAAAATCAGGAACTTTAACCATCTGCAGTTTAAAAAATTCATCTTCCTTTGCATCCGTACTTGTGTTTTGATCTCTTACCCTTTCACACTTCAAAGGTGTTCTCCTAACACATCCACCAATCCAGTTTTTTCCATTCCATTCCTTCTCGTTCCTCGGCTCAAACCCTTTCAAACAGCTACATATTGGTTTGCTCTGTGCATTACAGCTTGTGAATGGTCCACACATACCATAAATATCACAATCTGACTCTTTACTAGTCCATCTAATTCCCATTTCGTTCTTCTCAGCATCCCACAGTTTTTGTTCATATTGGCCTTTAGAATTCAACATATAGATTACAAAATCTAATTCACTTGACACTGTGTAATAGATATCTATATTTCCTTCGCCATCATCCCCACCTTTGAAACCATTAAGATACGTTGACATGGTCGGTATCCCTGTAAATACCCCACCATTCCATGGACCACTGCGCCAGTATGGTTGAGTTTCATTCCAAATAAACACTTCAAGAATACCAGGGTGTTGAACAACCCCAGAAGAGAAGCTCCCAATAGACGGATTAGAAGGGATTTTCCATGATGTAAGTTCAACTTTCCTTTTAGTTTTTGTGTTGGTTGAAAGTTTCATGCCGGGCAAGAGTGTATCTGAAGGTTGTTGAAAACTATCCCATAAGATGTTTCCTGTTGTGGTTTCCATGAGAACTAGCTTACCAGAGTCTGAAAACTCTGAACTTGTATTGGATAATGTTTTGGACACATTTGTTGACCAAATCACTTGTTTCTGTCCATTCAGCACAACAAGATTGCCATCTTCAGATATTGTAACAATTCCAGAAGAATCATTCAGTGCTTGGTTTCTGTTAGCAACCCATATAACTGTAGACTGAGACTTCCACCAAATTCCAACATAGCGGTTTGTGGAGTTTTGAGGGGTGAAGAACCCCAAAGTGAAGTTACCATCTTTGGACCTTAGAGTTTCAGGGTCCTTGATGGATTGTGATGATGTAATGCTGTCTATGGCAATACAAACGTCCAACACATAAAAACACAGTATGAACAGAACAAAGAACAGGTTTGTATGGTTGCTGAAACCCATTACTGAAACACTCCCTTCTTCAAGTCAACTATCTATGGCATGCAAATGAGAATTTCTAGCTAGTTCTCACAGCACAATGAATGGAATCTTCAGATGAGAATTTCTCTTCGATCAAGTTAGATAACGTGTTTATTTAGAATAAACAGGCTTCACCTTCACCTTTCATTTTCTCTGTCGTCATTCTCTTTTTTTTTTTCTTTGTTCTTTAATTCAGTCAACTATGCTAGCTTCTCAAATTTGTAAGGAAGCCTAGTCAAACTTTCCTTGTTCGTCATATAATCACTAATTAACTTATACAGTTGTTTTGTATTTTGGTATTAAATTGTACTTTCAAAATAGTTCTCAAGTAGTAGGTATGCAGGTATACTATTTTATCGTTGTAGTCCAAAGATCTTTGGTCAATTTGGAATGAATAGTCAAAATTTAAATACAATAAAAGAAAAATGTATAAGGCTTTCAAGTTTGAGCAAAGGTTGCATTATTGTACATGTCAGACTGAAACAGTACTATATATAAATGTCAAGTGTCGAAACCAAAAATGACTAAAACAGTAACAGAGAGAGCTCGGCCACCACGATTCTGAGCTGAAATGATGAGCTCAACCAGACTTTATGGAGCTTGGCAGGGGTGATGTTAAGCTCGGCAATTAAGACTCCACTGAGCTCGATCAGATCTTGTGGAACCCGGACAGACTACGTGACATCAAAGACAAAAGGAATTTTAGAAAATGTTCAGGTGGAAGATGATTACAGCAGCAGAGATGGTTACAAAGCAGACAGAGAGAGAAAGGAAATCAGGAGGAGAGATTCGTACCAATAGTCTGCTTTTCACGTATCAAATCCCACAATTTAACGTTCTCCCTTCTTTCACGTGTGTTCTTGTGCATTCCTTTACTCTTTTCACCTATTAACACGTGGCCATTTTGTTTTATCAATATAAAACCTTCTTTTGTGCTTGTTACACAGACTTTTGTTCTTGACTCCCACTAGATTAGTTTTGTTTATTTATTTTAAGTAATGTCATATGATTTTAATGTTCATGTATTCATTATCCATTAGTCTAAAGCTCCTAAGATTCTTATGGTTATAAGGAAATCTCCTTCTAATACATTTGTTAAATGTATTTTGAATGGGGCTCCTCATGAGTCAAGGTTTTGGTCTTATGTTGGCTTATCCAAAGGTGGTTGAGGAGTTCATATCAGAAGGTAGAGGTATCAATTTAACTCATGGGTCAACCTTAATTCATTGTTAAATACGCTCCCCTTTATAAGGCCGACAAACAAGGGGGCAAAAAGAAAGCCTATAGCCTAAAGTCCCTATTAAAGTGGGTTAAGGCCAGGTCAAAGTGGGATTAGCCCTACTACAAGACTTTAATTAATTCTGTAGAAAACAACCTTCAACTTGGGTTAAAGGTCGTGACAAGCAGTCCCAAACTGAAGTTCAATCCTAGTCCACCTGGATCGAAATTCCAACCAATGTCGAGACTAAAGGATGAATCAAGTGAGCCCCAACAAAAGTCATAGTCGAGCTAGACCGAGACCAAAGTCATGCCGAGAAGGCCAACCCGAAGGTCGAGTCGAGACTGCTAAGACAAAGGTCAAGACCTGAATGTCAGGCAAAAGGCAAAGACGTGCTAACTTGAGCCAAAGCTTAAGATAGTCCATCATAGACTAAGGATTGAGATGGGGTGGCCCTACAAGGTTGATATGGACCAACCACTGCCAAAGCTTGAGAAAGATGGCCTACTCTAAGCCAAAGGTTTAAAAAGACGACTTAATTTCAAAGTTAAGATAAGTTGGGTCGGGTGGAAGGTCGAGACATGCCAACTTAGATCTGTTGATAGGGGGAGCTTAGTCTCTTTATATCTTTGTTTTATATGTTGATTGGTTAAAAGATTAATAATTGTTTCTTGTACAATAAAATGGCATAACAATTGTTTATATCTTTAACAAGTGTGTGCTAGATGATTGAATCCCTTATGTTTGAGTAAATCATAATTTAAATAGATTAAAAATATAGTTTTTGATATAAATAATCGATTACATAAAGAGTATAATCTGTTAGATTTAGCCAGAACACTTAGAAAGCTAAACAGGGGAAATTCACTCTATTATAATCGATTATATAAGGTATATAACCGATTAAAGAAAGCCATAATCTGTTACATAAGTGAGATAATCTATTAAGGATGGCAAATGGATAGCTAATATGGTTACATAAGTTTGATAGTCGATTAAAATAGAGAACTTAGTTTAATCCATTACATAAATAACCTAATCTGTTAAGAATGTTAAAAGAAGTAATAATTGGCTTAAGTGTTTAAATAATCGATTACACACATAGGATAATTTGTTAAAACAGAAAGGAAAACATAACAGATTACATAAATAACATAATCAATTATACTGCGACCTATATTATTGTAACTTCAGACCTGTTTTCATAACATTAACATTTTCAAAAAATCTTCTAAGGTTGGGTCATACTAAACCCACAAGCAGAGTCAACTTCAACCCACCTTTGGCTAGGTTGGGTCAAGCCCAACTTATTAGGTCGAGTTAAGTTGAGTCCATCGCAGACTATGTCGAGTGAGGTCCACCTCATGCTAAGTCGAGTTGGGCTCACCTACGGTCGAGTCATGTCGGGCCCACCTGTGGTCAAGTTATGCAGGCCCACATCAGAATGACTCATGTCAAACCCAGCTTTGGCCGAGTCATGTAGGAGCCACCTTTAGGCAAGTCATGTCAAGCCCAACTTTTGTTGAATCATGACAGTCCCACCTTTAGCTAAGTCATATCAAACACACCTCTAGTCGAGTCGGTTCGAACCCATCTCAAGTTGTGTCAAGTCCCGCCACCTTTAGTAGAGACATGTCAGACCTACCTTGGACTGCGTCAAGTCAGGCCACCTCGAGCCTAGTCAAATCATACCCATATTGGGTAGAGGAGAGTTGTGTCCATGTTAGGTCAATTAAGCTAAGCCATGTTAGATTGAGTCAAACCGATGTTAGCCTGAGTCTAGTTGTTCCCACATAAGATTGAGTCAATTTTACCTATCAAAACCACCTTTAGTTGAGTCGATTTGAACCAACCATTAGCTTAGTTGAGTTAGGCTCACATTAAGTCAAGTTTAGTTAGATCGGCAATGGCTAGATTTGAGTTTGACCCACGTTAGGTTGATGGCAAACTAAGTTCTGATCATGCCATGTTAATTTGGGTTTAGACATGATCCACCAAGTTCAAACTCACATCAAACAATGTCATGTCTAGGATAAACCAAATTGGATTGGTTTGACCTAGTTGGACAAATTGGGTTGTGCCCCAACTTTTTGTTAAGTTGCAAATAGTAAAAATTAAGTAAGAACCAATTTATAATTAATGTAATATATTTGGAGATCGATGTACAATTTAAAATATTTTTAAACTCTATTATTGAGAAAAATACTTAAGAATTATATAAAGTCTTATAGTGAGGTCAAATTCATTTTGACCTTGATCTCAACCCACTTTAAGAGGATACTTTGGGTGCTAAAGCCTTTTTAATCCACTCATGTGGTGGACCAATACAAAAAGGTCTTATTCAGAAGTGGATGGAGATGACCTATAAGTTATGGGTCAAATTGACACCTCTGTGTTTAAGAAAGAATAATAAAGATCAGAAGAAAATAGTTAATTTTCACTCAAAATATACATAACACCTATGATATGAAAATTGAGCATGTCCTCTAGTAAGGACTCGATCAGACACACTAAAAGTACTGAACTTATCAAACTACTTAAATCAAGAAACAAACTTTGAACTAATTCAAAGGAATGACATTAGTTGCAGCATTCTTAAGCATTACAGCAAGCATAAACTCAACTTCTGCTTTGAAACAGCAAGTAATGATATTTACTATGCATTTACAAAATTCAAGATCAAAGGTTTGAGGATGCTATTGTCTCTATACTATATAATAGGTTATGGAAGCATGTAGAAGAAGGCATGAAGCTGGGAATCTAATTTCATTTGTTGGTGATCAAATGAATACATATGTAAACAAAGGTGTGATACATGAGTTTAAACTGATAAACATTTGTACATTTGTGGTAATACATAAATATTTTTTTCCTACACTATTTATAAATAGCCAAACTTCTATACTAAAAACTTCTCTCTAAATAGCCCTAGCAATGCATACCTATAGACAAAAAAACAGATAAACCTACAGTATTACTATTTTTAACTCTGTTTTTAGTACTATCATAATCCCCATTTTTCCTCCATACACCTTTCTGAGAGCTCTTGGTTTTCTATCTGCCTTGTATGTCCGAAATAGTGACAGTGTTGAGGGAGATCAAGTCATTTCCTCTTACATAGGGAAGTGAGCTTAACATATTTTCTCTCAGGATGAATGCAGGTTTCATTGGAGGAGGACGATCCGCAATCTCACTGTTTAACATAGAAATTACAGTAGACATAGTAGGCCTATCTGCTGGAAATTCTTGGACACATAGAAGTCCTATGTGTATGCACCTATAAAAATATTTATAAAGGCTAGGATCATATATTCCTGGATCTATTAGAGAGGGAATCTTGTCTGCTGTCCACTGTATCCAGGCCTGCAAAGAAATTTCAAACATTTGAAAGTTTTATCAGAAGAAGGATACGAACCCCTTTGGTGAACTTCGAAAGAATTTTTCTGACTTACAAATCCTAGAAGGGTAAGACAGTTTTCTTCATCATAAAAGCTTGAATTTCGTCTTCCACTAACAATCTCAAGTAGCAAAACCCCAAAACTAAAAACATCTGATTTTTCAGAGAACGATCCTTGCATTGCATACTCAGGAGACATATAGCCACTGCATTGAAATGTACCACAATTTATTTCCAAGTATACGAATATAATCATGAAGAAAGAGGTATGCTTACTATGTTCCAACAATTCTTTTAGTATTTGCCTCATCCTCATTCCCACCAAAGATTCTAGCCATACCGAAGTCAGATATTTTTGGATTTAGTTCCACATCTAGCAAGATATTACTTGCCTTCAAGTCCCTGTGAATGATTTTTAGCCTGGAATCTCTATGAAGATAAAGTATTCCTCGAGCAACTCCTTCTATTATGCTAAAGCGTTTTCTCCAATAAAGAACCTTATCTTTTGATGGATCTAAAGAATCAAATGGTAGAATTGTATGAATTGGAACATTTTGAGATGAAGCACAATCTAATTTTTTCACAGTTTATCTTTAATTTCCAGAAAGAACAATTGTTGATGGACGCAAGGTAGGGAAATCAAAGAACTAACCAAAGATATATTTGTCCAAGCTTTTATTTGGCAAGTATTCATAGATCAACATCTTTTCGTCACCTTCAATACAGCAGCCAAAAAGTCTTACAAGATTACGGTGTTGAAGCTTGGAAATTACCACTACTTCATTCATGAATTCTTCTTGACCTTGTCCAGATGCTCTTGAAAGTCTTTTAACTGCAATTTCCCTGCCATCTTGCAATTGCCCCTATAACATAACAATGAGAAAAAGAAACAATTGATAATATTTTCTGATATATGAGGAAGCTAAATGTTAAGTACCTTGTATACCGGACCAAAACCACCCTCTCCTAGTTTGTTCGATGGGTGAAATTTGTTTGTGGCGGTTACAAGGTTTTCAAAACTAAATGTTTCCTGGAGTTTGACCTGTGGCAGATCACCAAATGCATTGTCATTTATATATTCTGCAGGTGCTCCATCTCCATTAAATTGAAGGAATCTTTTGATGATCTCTACTGATTAATTACAGTGGCACAAATTAGCAACAACATTAACAAATATAAGTTAGCAGTGATATAAAAATGTTAATCAAAAAAGAAAACAAAATTATGAGCTAGTTTGAGTAATTTAAACAGATAATGATGACAAATTACCGTGGCCACTACAAATCCTTTTGCACATGATATATGTACCAATGAGAATTAAGGTAGTTCCTACTGTCACTGTAACAATAATGATGATTGTGCTGTTTCTCTCTTTCTCTGCATTTGCGAAAAATGAAAATAGGAAATTTAGTCCTGTCACTGGAGAAAGGTTCTCAGATGAAGAAAGTTAATAAAGATTATTGTGCAGATAACAGCTAGCATTATACAGTGTATACCAAGTTCTGTGTAGGCTACTCGAACATGTAGATCAAGTCCTCCGTTTGAGAATTGTGTTATGTCAATCAGATTCTCAGTCCAAGACATACAACCAATATCAGCATCATATGAGTATGCAATGCATGAACAATTTTTCAAACATCGGCTTCTGCACGTGTCTGGTTGAAGTCTGAGCGATGAGCTATCAGCAAAATCTGGAACTTTGACCATCTTCATTTCAAAAAATCCATCATCTGTATGATCTGCACTTTTGTTTTGGTTGCTGGCTCTTTCACAGTGCAGAGGTGTTTTCCTGAAACATCCACTAGTCCAGTTTTGTCTATTCCATTCCTCTCTGTTTCGTGGTTCAAATCCTTTCAAACAGCTGCATGTTGGTGAGCTTTCAGAATTACAAACTGCAAAAGGTCCACATACACCATAAACTTCACACTCAAATTGATGGCTATTCCATGTGACAACCCATTCTTTCCTCTCTCCATTCCACAATCTCTCGTCATAATTTCCCGTTGAATTCAGAATATAGATTAGGAAGCCAATCTCTTCTACTCCCTTGTAATGGAATTCAACATTTCCTTCCCCGTCATCTCCAACATGTACCCCTTCCAGATAATACGTTTTCATATAGGGCAGCCCTGTAAAGATCTTACTATTCCATGGACCAGTTCGCCATAATGGACGAGTTTCATTCCAGATGAACACTTCAGGTATACTAAGGCGTTCAACACTTAAAGAAAAGCTACCAGTGGATGGATCAGAAGGGCTTTTCCATGATGTTAGTTTTACTTTCTCACCAGTTACTTTGTTTGTTGAAATCTTCATATTGGGTAACAAAGTATTTGTAGGATGCTGGAAACTCTCCCATATAGTTCTTCTTGATGAGCTTTCCTGAAGGACAAGGTTCCCAGAATCCAAGAGTTTAGAAGTAGTGTTGGATCCAACACTGTACACATTTGTTGACCAAATTACATGATTCTGACTATTCCACACCTCAAGATCGCCATCTTTAGATATGGTAACAACTCCAGAAGAATCATTCAGTGGTTGGTTTCTGTTAGCCACCCATATGACAGTGAATTTGGGTTGCCACCAAATCCCCACATAACGTTTTGTGGAATTTTGAGGGGTGAAGAACCCCAAGGCGTAGTTGCCACCAGTGGAGGTTATAGTTTCATTGTCCTTGATGAACTGAGATGATGTGATGGTGTCTGTGGCAGTACCAACATCTGAAAAAAGAAAACATGCTATGATCAAAACGAAGAACAAGTATGTGCAGTTGGTGTAATCCATTACAGATTGTGATTATATCTTGTCCATAAGATGAATTTTAAGGCAATTGCAAGTAACATTTTTCTACTTCATTCTTGACTGTTACTTCTCATAAAAATCAACACGGTTTGGTGTCGTGCTACTCTTTTTAGCACTGCTTAATCTACAGTCTTGTACGTGTTTTTATTTCTTTCACACATTATCATTTAAAGTTATCATATTTTATCCTCATTTCTGGGAAGGTGTCAAATGGAACTTCGTAATTATTTAAGTTGTCTGTGACACTAGCATGGTTCAGTTTTCTAATTGGTCTTCAAACAAATTGTCCCACGTTGATTGGATTGCGGTCATTCAGACATTAAAAACAAAGGGAAAGTCTTCATTGCAATTTCTTAGTATTCTAGTATTGCGACAGTTGGAAAGAAAATAAGGCTATAATAATAAGAGGTTTAAATGGTTAAGGAAATGACTTTTCTTTTAAATGGTTAAAAATTTGATAGTAATGTCAAGGGTTGTAATGAATATGATTTAAACATTCTACAGTAAAAAGTTTATTATACATTTTTTCTCCTGTCTCATATCTCATATATGTCAATTTAAATACATTTCAATTATATTTGACAGAATATAATGTAAAACTTCATAAATATTAATATTAAATGAAGATCTTTCTTATGAATTTAAGACATTTTATTTACTATGTTCATTTTGAAATTTAAATCATATCTACATTAATATAATTAAAAGAAATATACACAAAATTGTTGTGTATTGACTCCCTTCCTACACGGAGAAAAGACCCGTGAAACTCACTTGATGTATCAATTAACCTAGTGGAGAGATGACTGAAAAAGTATGAGAGATAAAAAAGCGAGAGTCATACTCAGTTAGAGAACACTAGCATATTCAGAGAGAAGAACAGAGAAAACTATCAATGTTTTTTCACAAAGCTATGATTGTAAAATCGATATTGTAGATTCATTCATTGTTGGATCGAGTTAAAAATTTAACAGTAGGTTCAAGAAATCCTGTTTTTCATTCTAACCGTTCAGATTGTTGATAGGAGATATGAATTGGAAGAAATTTAGTTTTCACTACAACTGTGTATTTAAGTTTTCTTTATCTTCTTTGTTCTCTATTTGCAAGCTATGTTGCTTTGCTGTTTGGTTATTTTATGCAATTGACTAAGACTCCTTTGTACTATTTGTTGATCATGGTGGAACTATTTCCTTAGTCTGGAAGACTTGTGGTTTTTACTCTTACTTTGAAGGGTTTTCCATGTTAATAACCTTGGTGTCTTTGTTTATGATTTTGGTGGTTTATTGTTGTTGTTCACTGGAAATTGATCCTCATAGATTCTTGGAAATTAGGAGAAATTATATTCACTGCATTGTTTGGTATTTTGGTTGTGTTGTTGTTTTCTCCATTAGAGTGACATCAAAGCTCTTGGTTTAGAGTTTAATTCTTTGAATGATTGAGGCAAATACAAAGATGATTACTTTATAAATGGTAAAAGTTATCATTTGTGAAAGGGCATGATGAAATACTTGTTGTTTGTGAAGATATTGCATCTTCTAGTCTTTGCTACACAAAAGTTGGATTTTTTATATGATGAAGAATGGGACTTTGAGCACCAACATGTGTTATACTGCAATATGTAGTGACATATATGAGAAGAGTTCCTTACGCATTTTAAGGTTGTGAGAAGACATGTATGAGTAGAGTTCCTTACGCATTTGTGGTGGACAGATTGATGTATGCAATTATGTGCACTAGACTAGATATTGCACATGTGGTTGGTATAATCAAACGACTTTTGTCAAACCTAGATAGAGCATTGAAATGTTATGAAATGGATTTTGAGATATCTTCATGGTATTGTTGATATGAAGCTTTGTGTTGGAAGTGATAAGCCTAATTTTATAGGCTACTCATATTCAAATATAGTTGAAGACATTGACTCTAAGAAGTACATCTCGTTTTATTTGATGCAGGGGTAGTTGTGGCTTGGCAATCAAGATTGTAGAGATGTGTAGCATGGTCTACTACAAAGGCAAAGTTCATTACTATTACTAAAGCATGCAAGGAGTTGTTGTGGTTGAATAAAATCTTGTAAGAGCTCGGTTTTATGCAGAACAACTATCCATTATCTGTGAATAGTCAAAGTGCTATCCATCTTAGTAAGAATCCAACTTTCCATTTTAGATTCAAACATATTTATGTAACGTATCATTGGATATATGATGCTTTGGATACTAAGTTGTTGGAGTTGGAAAAACATTAGACATATGACAATGGTACTGATATCATAACTAAGGCACTACCAAGATAGAAGTTTGACGTTTGTTGTGAGATCATCGGTTGGCAGTAATCTCCACAAGTTGTAAAGGGGAGATTTGATAGGTATTGGGCCCCCTTCCTATGTGGAGAAAAAGGCCCTAAAGTTGAAAAACCCACTTAATTTCTCACTTAACCTAGCGAAGAGAGGACTGAAAAGTATGAGAGGAACAAAAAAAAAAGGAGAGTCATTAAATTAGAAAACACCAACACATTGAAAGAGAAGAAGAGAGAAAATTATTTATGTTTTTCACATAACTCTGATATAAAATTGATATTATATATTCGTTCACCATTGGATGTTGAAAATTTAATAATAGGTTCAAGAAATTTTGTTAATCTTAGTAGAAATGTTTCTTTGGTAGGGATAATTCGTGGTTTATACTCTTGCTTTAAGAGGTTTTTCATGTTAAAAATATTGGTGTCTTTATTATGATTTTGGTGATTTGTTGTTGTTCATGGTAGTTGTTCATAGTAGATTTTTGCAAGTTAGGAGAAATTATATTTGCTGCATTCTTAGGTATTTTGAATGTATTATTGTTTCTTCATCAAAAATAGAAATTTAACAATATAATGTTATTTAAAATGCAAAATATAAAATTCTTATAAGTACATTTCCCAACTAAATATATTCAATTTATAAGAGACATGTCATTTCTTTGTTTAGATTTATACACGGAAAACACTTCTTGATATTTTGATACTTTTCCAAAAATTGCTAATTTTTCTTTCAAATTAATAACTTTTCTCAAATAAGATTCGTCAAATAAAATTTTAACAAACTATACACTTAACTTACAAACTAATAAGCTTATAGCATTACAAAAAATTGAATTTTACTAGAAGTTATTTTTATCATTATCGATGGTTTTAACCCCTAGAAAATGAATTTCCTGTGGTTATGAAAATCACCAGGAAAAACATCGTCAGTAAATGATTATTTCCAGTTTTTTCTCTAACCGTCGTAGTTTTCGGAGGTTTTGGTCAAAACCACAGCTATTTATTGTGGTTACACAAAACCGTTGGTACTTGTAGAGAAACACTAGAACTAACTAGGGTTTGGAAACCATCGAAACTTATAGGGGTTCCAAAACTGTCAGGAATGCATATCAAAATGTTTTTTTTGGTATTATTTTTAATTTATTATGATAGAAAAATGTTGTAATAAATGAAAAAACAATGGAAACTA
Organism: Vigna angularis; assembly: GCF_016808095.1. Taxonomy (NCBI): domain Eukaryota; kingdom Viridiplantae; phylum Streptophyta; class Magnoliopsida; order Fabales; family Fabaceae; genus Vigna; species Vigna angularis. Next base: position 22,558,150 of record NC_068971.1, on the reverse strand, counting down.
ATATTGAATATTATATAAAATAAATGATAAACATGTTCTGATGCAAGTAATTGTTCAACATAAAATAATAAGATTACTCAAATACACATTAAAGAGAAACATGTTCACTAAAAATAATTAATTGTCATCTTCTTCATTCAATCATCGTTTGGTACACTTCCTTGATCCTATACCTATAATATAAAAAAATAGTTAGTCACTAATCTATTTTAAATAAATTATTTCATACATTTATCTATTATTACTGGTGATGGTTGAAATATGGAAAATTATGAAGGCAAATGACCTTGATAATTTTGAACATGAATGTCATCATGGCCTTCATTTCATTGACCTATGATGTCAATGAAAATACCTGTAATACTAAAAATGAATTTAAAGGTAAGAAAAATGGTAGCGACAAATTAATCATTAAAGGAACAAAACAAGTAAATATTGGTCAAATATTCATTAAAGTTCAGTTTGTAATTCAACATAAGAAGGATAAGCTATAGATGATGCACTAGACCACGAACACGTCCAAAATGCTCTTGGGTTCCTAAAGCTTGAACCGATGAATCTGCATTGGATATTTCTTAAGATTGAGATGATGATGTTGTGGATTCATATTCTTCAATTTTTTCCTACATACAACGTTAAACAAAAGACTAATTAAACAATGCATAATTCAAAATTAGATGTAACCAAAATCAAATAGTGTAGAATTCCAAATTAAATATAACCAATATTCACAACATGCACCATCAGATAAAAAATGATTATGTTACAACATTCAAAACTATGGATTCATTTAGACAATAGTGGCATTACTTAGAAGAACCATACAACATCAAAGTATAACCCTCATATACTCATCTAGTGTTAATGTAAACAACAAGTACCAAATTATATATTTAAGGATATTAAAACATTTTATAGCCACGAAAATCACATAACAACAAACAAGGTATCACTGCAATCACTTTGAACGGCATAAAAAACTTTTCTAATAATCTTTCATCAGTAATTTCTAATCTAATAAAGCTTATATTATTATCAATAATCTCAAACAGTTTTGGCCTCTTTTCCACATCGAGTAAGCCCACACATTAGCAAACACTAAAGCCAGAGAGTTGTAATAAGCTTAAATAGATTGGAAAACAGTTTCAAATGTATCAAAACCTCATCTCATAACAATTATGATGCAATTCAGTCAAACACAAAGCAGTTCACATTCGTACCAACCAGTGTAATTAATGAGTGCATATTTATGCCATCATTTAGCCTTTAATATTGGATTCTTAATTTATTTTTGTAGTTTAATAAAATATTTTAATTAGGATTTGTTATAATTGGGTTTATTTAGCATGAGATACAAAAATATGTTAAAAATAGCTTTTTAGTTACATAAATGTTCTCTGGATATTTTGAGGTGTGTTGGTGCAATTGCAGCTAAGTTGATCTCATTAAGGTGTAGAAATAAATTGGTTAAAGTTTCATGACACCTTAAAGATAAATACAAGAATAGCAAATAATCAAGACCACAAGAAGTCGAGCCAAACATAGCATGAAAAACTGAAGAAATTTGGCTAAGTCAAGAAAAGCGAAGAAGCAAAAAAAATTGGATCTTGCGGTTTTTTCTATTTTTTCTATAAAGAAGACTTTGATAATTAATAAATGTTTATGATTAAAGATAATTTAGGGAAAATATATCTTAAGGTATTTTATTTGATATTGTTAAATAATTACCTTATTTAACTATATCAATAAATATCAAAAGATAATATTTTCCAAATCTTTTTTAATCTAGCAAGTTTCTTCTCAAATATTTTTAGATCTCCACAAAAATCAAATATATCTTGAAGATATTGGATTATGGCGAAGATAATTGGAGGAGATTTCATTATCATAAAGAAGATTACAACAATAGAAAAGCCTAAAACAAAGCTCAATCCAATTTTTATATAAAGAGACTTAGGGAAATACATTAACGAAGCTTAGGAACCCTTTGGGGGGTTCAAATTTTTTCCTTTCTCTCTTGTCTCATGTTCTCCATCCTTTCTTCTTCCATTTTTATGTTATTTCCACATTCCATGGAGTACTAAGCCTCTAGGGTTGATTGTGCTGTAATTTCTTAATTGGATTCTAAGGTTAGATGAATAAATTTGTTTGTTTTTTTTATTCCTGTTGTGATTTATTTTTATCTATATATTTTTCTTATTATATTATGTATTTTTATCTATGTATTTTGATTCATCCTCAACCGGTTTTATTTGTTGTTCTTACAACAATCTTGAAAGTAATTGTGTGTCTTTACTCTCTTTCTTCCTCTTCTTTCAATCTTCCTAGTTCTAGTTCATATTTCCTTAGTTTACCAAACAAAATAGTCATACTCATAGTAGTTAAATCCCTTGATTCAGAGATAGTTGTAACCTTTGGCTGTCAATTTTGGTTCAGGCTTTTTAGAATCTTAATGTGTAGCTCTATTCCTTGTTAAATGTCTTTCCAAGAGCAAGAAGGTGATTCACTATGTGGGTAAATCTTTTCTGAACATCATATATAGTCTCAACATTCTTCATCCTAAACATCTTATACTCTTGGATCAAAGAGTTCTTCCTAGATCTTTTTACCTCATTTGTTCCTTCATGAGTTACCTCCAAAACATCCCACATATCTTTGGTTGTTTGACATACCGAGATTCTGCAAAATTCATCAACTGTAAGTGTAGAGGAGATGATGTTCTTGACCCTCACATCATAGTGAGCTCTCCTACTTTCTTCTGCTATCCACTCAGAAAAATCTTTCGGTTTGGTCTTTCCATTTTCTATCTTGGTTGGTTCATAGGGTCCATTGATCACGACATTCCATACATCTTTGTGAATTAATTCCAAGAAGATCTTCATTTGATTTTCAAAAAAGATAATTCTCACCCGTAAATAGAGGTGGCATATTTGTGGATGCACCTTCTCCAAAAGTTTGAGATATACTAGTCCTAGTGGATCTGTTAAATCAATTAAAATATGATTTCTAGCTCTGGTTCCAATTGTTAGAAATAGGAGGCCTTATATCTCAATCCAAGAGGTGGGTGAATTGGATTTAACCTTTTTCGAAATGTTTTTCAAATCTTTATGAGTTCTTGAAACTTGAAATCAATAATCAAAGATAAGATGAATCAACTAAGTAAAGAGAAAGATCAAAGAACACAAAGATTTATACTAGTTCAGCTTATAAAAAGCCTACATCCAGTCTTCTCCCAACAACTTGAGTTCAGAGGCTTCTACTAAATCAAATTTGAATTGGGAATACAATGAAACTCTCAATAGTTATCCTCACCACTCTCAAATCAGATTATAACACAAGTAACACAAGAAAACACTCACTCTCACCAACTACAAGAGATGAAAACCCTCAATCTCTTCCCTAACCTACTCGCATAGGTGCTACACAATGTAGAAAATATAATACACTAATCAGAATACACTCTTCAAGTGCAAATATATCAGCGACAATAATGTCCACTTGGTTTGAATGAAATCTTGAATGTTTGATCACCAATGATGCTTGAATTCTGTTAACAATATTTTTGATCTCCAGAAACAAAACCAAAAACTTGTTGATGGATCGGCAAGTGTACCGAATCACACAAGTAATATAAAATGGTAAGACCAAGTATCGTATCCCTGAAGACTCTCGGCACTAAACAATTGTGTGATAACTCAATTAATTAAGACTTAAATAAAACGAGATTGTTGGTTTCAAATGCAAAGGCATAAAATTAAATATGAATGCAAATTGATCAATAGTAGAGTAACACAAAGATGGACGGATGTTCTTTAATATGAGATGAATATGTTGTAGGGGTTAGATTTCACCAAGTTCCCTCTCATGTATATAAGAATTCCTCTTTATACATTAATGTCAACGTCACTCACTAAATTACTTAGAACCCGATCTCTCGGCGCACTAAGCCTGCCTTAATTCCTAGTTCGTGTAATTCCTAGCGTTCCTGAAGATTAAGAGCTTAAGACGACCAAGTACTCATACCCTCATCCCTGAGAAATATTACCCTTGAGAGAATTGAACAAGAACCTGAATTGTAAGGAACCTCCCGGCACTCATGCAATTCATAAATCATGCTACTAAATGAGTTAAATAGAGCAAGCATTGAAACATATGAATTCCCTAACAATTAATGAATAAAGCATATAAATTAAGAATCAATTCAAATAAATGAGAGTTCACAAGGTTACATCATTCCCCAACAACAAATAGAGTTTAGTTCCCCATAGGCATGGAAAAACTAGATTAACAATGGAAAGGCATGTGATAGTAAAACCCTAAAAGTAGAAGAGGAAGCTCCTGCCTCCAGATCTACCTTCAGAGAGTAGAAGAGTGTGCTGTTGTGTTGCTCCAGCCAGAGATATAAAACCTAGAGCGCTTGGGTCCTTTAAATAAAGTTAGAAAAGAGTAGAAACAGGGCCCGATCCAAAAAAGTCAAAACAGAGCAAAAATTGGGTCGGATCTGCAACGCACGACGCTCGAGCGCCCCATTTAAGGCGCCTGGGCGGTGGACGGTCCTCATGTAGGGCTTGAGTCTTCAATTGGTCGCCCAGGCTTCAGGGGCTGCCGCTCGAGCGGCCTAGGAGGGTGCCCGGGCAGTGGACGTCGATTTTTCGAGGCACAAGCCTCGGACAGGGCGCCCAAGCTTCGTGCGGTTCCTCCTTTTGGTGCTTTTCCAGGCCTTTCTGAGCTCTAACTCCTTAGCACTTCATCTCTGCTTTCCGCATTCTCTCATTACCTATGAAAACAAGGGAAATTAGTCATAAAATCATCAAATTCAACCTCAACTCTCTTATTCACACAATTAAATGAAAAAGCATGAGTCCAAGCAACTTACTAAGTGAAAAAAGGTGTATTTAGTATCAAAATTACATCACAAATAACGGTATTTTCAACCGTTAACAAATTCCTCTAAGAATCGTTCTTGAGAGACCCTACACACAAAACTCAAAAAGTATATCAGTATTTGAAAATTAAACCATTAATGAAACAGGTCTCGAGTCAAGTTTATATAGATTATTACACATGTATAATCAATTATTTCAACATTAATGCCTATAATTGATCCTTCTAACAGACTTAACAGATTAAGCTATCGGTATAATGGATTAGACCTTACTTTCTGTTTTAATCGATAATTTAACTTATGTAATCGATTACATTGACACTTCGCCTCATTAGTCATCCATTTTCCTATCTCTCTATTTTAATCGGTTATGTAACTTATGTAATTGATTATAATAAAGTGATTTGCTCCAGTTTAGCTTTCTAAGTGTTTTGGCTTAATCTAACAGATTATATAACTTATGTAATCGATTATAATTACCAAAAAATAGATTCTAAATCTATGTTAGGCCTAATTTCATTACATAAAAATGAATTCAAACATCTAGCACTAACATGTAAATGATTTAAAAATTTGTTATGCCATTTTGTTGTGCAAGAATGATTAAAAACATTTCTAATCATTTAGACCTATTCATCATCAAAAACCATAATCTATAAAAGCTAAAATCCTCATATCAACACTAATAAGTTGTTGTAAGATGGGAAGTAATTGATAGTAAACAACATCGCGTGCATCGTGAAAGTTTCAAAAGAAAAAGCATCAAATATTTCAACCCCATCAATCCACAACAACCTCAAATATTCAACTAGTAGACCAAGATAAACATCTATATTATTTGCAGGTTGTCTTAGACTAGATATCATAAAAACCAATATCATGTACTTTCTCTTCATGCAAAATCCAGAAGATAAGTTGTAAATAAATAATATATCAGGCCAAGAACTGTGGCTAGTACTTGAATTACCAAATGAATTCATTCCATTTGTAGCTAACCAAGCTAAAAATGTCTAAATTCTTGACCAAACTAAGGAATTCCTTGCCAAGATTCTTTCATTGCATTGAATTAGCTGGGTGACGAACCATTTTGTCACATCTTCTCTCATCTACATGCCATCTAAGGTTCTTAGCATCTTCTAGGTTCGCAGACAAAATATTAAGTTTGGGTATTATTGGAAGGTAGTAAACAACTTCCATAAAGGGGCATCATTTTCTATCTCTTGACTATCTTCACTATTGTGATAAACAACATGGACATTTTTTTCAACCTTAAATTTTTTTCTTGTGATATGCAACCAATAAGACATGCATGTGTTATTTTATACTCCATTCCTATCAAACAAATAATTTTCTTGACCTCATAATTATGAGAAAGTACTGTATTTGCATTTGGAAACATTTCATCTAACAAAACGAGAAATTATGTGAAACTCTTATTGGTTCACCCATTAGTCGCCTTCAAATTCATCAACCTTAACATTGTTAACAACTATGTGAACTTAGTTGAACTAACATACAATGAAGTCTCTGCATCAATAGGCATCATGTCGTACACATGCGCTTGGAAAAAAGTTTTTGTACCAATATAATAATCATATTCTCTAATTGATATTCCATGATGGAATCGAGAACATCTTCAATTCATAAGACAGTTGGGACTGTGATCTGAGATGATCAAAACATGTGGGTATACTCAGACGAGGATAAAAATGAGAGAAAAACTAAGTTTCAAGAACCTGATCGTACCAAAGGAAGAAAACAAGAGAGAAAGTTTGTCTTTTGCACCAGAGAGAAAACAAAAGTGTTGAAAGTAGCCCTATTTCTTGGTGAATAAGTTACGATTCACTGTAAAATCGTAGCTTATACTCTAGCCCTTTGTTCACTTGAATGAATTTGGGGGAGAGTGATTGAGTGGATTTGAGAGGATTTGAAGATAATTTTTGTTGTTGTTTATTTGAGTGAATTTGGAGGTAAGTGAGAATGGATTTGAAAGTAAATTTTTTTAATCTGTCAAATCAATCAAATCCTACACTAATTCTCACAAATGTTGTTTTCAAATTCATTCTCATTTACCTCCAAATTCACTCAAATAAACAACAACAAAAATTATCTTCAAATTCACTCAATCACTCTCCCTCAAATCCATTCAAGTGAAGAAAGCCTAGGTGTCTAAGTATATAAACTACAGTTCATTTAAAGAATCGTAACCTATACTCAGGTAATTAAAGTATAAGTTTCTTTTCTTAAGTGAATCAAACAGTTTTTTTTAGTATAAACACATTTTTGTTATTCACTTAATATCCTGAAGAGACACTCAGATATTAGACAATATACAAATAAAAGCATAAGAAATTTCATTAATTATCATTATACAACCTAAGATTGAACACAATAAAACAAAAGAAGTTAGTGAACAATCAAGATCTTAATAGATGACTCTAAAATAGCACACTCCCAAGCTTGAAAGAAGATCCTTACACATACAACCTATACGTTTGAAAGTTAAAATAGTAATCCAATAATAGAACTAACATGATTTCATCAACGAGATCCATATATGTAAAAGTCACTAGAAGTATTATAAACATAAGAGACAATCCTAATATATAGATTGCTATTTTTTTAAACATTCACTTTCAGTGTTAAAGTATTTTTTTTAGAAACATCTCTCATTAATTCAAAGTAACTAGAAGGACATTACTACTTAACTACCAAGGAGAACGAAAACTACATTTCAATTATACGTGGACATATCCCAATTCAGCCAAGATCATTTCAATTTCCCCATAACAATTGCCCAGAGCCAAAATTAACATTATCAAATAAAATAAAAAGAAAAAAAACGTAATTTACACTGAAGAGAGAAACACTAATAATAAAAGCAAAACTTTGATCTTCTTCTGAAAATACTGATCATCCGTGAAGCTAGATATGGAAGGGAGGAGGTCACCCACAAATCGTTCATGGTGGAACCAATCGCACGGGGGGCATTAACAACGTTCTTCTTCTCTCATTTTCCAAACAACTACGGAGAATCCGATATGTGGCAATGACGGGGAAGAGTGGCGGAGGTATTTATCTCAAGGAAGTTAAACTCGAGGGGGAGCAGATATGGGTTTGTCCGTTTTTTTTTTATGTTAAAAATGTGGCAAAACTAGAAAGAGAACTAGATACTATAAGGATTGGAACCATGATACAGAAGAAAAGAAGAAGAATCTATTAGTGAAAGAAGGAAAACAACAGAGTCAAGGAAATTAGAGACCAGAGCGGTATACTGGAGGAAGAAATCAAACCAACAAACATACGCACAGGATGTCAAAACTACTACTGAAAACATCTGACATGGAGGTATGGAAAGAATCTAATTCAAAGTAGAGGAAATAGAATGAAAGTGGTTGAAAGAGTCAATGTTATCAGGGGATAGGTTGGAATTTGTGAGATTCAAAATAAGGACACCGATTTGATGTAAAGTGTGGTTGGAAGAGTATATGGAGATATATAAAGATCAATAAAGATAGAAGGTGTTAAAATAGATGCACAATAGAAGAAAAAAGGGTCAATATCGAAAGATTTAGAACAGTCTTTTAGTTTAATATTTTTTCTTTTTAATTAAGTTTTAAAATAATAAAAAAAATTATTGAGATTTCAAATAAAATAGGAATAAAATTTTATTTTAATAATGTAATTTTGTGTTAATTATAGATTTTAGGAAGCTAAAAATTAAGGTGTTATAATAAACTCTCCAAACTATTAATAATAGGAGTGACATCTTTTAAAAGAGACATATTAGTCAATGAATCAGAATACATTGTCATACCATTAGTAAAAACATTTAGATTTTTAACAATAGAATATTCATGCACAACACAAACATTATTATTTGGCTCAGGTTGTGACTAAGAAACATATTGTCCCACAAACTCAACTATAGGCTCCACCATTGGCTCTATCATAGGCTCCACCAAGGGCTCAACTAGGAACTCCACACTAGGCTTGACAACAAGCTCAACATTAGCCTCCATAGACTTTAAAACCGAACCTATAGAATTCTTATTCCCGTCTTCGACACCAACCACCTTAAGATGATGAAGTTGTATTTTTGCTCTCCACCAAAAATTACATTGGCATCTTGTTGTAACTATCTACATTGATCAATCATTTTACAACAATTTGAACAAAAAATAAGACAATTTCTCATACTCCACATCAACAATAAAAGAAAATCTTGGGCTTTCCACTAAGATTTGATTAGGCAATAATCAAATAACAAATCAACATTAGCAAGACACGAACAAAGAAACTTCAAAATGTGTTCTTAGTATAATCATCTAAAGATAAGGGTTTGCCAATGTCACGCGCAATTGAAAAAATCGCCTTTAATTGCCAATATTCCTAAGGAATGTCATGTATGCACACCCACCATTGGATTTTTGTGAGCTTTGATTCCAAGAGACAAATTTCAAACTCCTATAGCCAAAACCCTTCTTATACTCCAATAGCCAAATCCTTCTTATATCCTGAGCGAAGAAAAAAAAATTCATAGAACCCTTTACTATGAGGAATTGCTTTCCATTAATCCAGACGTTAGCCACATCAAGTTTCTTAAAAAAAAACCAAATGCATGAGAAGTTTATTACCTTTTATTAACAAAATAATGATATTTGCACTCTTCCGAACTAGTTAGATAAACTTCTTCAACAATTTACGTCAAGATCATATGTTCCTTAATACAAGGAGAAGACAATTGTGATAAAAAAAATATCACATGCATTATTAAGAACTTATCCCTCGAACTCCATGCTCTAGATTTTGGCAAGTAAACCATCCACAACACTCAAACCAACAGCCTTGTACACATGAAGCACAGCCTGATTGGAAATTATATTAACACGCTCAAGAAACAAAAAGGAATATCTCCGGAAAAGAAGTATCAATATAGTTTCAGCTATAAAAGCCTAAATTTGACAAAGATATTTAAACATTTAATTTAATTTTTTTATGTTATTTCTCTTTTCATACTGTTTTTCTGTATTTTTGTCTTTCAACCCCGGGTCAAATAGATTACTAATCTACAACAACCATTTACTATATTTTAGTATGAATAAATGAGGAAAAATCTGTTAGCAGCCTTTGATTCTAAACACGTTCTGTATCCATCTAGAGAATTGGTTGAAAAATTGTAATAGAAAGACTAATATTAGTTTGAAAGTGTCAATTAACTTTCGTGGAAGGAAACTACACTGTTTACTTTAACAGAGAAGAGTCAAACGTTAAAAGGAGTACTGAGTTCATATAATGTGTAGATCTTATTCTGTAATCGGAATAATGGGTTTCAACAGCCATGCAAACTTGTTCTTTGTTTTATTCATGCTGTGTTTTTATGTGTTGGACGTTGTTGCCACAGACACCATCACACCATCAGAATCCATCAAGGATCCAGAAACTATAATCTCCAAAGATGGTAATTTCACTTTGGGGTTCTTCATTCCTCCAAACTCGACAAACACTTACGTTGGAATTTGGTGGAAGTCTCAATCTACAGTCGTATGGGTTGCCAACAGAAATCAACCACTGAATGATTCGTCAGGAGTTGTTTCCTTTTCTGAAGACGGCAATCTTTTGGTGCTGAATGGAGATCAAGTTCTTTGGTCGTCAACAATTGTGTCAAACACATCCTCCATTACATGTGCCCGGCTTTCAGACGAGGGGAAGCTTGAAATCACAGAAACTACAGTAGGGAACAGCTTATGGGATAGTTTTCAAGAACCTTCAGATACATTACTGCCCCAAATGAAAATTTCAAGCAATAGAACAGGTAGGGGAGTAAGACTTACATCATGGATGAACCCTTCTAATCCCTCTGTTGGGAACTTCTCTTTGGGTGTTGTTGAACGCGGAAAAATCGTTGAAGTGTTCATTTGGAATGAAACTCGACCATACTGGCGCAGTGGTCCTTGGAGCGTTGGGGTCTTTACAGGGGTAGAGCACATGGCTAGTGCATATCTAAATAGCTTTTCTGTTGTAGACGGTGAAGTCTCTTATAACCCAAGTGCATCTGAATTTGGAATCTACGTTCTGAATTCTCAAGGTCAGTTTGAAGAAAAATATTGGGATGATGAGAAGAAAGAACTAGAACTTACTTGGACGAGTAAACAATCGGATTGTGATGTTTATGGTGTATGCGGGTCGTTTGCAATTTGTGATGGACACAACCAAGGAACAAATGGCTCACCGATATGCAGCTGTTTGGAAGGGTTTGAGCCAAACAACAAAGAGGAATGGGATGCACAAAACTGGACTGGTGGATGTTTCAGGAGCACACCCTTGCAGTGTGAAAGAGTTAAAGATGAAAACACAACTACAGATACAAATGTAGATCAATTTTTGGAACTGCAAATGGTGAAAGTTCCAGATTTTTCTGAATGGTCTAGTGCTGAGCCAGAGACATGCAGAAGCCAATGCTTGGAAAATTGCTCTTGTGTTGCGTATTCTCACGATGATGGGATTGGTTGTATGTTTTGGAATGACAATCTACTAGACATCCAACAACTCTCAAGTCGAGGACTTAATCTATATGTTCGTGTAGACTCTTCTGAACTTGAACATGGTATGCTACGTCTGCTCAAGCATTTTTAAACATAGTTTCTTTTGTACGGAATTCCCTATATTTTAGATTAATATTTTTTCTTAACAGATGAAGGGAAAAAGACAGCAATTATCATTACAATAACAGTGATAATAGGAATTGTGATCATTGTCACTTCTGCATGTGTAATATGGAGGAGGACTTCCTGTCGTCCAGGTAAGACACCATCTTCAGAATTTAGCCAATTATTCAGTTTGGTTTCTATTGGTAAAGGAGATAAACATACATTTTCTTTATAACTCTAGCTAAAATATGGTACTCAATCAAATCAGCAATGAAAAGGGGCAAGAAAGGTTTTTTATGTTTCAAGAACGATGAACCATTAGAACAAACAGGCAACAAAGTATTTGAAGAACTGTCACGAGTTAAACTACAGGAGCTGCTCCTGTTTGATTTTGAAAAGCTTGCGACTGCCACAAACAACTTCCACCAGTCCAACAAACTTGGGCAGGGTGGTTTTGGTCCTGTTTACAAGGTACCTTGAAACAAAGTTATCATATTTGAATCCATTAATTGTTTATAGTTGCCCTCATAGATTTTTTTTTTTCAGGGGAAACTGCCAAATGGACAAGAAATAGCAGTTAAAAGACTTTCTAGAGCCTCTGGACAAGGTCAAGAAGAATTCATGAATGAAGTAGTGGTCATTTCCAAGCTTCAACATCGTAATCTTGTAAGACTTTTTGGCTGTTGCATTGAAGGTGACGAAAAGATGTTGATCTATGAATACTTGCCAAATAAAAGCTTGGATGTATTAATCTTTGGTTAGTTTTTTATCCCTTCTTTAGTATTTTTCTCATAATCAATTCCATATTAATTGTTTCTGTTTATTTAGGATACAATTGTTTAAGATGTAAACATTCATTGCATAAATAGGGAGTTTTATTTGCAAGCATGTTAATCCAGGGCCTTTACATGACTCAGATTCATAACTTCCACTTCTAATATTGTGTTCTTAACAGTATAATTCTACCATTATATTTTAGATCCATCAAAAAGTAAACTCCTAGATTGGAGGAAGCGCTGTGGCATAATAGAAGGAATAGCTCGAGGGTTGCTTTATCTTCATAGAGACTCTAGACTAAAAATTATACACAGAGATTTGAAGACAAGTAATATCTTGTTAGATGAAGAGCTAAATCCAAAAATATCAGACTTTGGTATGGCTAGAATCTTTGGAGGAACAGAAGATCACGCTAATACTAATAGGATTGTTGGGACATAGTAAGTATATTTTCTTTATCCATTATCTGAAGAAAATTATTGGAGAATAACGGTTGAAATTTGAACGCAGTGGCTACATGTCCCCTGAATATGCAATGCAAGGACTGTTTTCAGAGAAATCGGATGTCTTTAGCTTTGGTGTTTTGCTGCTAGAGATTGTTAGTGGAAGAAGAAACTCAAGCTTTTATGCTGATGAGCATTCTCTTACCCTTTTAGGATATGTAAGTCAACAATTTCTAACTCAATTTTAGGAATCTTTGCCGAAAGCTAATTGTTTTTGTTTTCATTTCAGACCTGGGCACAGTGGAAAGAAGGCAATATATTATCTTTAATAGATTCAGAAATATATGATCCTAATGATCATGAAGATATGTTAAGGCTCATTCACATAGGACTTTTATGTGTACAAGAACTTGCTTCAGACAGACCCACAATGGCTACAGTAGTTTCTATGCTTAATAGTGATGTTGTCTTTCTTCCTCCTCCAAGTCAACCTGCATTCATCCGGGTGCAAAACGTGGTTAATTCAGAGTTGTCTGAAAAAAGTCAAAGAGTTTGTTCCGTGAATATTATTAGTATTACAGAAATCCGTGGTAGGTAGCAAAAGAAGACTATGAAAGATAACTCATGAAATTGATTACGTAACAGAGAAGATCGTGGCTATGCAGACAGGTAGTACGTATGCCATGCAGAGATTAACAAGGATAGTATGATGTTTGGTTACATTATAATATATCTAAGGATATTTTGTAATAAGTTGTTTGATGGTTGGAAAGGGAACTTTTTCATTAATACTATGTTAGAGTGTATAGTTTTTAATAGTAAGTTAAGTCGTTATAATCAAATTAGTTAGCTAATGATAGTTACTACAAGACAACTAAGTCTATAAATAATTAGTTTGGTCATTACGATATATACTCTTAATTGGATACATAATTGAAAATTTTCTTTGTATTTGTTGCTGTTTGACCCTTCATATAGGTTTCATCTTTCATAACCGTTTTAACGGTTCTGTTTTTTCAGTAGCATTCTTCTCATCGTAATACATATATACGTGATGCATTCCTTTATTGAGAAATTTTGAATGCAATGTTTTTTCAGTCGATTTTTTCTCGATTCTTGTGTCTTGTTTCTAGTGATCTAAACGATTCTTGTGTCTTGTTTGTAGAGATCTGAACAAGTGGCACCGTATGTGGGGAGATCAAACAAGACAAAACCTTCTATACTTCTTCACTTCACCAAGAATCAATGACAAGCAAAATTTGATATTTAGATAAAAAAAAGACAAAAGATTTTTTTGTTGGCCTTTATTACGACTAAAAAGGTTGTCAACAAGCTCTCCAATTTGCAAGTCACTTCAAGTTGAACTCAAAGAAGTGTCCTACAATGAGGAAAATAAAGAAAAAATGCATAAAATTTCATATTCATTTGCAATTGGTAGTTTGATGTATGTTACAGTGTGTATAAGGACATTGCTCATGTTGTTGCTGCTTTGAGTTGGTTCCTTCCTAATCTTGTGAAAGATCATTGAAAAGATGTAAAGTGAAAACTTAGACATCTCAAAGGTACTTCTAGAGTTTGTTTATGCTTTTGAAGTGATAAGCTTGTGTTGGATGATTATAGAGATGCAAACATAGTTAGCGATGTGGATTCTAAGAAATCTACATCTCTAGTTATATGATGACTTTTACAGGGTAGCAGTGTCATAACAATCCAAAGTAAAAAGTGTCATGCTCTATCTTCTATAGAGGTATAATATATTGCTATTATAGAAGCTAATAAGGAGCTCTTTGTTGGGAATCCAAGTGTGAGTCTAAGTCCCACACTAGATAGAAATGAGAAAGTATAGCAATATATAAAGGTGAAAAACTCATTAACCCATTGTCTTAAGGTTTTGGGTAAAGAGTGGTGTCAATCCCTTATATGGTTGGGCTCAGATGTCATTGGTGTTTGTGTCTCCCCAATGAACCTCCTCCTTGATAGATACAACAATGGTATGATATTCAGGTAACCAAGTCCTGTTAAGATGAACGGCGATTGGAAAGGGCTACTCGTGCTTGTGGTTGGTTGGGAATGCTTCAGCTGGAGGGGGAGTGTACCTATGTGGAAGGGACTCACCCTTGAGGGGGAGATTGTTGGGAATCGAAGTCCCGCATTGGATAAAAATGAGAAAGTAGAGCAGTATATAAAGGTGAAAGACCCATTAACCTATTGCCTTAAGGTTTTGGGTAGAGAGTGGTGTCAATCCCTATTATATAGATGGGCTCAGATCACATTGGTGCTTGTGTCTCCCTGGATAATCTCCTCCTCGATAAACCCAACACTCTTATGGATGTAAAAACTTTTACAAAATTTGGGATTATTACAAGAAAAATATATTTCATATTGTGATAGTCAAAGTACAACTCGTCTTAGCAAGAACTTGACGTTTCATTCAATTCAAAGCATACTAAAGTTTGATATCATTGAATACATGATGCATTAGAGATGAAACAATTGTCATTATAGAAAATCCATAATGATGAGAATGGTTGAGATATGATGACAAAAATCTTATTTATGGGAAAATTTGGTATCTATCCGGACAAAATGAGTTTTGTTGACTATGGCTCCAATTAATTGGTGAGGGGAGATTTGTCAGGTGAGCCCACATTGATTTAATTAAGAAAAGGAAAGAGTTATTTTTCTTTATAGGCTACCAGTCCATTATACAATTTAAAATAATACAATCCTTTGCGTCAAGTTTTCAGGAGGGAGATAGAAAGACAATAACATTGAGTGTTTCAATGAAAAAAGAAAAGAAGTTACTAAGAGAGTGAAGAAGAAAAGAGCAACTAGTGTACCTGATACGCTGTCGTTGAAGCTATCAAATTAATACTACTTTTCAAGGAAACTTCAGTATTGCCAAGTAGTATTCAAGAAAGTAGATAGGGTTAAAGTAACCCTGAGTCGTCTCCCAACGAATATGGAATTGTCTTTTAATATTTGAATCTTATGAATGCAATGTTAAGATTAAAAATGATGTTTGGAGAATGTTTAAAGAACAAATAAGAAACTTAAAAATGATTATAATGAAATAGGCTAATTCCACTGCTTTTCCAAAATAGATTCATCATCGGTTTTTCACAATTCATTGTTCAATTGATTATTGTTTAAATTTCAAATTAATTAAAGTACATTCTTAATTAATTTGAGGGCAATCATGCAATTAATCAAAGTAAATTCTCAATCAAATGCAAAATCTTTCTAGATTATTCACAATAAATTCAACCAAAGTACATTCTCAATCAAATTATATTGTGTTTAATCATGTCTATTCTTAAATCTCCTAGTAAAAACCATTTAATCATATGAAAGTTCCTAAATTAAATCAAAGTAGATTCTCAATTAAACCTAGAAACCTTAGAACTCATATAATCAATATGCATGTAGATTCAAACCCATTATGATGCAAAAATATTTGCTTTTAATTTGATAGAGAGATGAAAGACATAGAGAGAGAACAACTTAAATCAATAATCCAAATAAACAATTTCATTAACTCAACCTAACCTCAGAATCCATAATGGAATTACAACAGAATAGCCATAGAAGCTTAGCTCTCCATAAATGGTCCTAGATGCTTAACTCTCCATAAATGGAGTTGAATACAAGATGAAATAAGAGAGAGAAGTGGTGAATGAATGAAGTGAAGTCCCTTTTCTGCCTCCCCTGGGTCTCTTTATATAGGGCTTGATTGGGCTTGAACTTTGAATATTCAGCTGACATAATCTTTTATCTTATATCTTCTAAATAACTAAAAGATTTAGATAATTATAACATTATTTGGAAGATATTTTCTGTTGATATTCCCAAATTAAATTAATTCAACAACTTAATTTTATCTTTTATCTTTTCTGACTTTTCAAAATTGCACAAATACCCTAAAATTTCCTCTATCTGCACTTTAGCCCTTCAGAATTCTACAAAATTGCACCAGAACCCTTGTTTGACCAACCTTGACCAGATTCAAATCTGTTGACCAGTTTTGACCAAGGAAGGACACGGCCAATGAGAGCTTGCCACGTGGCAGGCTCCTTCTCCACCCAAAATTAGGGCTTCAGCAAATTGGGGAAAAGGGAAAACTTGTGCCGCCTTGTTCCTCTACGCTGCTCGCATTTTTGCGGTGATGGTGTTGCTGGTCATCGGAGATGCTTGTTGATGAAGATCGCGAGTGACGATGATGGATTTTGAATCAGCGGTGGCACGACAGCAAGGTGGAGTCGCGATTGCTTCTTCAAGTCGCGATTTGGAAGCGCATTGTTTCTGTGATTGCTGGGTTTATTGCAAATCTGGTTTTGATGCAGGTTTTGATGCGGTGATGGAGGATGGTGGGGATGACGGTCTATGGTTGTTTGGTAGCGGCACAAAGTTTGTGCAGTGGCTAAGGAGCATTCGCGACTAACGGCGACTTGCGATTGCGGCACGGCAAGGTTGATGGCGATGTGCGTTGAAGGTTGCGATGGTGACAGAGGGCTTGCAGCGGCACGACACGGTAAGGTAGAATGACGGCTAGAAGGTCACACCTGGGGTGTGGCGTGAGGGAGATGGCAACGATTTCTGTGCGAGATTGATGATGGAGGTCGCGGCGTGGTGGTGGCTCGACAGTGACGGACACGGTCTGGTGGTGCGACGGTGAGCAGCGGCGCGACGGCGTGAAGAACTCAGGTTTTGCTGTTGGCAGCGAAACTGGTTGCTGGTAGCCACTGGCAGCGGTGCATAGGAGGATTAGGAATTAGGGTTTCAGTGGGTGAAAGATGATAATGATATGGCAGAGGAAGGTGATGTGGCAGCATGCGGTTAGATAGCACTTAGGGTTTTAGATTGCCACATGGCATGATCTGGTGGAGTCTAGTTTAGGAGGGGTGTGTATAGGAAACTTAGGGAGGTGTAGTAGAAAAGGCTTAGTGTTTGAGCTTGGTTGTTGGCCTGTTTCAGAAATAGGAGTGTATGTAGGGATTTTAGGAGGTGTAAGGGTAAAGTATGTCTGTTCGGCCCATTTGTATATTATTTTCCAAACAAAATTTTATTTTAGGCCTTGAATTGCCATTTGGACCAATAAAACTTATATTCTCAGCTGCACAAATAAACGTAAGAATTTCCAAGAATAATTTATGCAACTAAAAATCACTTTTTAAGTCCCTTTTAATTCTCAAACCCAACAATTCCAATCATCCCAAATTCACTTAAAATAAACCATTTAAGCACAATTATCCCATCAAAAATTTGAATTTTAAAGCATAAATATGGACATAAATATGCACTCATCAGTACCCTATGCAAATTTGTGCAAAGAAGCTAGTTTAGAGATGAGGTTTTATTCACATCTCATATATTTGGTTCTTTATATTCTTTAATTAAGTACGCATTGTGATTTTATTGTGTTGTTATTCATCTTGTTAGTAAAAAATATATTTTTTGGTTAATTTTTGGAAACTCCAAAAAAACTTATGTACCATTAATTATTATTAGTGAAAGTTTGTATTAGATCATATAAGTTTTTCGTCCGTTCTTCCCGCATTTAAAAGCTTTTGTCTGCTAATTTCTCTCTTTTTTATTGTGTATCCTATTATTTACATATTATTTACATAGGATATATTTGATGGAAGTTTTACTTCTTCTGCCTATTACTTTTGTTATCTTCCTAACATATTGATTTTCATCATGTCGTAAAGTCAATACCAATTCAAATATCCATTTATCTTTGCCTACTATATTTCCTAATATAATATACGTTTAAACCCTCGGTTAGTCCTCGTATTTGTTGGCGAATCTCAAGTGAGTCCTTGTTTTTTAACTATCAAAATTTGGTCCACATATTTATAAAATTGAGCCAATTTTTCCCTCTCTATTAAGTTTTCACTGACGGCGTCTACACATGCTGAGGTGTATGTTTTTTAGATCACGTGGCATTGTGTATTAAATTGAATGGGTTATCTGTTGCACAATCAACCATTCCACGAGGAGAAGTTAATTTTTTATGTTGGTAGCCCTAAGATTTAAATTAAAGGAACCCCTGACATCCAAAGTCTTATACATGTTCGTGTCTGGGAAGAAGAGTTCTGGAAGCACTGTTCAGTTGACGAAATGTCTAGTTCATCTTCTTTTTGCAAATGCACGGGTTGGCACTTTCACCAGAGTTCTGGCAGTGGGAGCAAGTTTAGTGTAAAATCCACTTGCTTCTATGGTCACAATGCAGTCTCCCGCATTGCGAGAACCCCTAAAAACAAGGGCAAAAAATTCTGGGGTTGCCCTAACTTCAAGGAAAGTTTAATGGAAGCAGAAATCTTAGTTTTATTCTAGCTTTTGACGAGGGAGTGTGTTTTTTTTTCAACAGGGTGGGAGTGAAGATTTTGTTGGTTGCAACTTCTTTGAGTGGTGCAAGCAAGAAGAAATTCATGAACGAAATGTGGTGAATTTAGAAGAAAGGAGTGCAAGAAATGAAGAAGTGGGTGGAAGTTTGATGAACATGGAACAAAGTCTGATGAAGATGGAAGAAACACATGTTGAACAGCTAAAAATAGGTTGTTTAGAGAAAACTGTTGTTAAGTTGGAAAAAGGGTTGAAGGTGTTAATGGGGATGGTCTTTGTTATATGTGTTTGTAATGTAATTGTAATATCAATGTTGTTGAAACTAGGTTGATTTGTTAGTGCACGTTTATGTAATGTAATTTGCTATTTGGAATGTTATTGTTTGTTTTATTTATAAAGGTGACTTATTAATGTTTAATGCGGTCTTATTTGATTTATTTAATTTGCTATTAGTGTTTTATTTGGATGATCAATTGTATGTCTTGATTATGTGAGCATCATAGTTGAAGCTTGATTGGCTAAAGCATCATTATATCTTGCTTGACTAATCTTTCTATGATGAGCAAACATGAGTGATTTACTTGTCCTATTTGGTGGGCTAGATCATTGTAGTATGATTATTTTGTTTAAGCCAAGTTACGTTTTGCTTGAGGACACACAAAGTTTCAAGTTTTGTGATGGATGAGCACCCGAGAAGATGACGATAGAAGTTGTGCGAGCACGATTCAGACTCCTCGAAGCTTCTCCGACGAAGAATACGCAGCGGAATGTTCACGATTCTCTAAATTGAGAGAGAATCAGAGAAGATAGGTTGAAAACCATAAACGAACCGAGAGAATCGAAATTGATTGGAGAAAACTCTAAATCATGAAGAATCCCTAATTTGTAACCGAAGGAACCCTAGAACAGTGAGGAAACACTAACCGGACCGATTAATCGGTGGAAATGGTGTTTTAAATGGTGGAAAGGAAAGAACGAAGGTTGGAGAGGTGTTTAATCGGTCAAAACTCAAATAAAATGAAGAAAGATGAAGGAAAACCTAGGGAAGGCCCTAGAACGAAGCATTGTTCGGTGAAGATGAGGTTCTATGGCCGAAAAGGATGAAGCGAGGGAGAAGACGAGGTAGAATGTGGCTTACAATCGGTGAAAATAGCGGAAAACGGCAAATCTGAGGTTGGAGGATGGTTGGAGACGAGGAAGAGCTCTTGCGGAAGAAGAAGCTCTTTCTGATTCCTGAGAGAATAATGATTGAGATGCGAGTCGTGCGCAATGCAATGAATACGTGGTTGATGTGTTGGAGCAATGATGTAAGAAGGAGCTAAAGCATGGCTTAAGAAGGAATTGGAGAGCGCTGACGCATGCGCTAACGAGGTGGCAGCGAAGGAGAGGTAGCGTGGAGGAAAGAGAAGCACAAAGGTAAATGGAGAAAATGAAAATGGAGGTCGTGTGCAAGGAAGGTGGCTAGAGGGAGTCTTGGGACTTTCTAGCATGTGACTTTCAAGAGAGAATAGTTTCTGATTCAGAAAACTCAATTCTCATTATTCTCAAAAGTCCCTTTTACAATAGAGAAGCTGAGTATTTATAGTAACCCATGCTCCTTACAAGCTAACCTATGAAAGGTAAAAATACAAAAGAAGGACTACGTCGGACAGGATTACATCATTTGGGGTTGTGATAACGATTGAAAATATTGTTATCTGTGATGTAATTTTGATACTAAATGCACCCTTTTTTACTTAGAAACTTGCTTTAACTCATGTTTTTGCTTTAGTTTTGTTAATAAGAGAGTTGAGCTTATACTTGATGATTTTATCACTAAATTCCCTTGATTTTGTAGGCTATTGGAATGATTTGAACGAAGAGTTAAAGTACTAAATAGTTGAAATGCGTAAAAGTCAACCAGAATGCAGAAAAGTCAACCAAAGTGTTGAAAAGTCAACCAAAATGAAAAGTCAACCAGAGTGCAGAAAAATGGCACTCAGCGCCAATTTCTTTTGTCTCACACCTGAGTGCCTGAATATGGACACATATAGGAAAATCTAAAATTGGGGAAATTCTCCCAAAAGATATATTACTTAGACATAGGGATAGGAGGGTTGGTTGCCTTTAAACTTCTATGCAAATGTAATGCATAATTAATTGCTGGGGATACAAGACATTGTGATCTAGTAATTAAGAGTAGGCTTTCTTCACCGAGACATCGGGTTTAAGGTAAATTAGAAAGTGACATTAACATTAATGAAGAAGATGAATTCTTATATGCATGAGAGTGATTAGGTGAAATCTAAACCCCAACAACATATTCATCTCATATTTTCAATATCATCCATTCACCCTTGTGCTTAGCCTGAATTGATTAAATTTGCATTCATGTTTATTTTTATTGCATTTGCATTCAAAAACCCAAAAAAATTGTTCTTAAGTCTTAATTGGTTAAGCGATTACATAACTGTTTAGTGTCGTGAGTCTCTTGGTAAACGATACTTGGTCTTACCATTTATTAATACTTGATACGATTCGGTACACTTGTCGAGGTCTTAACACCCTCAACATTATCTTTTGCCATGGCTCTTGCCCTAAAAGCCATATTTCTAGAGATTCCTACATTCCATTTCCTACTAACTTTGTCCCTAATGTCCATGACCTTCATATTAGGGTTCTCTCTGATAGTTTTTCCATCCTTTGACTCAACCACTTCGAAGTCATCAATTTGACATTAAATCTCTACTACGATTGTGATTATCAATCAATTTTCTTAGCTATCATGACTTGGCACCACACTTATAGGCACAATAAGCATACCATTTGCAATTCCCATTTCCCCCCAAACATTTTATAGAAACCATTTTCTTGTCATTCTTAATGAATTTTAAATTTCTATCGTTACTCAGTGCAGAAGTCCTAATGGCCTCTGTGAATTCCTTTTTGTCAGTGAAGTAGGTTCCTACTTCCCATTAGGCATACTAAATGTGGAAAACAAAGTTTTCGGAATGGAATCATCATCCTCCTCACTATCTGGACCACTATGTAACTCATCTGACACTCACTCAATGTCAGACAAGCCATGAACATCATGCATGGAATCATTATCAGTTGTTCGTGAACACTTACCTACTAGAGTGCAAGCTTCTTCTTCTCTCACATTTCCTTTACAAGTCCCAATGTCATCTACATCTTCATCCTCATGTACATCTTCATCCTCATCCTCCTCTACATTTTCATCCTCACTATCATCTACATCCTCATCCTCAGAATCATCTCCACCCTCATCCTCAGCCTCATCTATATCCTCATACTCATCCTCTTCTACATCCTCTAGCTCAAAATCATTTACATCATGTACCTCAGCCTCATCTACATCATGTACTTCATCCTCTTCTACATCCTCTAGCTCAAAATCATGTACATCATGTACCTCAGCCTCATCTACATCATGTACTTCAGCCTCCTTTACATGTTTAGCAGCATCAATATCAACCTGGTCCATTTTTGTTCCAACTTGGGCACACCCTCACCCTCAGCCTCCTCTATTTCTGTTCCAAATTAAACATCACCATCACCCTCCTCCACTTGTCTTGCAACATCACCTTCATCATTAACATCACCATCAACCCAATCAATCATTTCTACTATGTGTGGTTCCATTGTATTATGAACCACGTACAAATGAACTTCATCATTTAACCTTGCAATATACAACATATGCATAGCACCCCTATCATCAGTCAATAATAACATATCTGGCCCCATTGACTGACCTCCTAAACTGTACTAAAATTCTTTTATGTCTATATGACCTAAGTCTTTCACTGAAGCTAATATTCCAAAATAGCTCGATAGGTCCGGATTACAAGACCATTATGCTGTCTCTCCATCAAATTTTAAATTTCCCTTATCATCACTAACAACCCAGTATGGTGGACCACAACTTTAATACGTTCATCATCCATGCTATATTATGTATGAAGCACAAGCTTTTAACACTTGTACATTATGGGGGAAAAATATTATGATTACACTCTCTACTCACTAAGGAAACACTCACAAAGAAAGGGGACAGGGGAACAAATTAACATCCCCACTAAGAAAACACTCACACAGACAAGGGGACCACTACTTCTAAACAAATCAAAAATGCAAATTTGGGACCACACACTAGTGGAAAAATCGCTTTTTATGATAAGTAAAAATGAACTATTGTGATAGGTAACCTGAAATCATAGTTATAGGCATCATAATAGGTCTACGCATTTTATGACGTACAGAAAACTCCATCATAATAAGTCCAGCGTATTATGACGTACTTTTTGTCACCTATCATAATAGGTCCAGTATATTATGACAGATTTTCACTTATCAATCATAATATAACGAATTTATTATGATACAGCTGGATTTACCTATCATAATATGTAGCGTTTTATGTTGTAGATGTTTTCACCTATCATAATATGTAGAATATATTATGACATGTAATTGTTCACCTATCATAATATATATTTTTCAAAAATAAGCTTTTATTACATACATTGTTCACCTATCATAAAAACTTGTTTTGTAAAAAACAAATCATTATTACTTTTGTCATATCCATTCAATTTACAATTAATTTCCTGTATTATAATCTCATCAATCAATTTATAATCAATATAACATGAAATGAACATATTCAATTAAACTAACATAATAAAATTCATTTCAAACATTAAATTGTGTAATAATATTTAATACATAATTTGTACATCAAACCATATATTAAATTCAAATATAACATTAACCTACACTACATTGTAGTCAAGTTTCTACAATTTACTAACACTTAAAATAAAAGAAGCCCACTTAGTTCTAATGTCTCTAAATCTTTCAATCAAGAAATCCCTTCTTTCCCTGAAAGCTTTTACCATGGTAGAAACAGCTTCTCCTCCTGCATAGCCTAATCCTAATGTAGCAACTGCAGCTTTCTGAGATATGCTGCTTGCTCCTGAAGTAAACTGCGTTCCATAAAATATGTTAGATATCCCCAAAAGTATCAATACTTAGTTAGAAAAGGAAAAAGGATAAACAGGGGAATAGGGCAGAAGAGTAGGAACTTTGACTCGGATCATTTGAGAGTACTAAATAGCAAATTTCATTGTTTTGTACAATTTCATTAAAATACATGGTAACAAAGGCATGCATTGTTCTATACAATTGAAATTGGGGAAGGAAGAAGCAATTGTGTTTTTAATTTCTTCATAATTCCACTGAGAGATTTCAAGGCAACATGATGGAAGAAATACAGATGTCAGTCATTGCTTTTTAAATGAATATTTAGTCTTGTGACTGATGACAAGACAACAATTAAACCTTATCTCGGTTAATGGAATTGGCTATATGGATCAATTGACCTCATTTGGGAAATTTGTAACAAGATAAATAAAGAACAATAAAAACAAGGACATTGTTATAGTTGTACAGTAATATAACATATGAAGGCATGAAGAATACAAGAACCGAAAGCAATCTTGTCCAATGCATATATTAATGACATATTCTCATTAGAAAAAAGATATGAAAAATAACAGTCTAAAATTCCAAAGAAAGAATTCTTCTACATGGCCATGATGAGTAATGAGTTAAATATCCCAAGAGTCCAAGACTATCACAGATCAAATTTAGTTTTCCCTTGTAGATGTGATACATTCCATTCCTAATAATAAAAAATCATATAGTGCTTCTAACCATTGTTGAGAATGCTTTTCATTAAAAGTGTAGACTAAAACCAAAAACTAGAAAATGAAAACCTAGCACAGAAGAAGGTTTTGTTTTCCACATTTATTCTCTCCAAGAACTTACTAGTTAATGGTGGCAATAGATAAAGCAAGACTTGTCAGAATATAGTAACTACTAATTAGAAAACAAATTGTATCACATTGTTATAAAGCATTGAGTTACACTAATTAACTTGTGCGGAATCAAAAATTAACAACATCACAAGATCACTGCCCGAGATAGTTTCCCATATCTCACCAATAGTCTCATTCTCCTCAGTAAACCCGACTACTCGAGCTTCAACACAGGAACGAGAACCCTTCCTAAGTCCAATCTACATTTTTAAATCATAGAAACGACAAACAATACATTTAATCAGCCAGCCAACTATTAATCAACAATTTCAGCATACATTCATATATTATATAAAAACAAAACTAAACTAAACAACAAATGAAAAAAAGAATCACACCTTGACCACAATACTAGACTTTGCTTCAACAAGCGAGTCCCTAAGATTTTGAGCCTGGGTAGGTCCCTGGAAACTGAAAGGTTATAACAGAATTCAGATTGGAATAATCAAAGAAAAATAGAATATCAGAGAAGAATTATGCAGATTTTTTATTCCCCTTTCTCAAACAAAAGTAGTGCCTTTATAGCACCATACAGGCAACATGTAATGTAAAAAGAATAAAGTTTGTTAGACATGTTTTCTCCTGCCTAACCAATTCCCACAGATACTGCCACGTAATCATTTGGTTACATAATCCTTGAGGTAAATGGGTTTCTTTCGAATTCGTTGGGGTTTTGCATCATTTTCTGCTTCCTCTTGAATATTCTCTAGATTTGGCTGTTCAACCATATTGGGCCTGTTAGGAGAAATGGTGGGCCTAACATCTCCTTCCTCTTCGAGATTCACCTTGTCCTCAAGGTGAAATTGGGCTTGAATATGTGCCCATGGTTCCCAGGTGGCCTCTTCCAAAGGAAGGCACTGCCATTGAATTAAAACCAATTGTTGTGGAGCAGTTGTGTCGGTGGACAACTTCCAATCTAAAATGGCAGTAGGAGTGAGTACTGGTTGATTGTCTTCAATGTCCGGTGGAAGACTTAGTGGTTGAGGGGAAGGAAGAGGACCCTGGTGAGGCTTAAGAAGGCTTACATAGAACACATTATGTATCCTGACAGTAGAAGGAAGGTCCAATTTGTAGGCCACGTCACCTATTTTTTCAAGAACCTGATAGGGACCGAAGAACCTTTTTTTGTAATTTGCCAAGGTACTGACCAGTGAGGGAGTGTTGGCGACGTGGACGAAGTCTCACATAAACCCAGTCACCAATGTTGAAGTAAACATCACGCCGGTGAGAGTCTGCCCAATGTTTCATGGCTTGCTGAGATTTTAGAAGATTGGACTGCAATTTGCGAATAATTTCTTCGCATGAGTTGATTTCAAACTGGGCTGCAGCATTGGTAGTATCCTTAACCAAAGTCTGAGGGATGTTTGGTGGAGAGCGACCGAACATAACTTCGAAGGGAGTGAAACCAGTAGAGGAATTAACGGTGGTGTTGAAACACCACTCTGCCCAAGGAAGGAATTTTCCCCATAGAGATGGTCTGTGATGGACAAAACAACGCAAATACTGTTGGAGAATATTATTTGCGACTTCGGTTTGTCCGTCTGTTTGAGGATGGTAAGCTGTAGACATGCGCAGTTTGGTGCCACTCAAACGAAAGAGTTCCCTCCAAAAGTGAGTAAGAAATATAGGATCACGGTCTGAAATTAAGCTCCGAGGAAGACCATGTAATTTGCACACCATATTAGTAAAGAGATCAGCAACCTTAGTGGCGGTGAATGAGCGGGGCAACATACCAAAATGTGCACCTTTAGAAAATCGATCCACCACAACCAAGATTGTAGAGTGGCCCTGATATGGAGGCAGTCCAATTATGAAATCTAGAGAAAGATCTTCCCAGCAACGTGACGGAGGAGGGATAGGTTGCAGCAAGCCAGAGGAACGTTGGGTGGGAATCTTTGTTTGTTGACAAGTGGTGCAATGAGCAACGAAAGAGATGACGTATTTTCGCATACATTCCCAATAAAAATTAGCCTGTATTTTAGCCAGTGTACGAGTAGCGCCTGGATGACCAGCCAAAGGGGTCGAGTGAAACTCTTGGAGGATCAAGGGAATAATGGAGCAAGACTTAGGAAGCCAAATTTTCCCTTTATAAAGTATCAGATCCTGTTGAATGGAAAAGTCAGGGAACATGGAGGGGTCCTGCAAAATATTACTCTTAAGATCCAAGAAAGTAGTATCAGATGCGAGAGTGTATTCAAGATCTTGGAGAAAGTCCATGTGAGACACAGAAATGAGGAAAAATGAATCTGCATTAGGTGAAACACGGGAAAGTGCATCAGCAACGGTGTTTATTTTTCCTGGTTTATAATGTATCTCAAAGTCGAATCCCAATAATTTGGCTACATAGGATTGTTGGTCAGGAGTTAGGAAAGTTTGAGATAACAATTCCTTGATGGCTTGTTGATCAGTGTATATGATGAAGTGGCGACCGAGCAAGTATTGGCGCCAATTCTGAATGGCAGATGTGATAGCATAGAGTTCCCTGATGTACGTTGATGAATGTTGCAATTTAGGGCAAAATTGCTTACTGAAAAAAACAATTGGGTGTCCTTCCTGTGATAAAACGGCCCCCATACCAAAACCAGAGGCATCTGTTTGAATAGTGAAAGCTAAATCAAACCGTGGCAGAGCCAATACTAGGGCAGTAGTAACAGTGGTTTTAAGGTTCTCAAAAGCCGTAGTAGCCGAAGCAGACCATATGAAGTTATCCTTCTTAAGTAAATCAGTTAAAGCAGAAGCAATAGAGGCGTACCCCTTTACAAATCGGCGGTAAAACCCTGTGAGTCCAAGAAAACCACGCAGGGACTTCAGAGTGTTTGGCAACGGCCAATCAACGATATCTTGGACCTTTGACGGATCTGGTGTGACACCCTGTGACGAGACTACATGACCCAAATATTGAATCGATTGTTGCCCTATGAAACACTTGGAACCCTTGAGACGAAAACTGTTTGCAAGGAGCAATTTGAAAGCGGTTTCCAAGTGAGAGATGTGGTCCTCCAAGGTGGTGCTGTAGACAAGGATATCATCAAAAAAGACGATAATAAAACGACGTAAATGAGGGCGGAACAAGTCATTCATGGTATTTTGAAAGGTGGATTGTGCATTGCACAATCCGAAGGGCATGACTTTGAACTCGAAGTGGCCGCTATGGGTGCGGAACACCGTTTTAGAGGAATCAGTAGGCAACATCAGGATTTGGTGAAAACCCGAGAAAAGATCTAGTTTCGAGAACCATGTAGCATTACCAAGTTCATCCAAAAGCTCATCGACTGTAGGAATTAGAAATTTGTCTTTAACGGTGACAGCGTTGAGTGCTCGATAATCGACGCAAAATCTCCATGTATTGTCTTTCTTCTTGACAAGAAGAACAGGGGAAGAATAAGGGCTTGTGCTTGGAGTAATGAACCCCGAGTCCAGCATCTTTTGAACCTGGACCTCAATTTCTTGCTTCTGAAAATGGGGGTATCGGTAAGGACGCACTGAAATGGGAGCAGTGTTGGGTAAAAGGTTGATGGAATGGTCGGTGTAACGAGATGGGGGAAGGGTGGTTGGCGGGGAAAATAAAACAGAGTAGGTGGTGATTAAGTTTTTTAGTTGAGGAGTAGAAGATGAAGGGATAGCAGTATTAGAAGGCAAAGGAGGTATATGTGAAGTAGGAGAATGGATGGATGGAGAAGGATCCAGTTTGAGTTGAAAAAGTGCTTCTACTCTATTGGTGTGTTGTAGGCGTTTAAGTTGGTGGGCTGTTATAGGTGTAGGGTTTAGACCTTGTTCTCCCTTGATTTCTATCATCTTACCCTCCCACATAAATCTCATGAAGGGCCCGTTATAATCCATAATGAATGGGCTAACTTGAGTAAGCCATTGAACCCCTAATACTACATCAGTGCCAGAGAGATCCAAGGAGTATAGATCAATAGGGAATTCGAGAGAGGCTAATGTAATGTGGGCCTTAGGACAAAAAGTAGTGCAAGGTAAGAATTCCCCATTCCCCACCATGACTCTTAGTGGACTAGAGGTGGGCTCAAGTGCAAGGTTAAGAAAATGAGCTACCTTAGTCTGGATGAAATTGTGAGTTGCACCACTATCAACCATGATCTGTACTTCATAACCATTAATAGAGCCCGTGATCCGAAAGGTTCTAGGAGTCCAATGACCCGAGAAAGAGTGGAGGCTGATCAATCCTGCTTCCAAAGTTGGGTTATCTGGTGGGTCACAATCTAATTTTGCGGTTGTCTCAGAGACATCATCAGGGTCAGCAACGATGAGCAAGAGGAACTAGGACTTACAACGATGCCCACGTGTATACCTTTCGTCACAATTATAGCAAAGGTTCTTCTCACGGCGTGCCTGCATTTCAACTTCAGTGAGGCATTTAATGGGTAGTTTAGAGGGAGGTGTGGGGAGTAGTGGTGGAAGTGGTTTCGGGGTGGTGGAAGTGGTGGTTAGTGGTGGCGATCTAGAGAATTTGGTGAAGGACAGAGGGGATGGGGAAAGTTTGGATTTGTCGTCGTGTAATTTGGCGATCGCCACAGCTTGTGGCATGTATGCGGGTTGAAGGGCGGTGATCTCTCGTCGAAGGTGGGGCTTAAGGCCGGAGATGAAGCAGCTAAGGTAAAAGCTGGATGGATACCCTGAGATGCGGTTGGCGATCGACTCGAACTCAGAGATATAATCGTGAAGGGTCTGAGTTTGAGTAAGGCGGCAAAGTGCAGTGATCGGATCGTCAAACTTGGATGGTGCAAATCTCAGTTCTAAGGCACGGAGGAAAGCATCCCAAGAGGTAAGGAGGCCATTATTATGCATCCATTGGTACCAAGCAAGTGCAGGTCCCTCCAGGTAGAAGGAGGCAATCTGGGTTCTCTACTCCGGTGGTGTTATGTGAAAATCAAAAAACTGGGTGATCTTGAAGATCCAACCCAATGCATCATTACCGTTGAAAGAAGGAAGGTCGAACTTAAGAGGACGAGCAGAGGTGTGTTGCTGATGGGGAGGTGATATAGGGATTTTGGATTCCAAAAGAGAGGTGCGAGCAACTATGTCATGTAACGTGTTTGAGAAATTGGCCTGGGAGAGAAGAATTTGCTCCAGCTTTTTGTCAAGGGAAGAAAAAATGTCAGAAGAGTCTGCCATGGGAGGAAGAGGCTCAACGAAAGCACCAATGAAAGGTTTTAACAGAATTC
Organism: Vigna angularis; assembly: GCF_016808095.1. Classification (NCBI taxonomy): domain Eukaryota; kingdom Viridiplantae; phylum Streptophyta; class Magnoliopsida; order Fabales; family Fabaceae; genus Vigna; species Vigna angularis. The sequence goes on along the minus strand of NC_068971.1, from coordinate 22,527,976 downwards.
AGATTGGAATAATCAGAGAAAAACAAAATATCAGAGAAGAATTATGCAGATTTTTTATTCCCCTTTCTCAAACAAAAACAGTGCCTTTATAGCACCATACAAGAAACATGTAATGTAAAAAGAATAAAGTTTGTTAGACATGTTTTCTCCTGCCTAACCAATTCCCACAGATACTGCCACGTAATCATTTGGTTACATAATCCTTGAGGTAAATGGGTTTCTTTCGAATTCGTTGGGGTTTTGCATCATTTTTTGCTTCCTCTTGAATATTCTCTAGATTTGGCTGTTCAACCATATTGGACCTGTTAGGAGAAATGGTGGGCCTAACAGAAACACAGCGCCTTGTTAGCAGTATAAATTATACTCCTACTCCTCTTTGCCTGGGCAGGTCCCTCCGTTAAAGCTCCTCTACGCGTTCCAGTACATTCTTCCAGTTATAGTCTTGCTCGCATTCCAAAAGCGAAACAAATCTCATGAAATCGGACCAAAACACTTACGCCAAACGGTCGAACAGAAGATCGGTAGCGAAATGGAAAGAGAGAGAAAAGAAAATGAAATCACCTGAAGCGGAGGAAGTTGATTGATGGAGGATTGAAGGTGTTGGAGGCCAGCCGATTGGAGCCACCTGTTGCCATTGGAAGAGCCATCGAGGAAGTTATCTGAGTACTGGCGCTGGTGATTTTCACTCGCGAAAGAAGGTTTGGGTGTGCCTCTCAACTCCCTTCATTCTCGGTTCTAGGGATTAATTCAAGAAAAACAAAAAAAAAATTGAAGAAGAAAGGAATTAGGGTTCCTAGTTCTCTCTTGAAGGATCGCACTCTCCCTCGCCCACTCTTCGTCTATGCACGGAGGCCATAGAGGAGGAAGGTACGGAGGGGAGAACGTGATGTGAAGAAAAAAAAATGATTCTGACAGAGATGGTTGAAAATGAAGAGAAGATGAAAAAAGAAAGAAATGGAGGCACGAACGTCAACTCGAAATGAAGAGAGAAATTGATCATGGATTAGGGATTATAGTTCCATGATTGGTAGTTTACTACCTTTCATAATATTTTGAATTTTATTACAAAAATGTCATCGTCTTTGGCTTATTATGAGAGGTAATGAATCAACAATTATAACGTTTTGAATATAATTTCAATTTTGCCACCATAATTATTGGTAGGTTTTTCAAAGTATATCATAATAATTCTTTCTTTTATTACAAAAATGTCACCTGTCAGCTTATTATGGTAGGTGGATTTCATCTATTATAATAAGTCGTCATAGAATCATTTTTTTCCACTAGTGACAATGTGTACAGTGTAGACATTTGAACATGCAAAATCGGGATCACAACGCATAATATTGACAGAACAAGAAAGCAAGAAGATAGCAAACCCATCATACAATAAACCCATTATAACCTTAACGCAACAAAATCGGGACCACAACGCAGAAACCCATCATACAATAAAACGTAGTACGTCCTCCTAAACGCAACAAGATAGGAAACTAACCTTAACTCGCGTCCACTTTCACTTCGGTTCGTCCACCTCCACGTGATTGTCTTCGTGTTCTCTATTATTGCAATTCCTCTTCTGACACTCACTCACCAAATGAAATCCCTAATTCCCTTTCTCTAATTCTATTTCAGTAATAAACCCCAATAAAATCAAATCCCTAATTGTGTTTCAGTAAAAAATCCCTAATTCCCTGTCACGTCAAAAACTCTTTTTTTAAATAAAAATATCCACGTCATTTAATACTTATAACTGATCATATTATGTGTGCACCACGTCATCACAGTTAGACACCGTCAGTGAAAAGTTAATGAAGAGGGCAAAATTGGCTCAATTTTACAAGTATGTGGACCAAATTTTGACCGTTCAAAAAACGAGGACTCACTTGAGATTCAGACTAACTGAGAGTTTAAACCTATAATATATTTGACTCTCAAGTTATAATTGATTCCACTTATTGAAAAAAATATTCAATAAAATAAACAAATATAAATATATCATAATTAATAATCTTAAAATTTGATTTCTTAATTTTTCTATAAATTAATCAATTTTTTAGTGTAATTGTATTTGTATCTTCTATTTTTATTATATCATATAATCCTACATTAATATTTCTCTTTTTCTCCCATTAACTCCTACTTTGGTAGAGTATTGGGAAAGGAGGGAATTAGTTTTGGAAGTTCAGATTAAGAAAGAGATAAGAAGAAGAAATTATAGCATCTCCTCCAGTATTTCGTACTTATTTTTATTTATCATTTTATTTCTTTCTGTCAAATTTTATAATTTTCAAAACATTTTTTCTTAATGTCTACACTACCAAATATTTATAAACTTAATTTTTCTTTTAAGTAATCTTTCTTTTCTTAAGTTTTTGTCTGTATTTTCGTAGTTATAGCAATGGTCAAATAGATTACTCACATACAACAACCATTTAAAATATTAATAATTGAGAGGAAATTTGTGAGCAACCTTTAATTTTAAACACTAATTGAGTTCAAAATTTGTTTATTGAAAGATTGATATTAGTTCCATTAACTTTCCTAGAAATAAGCTAGAAATTCGCATTTGCTTTGAGATTGTTAAGATTTCAAAGTTGTGGTATATACTACAAATGGAGCCAATTTAGATTTAATCTAGTTTTTTAAACGTGAGTTAAATTAAACTGTTTCACCTAATTTGTCAGTTTTACGAGTTCAAATTGAACTGAAAGTGACACCAATCTTTTCTTATATTTTCACTATTGATATAATTTTTTATTATAATTATTTATTGTTTATAAATTAACATTTTAATTTTAACTATTGTATTTATATTAATATTTAGTGAAACAGATCAACCTTTTTTATTATATTACTATGAAATAAATAGTCGAGTGGAAATATATCTTTTATTGTACTATAATACATATATAATATAAATTGAGAAAACAAAACCTTCTTGATGAAATAAACACATTTATCTCAATAACTCTTCTTGGTAAGTCGTTTACAAATTTTTTACTTTAAACTAATTAATTTTTAAGTCAACCAATAAATCGCGTTGGCCCACCTTGACATGTCCGGAGGTGGAGACAGTTCAGTTTAAGATGGAAGAGTCAAAAAAGGAGGAGTAGCCATTGACTTCAAAAAAGGAGGAGTAGCCATTGACTTCATATTAGGAGTAGATCTTATTCTATGATCGGAAAAATGGGTATCAGCAGCCATGCAAACCTGTTCTTTGTTTTGTTAATGCTGTGTTCTTATGTGTTGGACGTTGGTATTGCCACAGAAAGCATCACTTCATCACAATCCATCAAGGACTTAGAAACTCTAAGCTCCAAAGATGGTAACTTCACTTTCGGGTTCTTCACCCCTCCAAACTCCTCAGACCGATACGTTGGAATTTGGTGGAAGCCTCAATCCACAGTCGTATGGGTTGCTAACAGAAATCAATCACTGAATGATTCTTCAGGAGTTGTTACCTTTTCTGAAGATGGCAATCTTGTGGTGCTGAATGGACAGAATCATGTTATTTGGTCAACATCTGTGCCAAACATATCTACCAATACGAGTGCCCAGCTTTCAGACGGGGGGAAGCTAGAACTTACAGAAACCACAACGGGAAACAGCTTATGGGATAGTTTTCAGCAACCTTCAAATACATTACTGCCCCAAATGAAAGTTTCAAGCAATAGAACAGGTAGGGGAGTAGGACTTACATCATGGAAGAGCCCTTCTGATCCCTCTGTTGGGAGCTTCTCTGTGGGTGCTGTTGAACGCGGAAAAATCATTGAAGTGTTTATCTGGAATGAAACTCGACCATACTGGCGCAGTGGTCCCTGGAGTGGTGGGATCTTTACAGGGGTAGACCTGATGGCTAGTGCATATCTAAACAGTTTTACGGTTGTAGATGGTGAAGTCATTTACAACCCAGAAAGTGTATCTGAATTCGGAATCTTCGTTCTGAATTCTCAAGGCAGAGTTGAACAAAAATATTGGGATGATACGAAGCAAGAACTAGAAGTTTCGTGGACGAATAAAATATCGGATTGTGATGTTTATGGTGTATGCGGGTCGTTCGCAATCTGTAATTCACATGGCTCAGCAATATGCAGCTGTTTGAAAGGGTTTGAGCCAAACAACAAAGAGGAATGGGATGCACAAAACTGGACTAGTGGATGTTTTAGGAGCACATCTTTGCAGTGTGAAAGAGCCAAAGATCAAAACACAACTATAGATACAAATGAAGATCAATTTTTGGAACTGCAAAAGGTGAAAATTCCAGATTTTTCTGAATGGTCTAGTGCTGAGCCAGAGACATGCCGAAGCCAATGCTTGAAGAATTGCTCTTGTGTTGCGTATTCTCACGATGATGGGATTGGTTGTATGTTTTGGAATGACAATCTACTAGACATCCAACAACTCTCAAATCGAGGACTTTATCTGTATGTTCGTGTAGATCCTTCTGAACTTGAACATGGTATGCTACGTCTGCTCAAGCATTTTAAACATAGCTTCTTTTGTACGGAATTCCCTATATTTTAGATTTAATATTTTTCCTTAACATATGAAGGGAAAAAGACAACAATTATCATTACAGTAACAGTGATAATAGGAATGGTGATCATTGTCACTTGTGCATGTGTAATATGGAGGAGGACTTCCGGTCGCCCAGGTAAGACACCATCTTCAGAATTTGGCCTATAATTTAGTTTTGTTTCTACTGGTAAAGGAGCTGACCTTACATTTTCTTTATCACTGTGGCTAAAATATGTTACTAAATCAAATCAGCAATGAAAAGGGACAAGAAAGGTTTCTTATATTTCAAGAATGATGAACCATTAGAACAAAGAGACAACAAAGTTTTTGAAGAACTGTCACGAGTTAAACTACAGGAGCTGCTCCTGTTTGATTTCGAAAAGCTTGCAACAGCCACAGACAATTTCCACCAGTCCAACAAACTTGGCCAGGGTGGTTTTGGTCCTGTGTACATGGTACCTTGAAACAAAGTTATCATATTTGAATCCATATTAAGTGTTTATAGTTGTCCTCAGAATTTTTTTTTATATTTTTTTACAGGGGAAACTGCAAGATGGACAAGAAATAGCAGTTAAAAGACTTTCTAGAGCCTCTGGACAAGGTCTAGAAGAATTCATGAACGAAGTAGTCGTGATTTCCAAGCTTCAGCACCGTAATCTTGTAAGACTTCTTGGATGCTGTATTGAAGGTGACGAAAAGATGCTACTATATGAATATATGCCAAACAAAAGTCTAGATGTGCTTATTTTTGGTTAGTTCTATGATTCCTTCTCTAGTACTTGTCTATATATCCAATATCCAATTCTGTACTTCTATGATTCTCTTTATTTAGTACACAAATATTCAAGATTTAAACAATCATTTCATAACCAGTTAGTTTTCTCAAAAGCATGCAAATCAGTGGTTTAGATGACCCTGCTTCGTTGTTTCATCTTTTAATGTTATGTTCACAAGAATACAATGCTGCCATTACTTTTTAGATCCAACAAAACATAAACTCCTAGATTGGGGGAAGCGCTGCTGCATAATAGAAGGAATAGCTCGAGGGTTGCTTTATCTTCACAGAGACTCTAGACTAAAAATTATACACAGAGATTTGAAGGCAAGTAATATCTTGTTAGATGACGAACTGAATCCAAAAATATCAGACTTTGGTATGGCTAGAATCTTTGGAAGAACTGAAGATCATGCTAATACTAATAGGATTGTTGGAACATAGTAAGTATATTTTCTTTATCCATTATCTGAAGAAAATTATTGGAGAATCACGGTTGACATTTGAATGCAGCGGTTACATGTCCCCTGAATATGCAATTCAAGGACTGTTTTCAGAGAAATCGGATGTCTTTAGCTTTGGTGTTTTGCTGCTAGAGATTGTTAGTGGAAGAAGAAACACAAGCTTTTATGATGATGAGCATTCTCTTACCCTTCTAGGATTTGTAAGTCACAACAATTTCTAACTCAATTATAGGAATCTTTGCCGAAAGCTAATTGTTTTTGTTTTCATTTCAGACCTGGGCACAGTGGAAAGAAGGCAATATATTATCTTTAGTAGATTCAGAAATATATGATCCTAATGATCATGAAGATATGTTAAGTCTCATTCACATAGGACTTTTATGTGTACAAGAACTTGCTTCAGACAGACCCACAATGGCTACAGTAGTTTCTATGCTTAATAGTGATGTTGTCTTTCTTCCTCCTCCAAGTCAACCTGCATTCATCCGGGTGCAAAACGTGGTTAATTCAGAGTCGTCTGAAGAAAGTCAAAGAGTTTGTTCCGTGAATACAATTAGTATTACAGAAGTCTATGGTAGGTAGCAAAAGAAGACTATGAAAGATGAGTAATGAAATTGATTAGGTGGCAGAGAAGACCGTGGCTACATTATATGTACAGACAGACAATACGTATGTTATGCAGAGATTAACAAGGATTGTATGATGTTGGGTTACATTATAATTTTTCTTTATATAAATTTGTAATAAATGGTTTAATGGTTGGAAAGGGAACTTTTTTGCGTTAATATATACGTACTGTTAGTTAAGCAGTTATTACCAAATTAGTTAGCTAATAGCAGTTCCTATATTAGTTAAGTTACACTACAAATATAGTTAGTTTTGGACATGAAGGAAAAGCCTTAATTCGGATAGATAATATTAATCCTTCTTTTGTGTTTTCTCTAAATTAACAAAGTCTTGAGGTTTCTTCCGTTATTGAACTTCTTGCAATTTTAGAGTTTTTTAGGTCTTTAATTCATAGAATCTTGTGTTCTAATATTATCAATTAGTATTTGCAATCTCATTCCAATGGAACACTTATTTCAGTTAGGAGAATTTATGTGATGTCAAGTTATTGAGAAATAAAAATAAAGATGGTGGAACTTTGCTTGTGTGATGCAAAAGACGCTGCAAGATTATCTAGAAGAAACATTATATTTGTGTAAAAACCTAGAAAATAGAGTATTAGAGTTAGTAGGTGTATTAAAATAATGAAACCGAATATTTTATTATAAAATAACTTTATAATATAAATAGAATTTTCTAAACTCGTCTCATTACTTTAATAACACTTTATCTCTCTAAAATTTTTTCTCTTAGTTTTTTCTCGTTTCTTTCTAAGAGTTCTTGATCTCAAGTCCTCTATTTGACGATCAGGATCACGACGTCAAGGTCTATCTTTTTATCCGATTAATTTGGTGTTTAGAGCAAGTAAGGTTTCACCCTTTTCTTGGTATTTTTCTTGACTCTTGATCATGCAAAAGAAATCTTGTTTTGCATGTGTTGAGAGTTTTTCTTCCTTGATTCTTGGTTCAATTGAGGATTTAAGGTTGGTCTCTAATAACCAATCAGTGATGTGTAGGTTTTTCTACAGATTCCTTATAGAGGAAGCAACTGTTGGAGATTTTTAGAGTTGTAGAAGTTTTCTGAAGGTAAGGGAAGCTAGAGTTTTTTTTAATTGATGGTTATTTGTGCATGTTTGAAGATTCTTTGAATAATGAGTTGTTTGGATAAATGTTTTATTTTAGGTGAGATGTAGCTTGATTAATTGGGTATATTTTGAATTTATGGAGATGAACTGATATGATGAAGTGTATTGAATGATGAATTGTCTGTAATTGGATGTTATTATGTTATAATTCTGTTTGGAATATGTGTTGTGAGGTGTATTGAATTAATGTTAAAACTTAGAAATCTTAGTAGTGTTTTGGAAGGAGAAATGAAGTCATACGTAGTGTAGATGTGAGAAAAGATTAGAAATCTGGTTTGATGTAATTGTGGTCAGTTAAGAGGTGTTTTGTGAGTTGTTCAAGTCCCTAGAATGAGAGAAATTTGTGATAAGAATGTATGGTGATGAGTAGGAATAGTTTAACTTAGTTTATATACTTTTTGAGGAAGTGCACTAGTGAAAACTTGAGTTGGGAGTTCTGTGCTCAAATGGTCAGTTTGGAGAGTCTTGGTAAGTCATATGGGACTTGTTAGAGTCTCTAAGTTGCTTGAAATTATGCCAAAAATGGTAGAATTCAATTTGGGCCTCTAGAGTGAGGCTTTGTAGATTTTGGAATTTAATCTTGTAAGTAATCACTTTAAAATGAGTTTAGGATGGTTTATATACAATTGTTTAAGTATAACTGAGTGTATAACACGATCTAGGAGTGTTAGAAGTTGGAAAATTTTTTATCTAAATGGTCAAGGGTGGTTAAGGGTGTAAATTCTGCAGTTTTGGTGCTCCAGAATTATGCAGACTCACTAAGCGACTATAGTCGCTCAGCGAAGAGGCTAAGGGTCTAGACCACTGTCTTTGAATCCGCCTAGCGAATTTGGTCGTTGAGCGAGTGGTTGAGGGGTCTAGACCACTGTCTTTGTATTCGCCTAGCGAGTTGGGTCGTTGAGCAAGTGGTTGAGGATCTGGATCACTGTTTGTTTATTCGCACAATAAGTTGTGTCGCTGAGCGAGAGGTTGGGGTCCGGGATTAATGTCAGTTTATTCGCATAGTGAGCTAGATCGTTGAGCGAAAGGTTAAGGGGTTTATTCCACTATCTATGTATTCGCACAACGAACTAGGTCGCTGAGCAAAAGGAGATTTGTGGTCGCTTAGCGAGCTTGGTCAATGAGTGACTAGTCTAGGAGGTGTTTTATTCTTTCCATTCTTGTTTCTTTATAGCTTGAAGTTACATTTTGATTCAATGTGAATGATGTGTAAGTGTTTATGAGATTACGTGATTACCAATACTATGTATGGTAATTCCAAAGGGAAAGTATACAGTTTCAATCATGGTTTCAAAATGGTATGTATGAGAATTTCTCAGTGGTGGTTACAAGTGTTGTAAGTATGAATATGGGAAGCTTAGTCTTGGAGTTCATCCTGACATTCTAATGGTCACCTATTCTCAAGTAGAGAAGGGTGAGGCATGTCGTGAGAATAACAGGAGGTCATAGTCTTGGGGCTTTACCTTAGCCTACGACGAGTGATAACGGACAAACCTTGTGTGATATCTTGGGGTGGGTCAGCTATTTCACCACAACAAGTGGACAAACTATCATAGTGATAACGGTTGAAAAACCGTTATTTTTATACTTAATTTTGATATTAAAAACACTATTTATGACTTAGAAACTAGCTTGAAATCATGCTTTTGTTTAAGTTTTGGAAATAAGAGAGTTGGATGGGTTTTATGCTTGGTTTTCTTGTTTTGACAGGAATTAAGATGAATTGGATGAAAGAAGTTGAAGTAGCAAGGAGTTGGAACCTAGAAAAGACAGAAACAGTACCAGACCGAACGGTAGGATGCGGGAGAATCCAAACCGAATGGCTAAGAACCCAGACCGAACGGTGTTATTTTTATGGGCTTGGACCTGTTTTCTGTTATTTTTATGTTATATTTAAGGACTTGCACGTTCTAGGGATTGTATCTTTTGATGGCTTGAGCATAGAAACACACTTTTCACCCCTTGGGGGTAGATTTGGGGATGCGGGAGTCTCCTCTTCTCTTTCTAGGGTTTTTCTATCTCTTTCATTCTTTCATTCCATTGTTCATCTAGTTTCTCCATGTCTATGGGTAACTAAACCTTATTTGTTGTTAGGAAAGATGTAACCTCTTAAACTCTCATGTATTGAATTGATTCTTGATTATATATGCTTTACTTCATTAATTGTTAGGGTTTTTCCTCTACATTCTATGCATGCTTTGTTTAACTCATTCAATTGCATGATCATTGATTTTGTCGATATGGACACATACGGGGAAATCTAGAACTGGGGAAATTCTCCCGGAAGCAATATTACCAATACATAGGAATAGGAGGATCGGTTGCCTTTAAGCTTCTGTGTGAATGTAATGCATGATTAATTGCTAGGGAGACAAGACATTGTGAACTAGTAATTAGGAGTATGCTTTCTTCACCGAGACATCGGGTTTAAGGTAAATTAGAAAGTAACATTAGCATTAATGAAGAAGATGAATTCATATATGCATGAGAGCAAATTAGGTGAAATCTAAACCGAACAATAATATCATCAACTTCATCCATTCATTCTTGTGTTTAGCCTCAATTGATCAAATTGCATTCATGTTTATTTTATTGCATTTGCATTCAAAAACCCTAAAATTTGTTCTTAGAGTCTTAATTAGTTGAGTAATTGGTACGCGGGTCGCACCGCGTACAAATTCGATACAACAAAAAATAATGCAGTATAGCTAGGATGTGACTCCTAGGTCGTCTCTCAAGGACCAATATTGTGGTTCAGTCTCAGATCACACACGAAGGGGGGGTTTGAAATGGTTGTTTTTGCTTGCGGATGAAAATTAAATGCGACTGAAAAAAAAAACGTTGAAATAAATACGATGAAGTAAAATGCAGTACAGTAAAACAAAATTAAAACGGTAAAAACGAAATTACTACAGTAAAAACGAATTTACAGCAACAGTAAACAACAAAAATAAATCTGAACAGTAAAAACGAAAATACAGAAAAACAGAAAATACAGAAAACAGTAAATACAGAAAACAGTGAAAACAGAAAATTTTAGAAAACAGTAAAAACGAAAATACAGTAACATGAAACAGTAAAAACAGTAAAACAGTAAAACAAAAAAATGAAATTACAGCAGTAAATAATAACAGTAAAAACAGCAATTACAGAATTTCAAAATCAGTAAAACAGTAACAGAAAAATACAGAAAACGTAAATACAGAAAACAGTAAAAATGAAAATACAGTAAAAAGTAAAAACATAAAACAGTAAAATTCAAATCTGAAAACAACATCAACATTACGGCGGCAAAACATTTAGATCAAAACTACAGCTAATAATTTAACGTGCAATAGTCAATAACGCAGTGCAAGCAACAGTAAAAATTAAACGATAGGCATACAACGACAGAAATTATATTGCAACAGAAATTAAATTACAACAAAATTTAACAATAAATTAAAATTAACATTTCAGTAACAGAAAATTAAATCAACTCATGCATTGAGATTAAATTCATTACAACATGGAAAATTAAATTCGAACCGTACACCACAATTGGTAAACATCTACTGTGCCAATCACCAACAGCTCCTCTGCCGTGACTTCTCCTCGGCTGGAACTGGTTTCTCACCTCACGGATCACCACTCTACGCTACACTTCTCACACTGCCTACATTACAATTATCTGGATTCTACACTACTGAACTGGGAAATGAAGAAATGGAGTTACTGGAAGAGAGGAAAACTCTCCCAGACCGTGACCTTTTGCAGAACCGGGACTACTCCCAAACTCAGACCACAGACATTACTTTTATATCTTGGAAGTGAATGCTTCCTTCGCTGGAAATGCAGATGCAGTGTCGTGTGGTGCATGTTGCTCATGCTTTCCATTCTGGTATACCATTACCATCCTTCAATATTAATTTCTTCCATCTTCTGATAAAACCAGGTGGGTCCCCTCATTTTTTTTACTTCCGCATGCTCTGCACACCAACTCTCGGTGGCTCAACACGTTCCAGATCTCTCATTTTTGAAGCCCATGCTTGGTTCTTGATGCTGTCCACCGTATGAAGATAGCTGGCCGTGAAGGAGTTGGGACGTGAATCAGCTACTGCACCGTGACCATGCTGGATGCCATTCTGCTTCAAACTGCTGGATGGTGATTCCCGTTTCAAGCATTTTTCTCATCTCTGTAATAGCCCTATGGATGCTGGACCAGCTTCTTCTCTGTTCTTGCATGTGGCTGCTGTCTTCCCACTAAAAGTACACTGCTGCCAGCTTCTTCCTGCTCCGAGAGCTTCTTCTCCAAGCTTGTTGGACGCATTCTTCTTCAAGACGCGTTGGACTGGAAGTTGGCCGTGAGCTCCTGATGTTCAAAGCTGCTGGACCGTGGGCTTGACGTGCGGGAGACGTTGCCCTTTGCTTGCTGGCCGTGTCTGCCTTCTCAAGATGGTGGCTCGGTGCAGCTGCCAACGTGAGCTGTGTTACTGCTGTGTTGGACCATTGAAGTTAGCTGGTGCCCACCGTGAAGGTTCTCCAAGCTGCTGGATGTCCTCTCCTCTCGGTGTGCTTCTTCCAACTCAGCTGGAACGTGGAAGTTGGGTTTGAAACTCATCCCGTGTTGCTACCTGGATGACGCTGGATGCTCCATGGACTGCTGGACTGCTTCCATGGACACCACACTGCTGCCAACGTGCTGGGCTGAGGACGCTGCTGCTGGACCTTGGTGAAGCTTCTTCAAAGTGAAACCACCAGCTGCAGCGTGCTACTCGCCTGGAAGTCCAGCTGCTTCTTTGCTTGCTTCTGCTCTCCATCCAGCCAATGAATCCATAAACGGTGGCTGATGTATCAGCCTTCATCACTGTGAATCTCTAACTGATGTTGTTGCTGCTCATCAAGTGCTGGACATTGAGCACGCTGCTGGAGCAAATATTTTTCTGCTGAAAACGCGTGGAAGCATCAAGTCATGGCTGCAACGTGCATGTGTTCTTGGCTGGACAGCAACTCTCAATGACTGTTGTTCTCTCCTTGCTCTGGATGCTCCTGGACATGCAGCTCATCCAAGCTTCTTCTTGAATCATCACCGTCCAACCTCCATGAATGTGCCATGCTGCTGTGTGCGTTTTGGAGCTGCTTTCATGAGCTGCCCATGACTTTCTCTCCCTCTCAGTGGTTGCTGGAATGCTGCCAAATGAAGCTGTAAAAACTCCATAGCAGCTGCAACATGAAGGTGTGCTGGATGCGTGAGAAGTGGTGGAGTTGGACGTGTTGGACAATGCTTTCATTCTGCTTGCTGCTTCTTCTCTGGCCAAAACCGAGTTGCTGTTGTGCATGTTGAGGTTGCTGCTGGAGTTGCTTTTGTCATGTGTGCTCTTGGAACACGTCCCAACTCACTCTTCTCTGCTGCTGGAGGTGTTACTGCCATCTTCATCCCTTCACCGTGCTCCTAGGCCTTGAACTCCTTCCAGCTGTAGCCTTAACTAATTCCCATAGTGCAGACCGTGAGGAGCTAGGCCGTGTGGTTTGTCAGTTTTCTTGTATAAAGAAAATGGTGGAGGCCGAGGCATGCGGAGTGCAGTTTTTGGTATAAGTCGTGGCATGCATGTGCTGACAAATTGTGACTTCCAAGTCTTCTTTCTCCAAAAAGAAAGAAGATTCCCTGGGCAGCCCTTTCTTTTATTCCAACCATGTGATGTTTGCTAATGGGACGTGTGGCATGGTGTTGTTGTACGTAGCACCCCTTTCTTTTGATGTACACATAATACCAAAATGAAGTCAATTGTTGTCATGGCCGTGGCTTACAAACTTACTTCAATGAAAAAAATTTGAAATGCAAGCTTCTCTCTAAAAGAAAATAAAATTAATGTCCAAAACTATCATCCAATAATTTCCCACAATTAATAATACAAATAATTATCCTTAGTTAATTCAAATTAATTAAAATTTGAATTACCGGTCAAATTAAGCATAATTATGAAAAACGGAAAAATATTGGATGTTTAAGCACAATTCCCCAATTAAATCCGGTACAATAGACTAAGTAAAGTTGAGAAAATATTGATTCATCAGTAATCATATAACTGTTTAGTGCCATGAGTCTCTTGGAAAACGATACTTGATCTTACCATTTGTTATTACTTGATATGATTCGGTACACTTGCCGAGGTCTTAACAAGTTTTTGACTTCGTTTTTGGGGATTAAAAATTTGTTTATCACATAGCTACATATTCATACTAATTCGGATGGTCAAGTAAAAAGGGCCTTCATGCATAACAAGTGGTTGTTTGGTTTGATTTGCTAGGGTTGTTGTGAATGTTAATATCATGTTAATACATATCATAAATTGTTGTAATCTAGCTTACCCTTTTTCTTTTGTTTGTGCTTATGTTTTGTATGTTGCGGTGTTATTTCCTTTGCGATGATCATCCTGTGGGTGTGAGCAAAGGGAGAGGAGGTTTCACTAGAGCAAACACTTGATGGAGGCGATGCTGCATTATAGTTTCTTTAGAGTAGTATTGTACATAGCTTTTTGTAGACTATTGTATAGAAAGTTTAAAATTTATAGTTATTTTTGGATAGCTGTAAATTGATACTTTAAATACTTTATATTATAGTTTATAATTGATCTATCATATTAAACATGTGATGACTATTAAAAAACATTATTTTAACTGGCTAAAAAAATTTAAAAATTATAAAATAATAGTAGACTATATATTTGTGTGAAATATAGTTAAATTATTTGACTATATATTATGTTAATATACAATAATTACTCTAACAAATATATGTGTAAATATTATTAAGTTACTTTAAAATAATAACAATTGATACTAACCCTTCGAAAAACTTAAAAGATCAATTGTTTATTAAGTACTAATAAATATAAAAAGTTGATTATGAAAAAAAAAATTAAAATAAAACAAAAAGTTAAATTTAAACTTGTATTTCTAGGAAAAAATATATATAAGAAATACAAATAATTTATAAGTTATGAAATTAAAGTTTGTTAATTTAATCTATCAATAAATTGATAAATATTTTTACTGTAATTAGTCGTTTTGAACCCTCAATAAAAAATATAACGATATAATATTGATATAATAAAGAGTATTTATTATATAAATAATTACAAATATAATAATAATATTAAAATTGAAAACTTTATTCATTGGTGGTTATTGATAAGACACTACTATATGCATTATAGAATGAAAAGTAAAGGACAACCACATTGCTACGCTTAAAGCGAAAGTCAGTCTCTTACCTACAAAATTATATAAGTCACAATTAAAACGCATGTTCCATGTTCCACAAGAAAGTGATAGATAAATAACTTTCTTATAAATCATATCTATGACTTAATTATATAATATAGTAAGGCACAACAAAGTTTCTTTTAAGTATTAGACTTATGTATTTATTGTAAATAATTTAATTTGAAATAACTAGTCAAACTAATGAAATATAATTTTTCTCTTCATATATATAAACATCTATTTATTAAAATTTAAGATTGATTATAAGTGAAAATTAAACTTCAAATTTAGAGGAAAGTTCTCCTTTTATATTAATTATTTTGAAAACATAATTTTACATATATTTATATAAAGAGTCAAATATGTTTTTAGTTCCTATATTATCAAGCGATTTTGGTTTTAGTCCCTCTTTCAAAAAAAATAAGGTATATTTTAGTCTTCCATTTTAAGAAAACTTTGTTTTTAGTTTTCTAAAACTAACACCGTTAAAAACTTAACTAATATGACTAACAATATACTGACACGATTATTTTTTTTGTTGAGTTCGTATTTCTCAACTTTTTTTTCACTAACGATAGATCTATTTGTTAAAGATACTGTAGCACAAATATAAGAGTTGTTTGACGTGGCGCTCTATAATCCGCAACAAAAGATCACGTTTTTATTATATCTGAAAACGATAGGTTTTATTCTTATATTAAAATGCTCCCTTTTCAATAGGGTAGAGTACAAGAGAAACTGCCATTTAGTCCATGATCATTGGTTTCTTTCCCTAAGGGGTATTTGGGATTTTGGTTGACCTTAACATTCTCTGTTTCTTATATTTTTTTTAGCAGTATGGAGGTGAAAAGCACAAACCAGATAGTAGCAGCCATGGATTCCGATTATGACAGAAAAGCTGAAATCAAAGCATTTGATGAGACAAAAACTGGGGTCAGAGGTCTTGTAGATTCTGGGATAAAAAAAGTTCCTCGTATGTTCCATTCTGGTATTGACATAACTGAAAACATAGCCACTGACTCAAAATTGAGTGTTCCTCTCATAGACCTGCAAAACATACACACCAACCCTGCTCTGCGAAAAGAAGCTGTCACAAAAATTCGCAGTGCATGCCAGGAGTGGGGTTTTTTTCAAGTGATCAATCATGGAATTCCAATTCCAGTTATGGATGAGATGATTGATGGAATCAAAAGGTTTCATGAACAAGATCCTGAAGTAAGGAAACAGTTTTACTCTCGAGATTTGAAGCACAAATTTCTGTATTATTCCAACACCAGCCTCTACAAGGACAAATTTGCTAACTGGAGAGATACAGTTGGATGTTCTATGGCTCCCAATCCTCCCACACCAGAGGAATTGCCTGAAGTGTTTAGGTATTGAACTAACACAGTTTTTAGATTTTTCAGTGGTTTAAGGTTGCCCTTTTTCTCTGTATTCTTAGTTTAGTATCAAGCTGCATATGTTGGAAAGCAGAAATAGTTTTGAGGTAATTGAAGTTGTAAAATCATAAAATTCTGATAAATGGTTTTTATAGACTTGTTTTCTTGAACTAATGATACATTTTCCATGTACTTGCAGAGAGATAATTACTGAATATTCGAAGGAAGCAATGACACTGGGTTGTACAATTTTTGAGTTGTTGTCAGAGGCTCTTGGCCTTAATCCATCTTATCTCAAAGACTTGAATTGTGCAGAAGGACTTTTCATTCAGGGCCATTACTATCCACCTTGTCCTGAACCTGAATTAACTTTGGGCACCACCACCCACACTGATACGGCCTTCATCACAATACTTCTACAAGACCAACTGGGTGGTCTTCAGATTCTTCATGACAATCAATGGTTAAATGTTCTTCCTGTGGATCGAGGTCTTGTTGTAAACGTAGGAGATGTTATGCAAGTAAGTATTGTTGTGGTAGCAAACATTTTCAGTAGGTTGATAGTTCTTAAGATATGGGAGGTTTAAACAAATTAAAAAAAACTTTTTATGACAGTCTTGAATGACCTGAAATAAAATCAAGATAGTTGTTTTTGTAGGACTATTGTTGACTTATAATTAACCTGGGAAAACGATGTTTTATTTTCTAGTTATAGATGTGCTTAGAATGCAATGAACCTGTTAATTACAGAGTTTGTGAGATTATATTTGTTAATTTGATACCTTTGGTTTCAGCTTATAACAAATGACAAGTTTTCGAGTGTTTATCACCGGGTCTTGGCAAACCGTGGAGGGCCAAGAGTTTCAGTAGCTGCCTTCTTTTCAAATAATTCACATGATCTAGAAAAAGGTATAACAAAGGTTTATGGTCCAATTAAAGAGTTATTATCGAAGGAAAACCCACCAATCTATAGGAACACTTCCATAGGAGAGATCATGGCTCACCATTTTGCTAAGGGGCTTGATGGGAACCATGCTTTGAACCCTTTCAGGTTGTGAAAGGAACAGATTTCGACCAAGAAAATGACTTGATGATTGAAGTACTCCAGATTCTCATGGAGATGGCTGTGTCGTGTTATTTGTAGTTCCTTGCAGTGTCTTAATTATCCATTACATGTTACCTTTGTAAAAGTTCTTCATTATAATAAGATCAATTATTTTAGCAGTTCAGATTTGATATCTTTTATATCTGTTTACTTTTTGTTTAATTCATGGTTTACATTCAAAATATAACCCCTCCTTCACATCTTAATAAATAAAGTAAGAAAGCTAGGAGAATAATTGCTTTAAAATGGTTTTAAGCATATGATTAATTTTTATTGTGTTTGTATTGTAATATATACATTTTTTAAATTAGTTACCCAATAAATTATAGAAATTTGGTTTAAGTATTCAAAGAAAAAATATTTAATTATATTTCATTTTCACTATTATTAAGTTGATTCTTCCTATTTATCCCTTAAATACTCTTAATTTTTTTTATATCATTCAAGTTGCTTTTATTATAGCAAGAATCTCTTTCTAAAAGTATAAAATATATTCTTATTGGAAGATATTAGTCTTTGATTGTTGGTAGTGGGTGCTTAGTCATGTGATGTGACCCCAAGTAGTGGGGAATGAGGCAATGTGAGTGGGGGGGACCAAGTTGGGCAAGGTTTGAGTGAGACTGCTCAAAAAACCCTATCGTAATCGTTTACACAGTCCCAGTAAACGATTACACGAGAGAATTTCACTTTTTGTACAAAAACTTCAATTGAAGTAGTCAGTCAGAGTAACATGGGTGACCATTGTCAAAACCAGTATGTTTGACTCATACGTGCACTTGTCTTTGGAAGATGTTAGTCATTGACTGTTGGTAGATGGTGCTTGGTGATGTGATGTGACCCCAAGGAGTGGGGAATGAGGCAATGTGAGTGGGGGGACCAAGTTGTGGAAGGGCTGAGTGAGTGTGCTCAAAAAACCCATTTGTAATCGTTTATAGTGTCTTGGTAAGCGATTACGCGAGACAAATCTAGTTTTTGTACAGAAACTAGAACTGAAGTAGTCAGTCAGGGTAACATGGGTGACCATTGTCAAAACCAATATGTTTGACTCACACGTGTACTTGTGTTTGGAAGTTGTTAGTGTATGACTGTTTGTAGGTGGTGCTTGGTAATGCGATGTGACACCAACAAGTGGGGAGTGACCCATTTTGAGTGGGGGGACCAAGTTGTGGAAGGGCTGAGTGAGTCTGCTCAAAACAGCCTATTGTAATCGTTTACAGTGTCTTGGTAAATGATTACGCGACAGAAATCCAGATTTTGTACAGAAACTCCAAGTGAAGTAGTCACTCAGGGTAACATAAGTGACCATTGCCAAAACATTATGTTTGACTCACATGTGCACTTGTGTTTGGAAGTTGTTAGTCTTTGACTGTTTCTAGATGGTGCTTGGTGATGTGATGTGACCCTAAGGAGTGGGGAGTGTCCCATTTTGAGTGGGGGGACCAAGTTGTGGAAGGGCTGACTCACACTACTAAAAAAACTCTGCTGTAATCGTTTACATAATCCTGGTAAACGATTACGCGAGAGAATTACACGTTTTGTACAGAAACTTCAACTAAAGTAGTCAGTCATGTATTGGTAGGTCACGTATGGACAAAACAATTTAATTTTAGCCACAAATTCAGTGCTATGGAGTTCATGTTGGTATTACAGTTGTGGTAGAGGGTGGGAATTGATAACAAAGCATGCCAACAATTAACTTCAAAACATTTCTATAACACAATCAAATTCATCATAAGACAACATTAATAGAAATTAAGCTACACACCATACACAACAATAATACATTTTAGGTTTTCAATATTACAGTTATCCAATACATACTTATAATCGTCTTAATATAATATTACAGTTATCCAAAACCCACTACTGGTTGTCTGGTTGTTTGGACGTTGATGGTTGGTCAGATGGAGGTACAAATTTCCGGACGATGTCATCCACATTGAGTTTCTTCTCTGCCCACATAGGGAGTCGAATGACAGGTTTTGGGGTCTCCTTAACGAGGTCAATTGTTGGAGGACAAAGATGAGTTGGAAAAACCTTGACTATGGAGCGATGCGTAATATTGAGATAGTAGTTTTGCCGAAATGTAGTGAAGGGGTGGACCTAAATGTACAAACCAAATTAGTGAGAAGAAGAACATTGAAAGACCATGAAAATAATTATGCTAGTTAAGTACAAAATGGATGGGTTACAAGATTGAGTAGCATAACGGAACCAACTCCGATATTGTCTGCAATTTGAGGATCTTGAAGAACTTTCTTGTGCAAGGAAGCCTTCATCGTGGCAGTTGGGTCCTTCAAACATATAATAAGTTATTAATCTACCATAACATGTACTGTTGTTGAATAAAGGAAATAATACCTTAACAGTCAACTGCATATCTCACAACCCATTTGGCTTGCACTCTTTCAATATGCAAGCAACAAATGGAAGGACCTCTGCTGATTTTGCCTCTTGGAGGGAGTTGACATTTTCGAATTTTCCATCTGTTACGAGACCTCCAATGACAAAAAATATATGAAAAGAGATTAGAACTCGTGAACGTAATAATGTTGTTTGCACCGTGTATGAGATTGAGTGTATCGTGGTGTTCAATAAACATCTGTGCCCATTTCCAAGCATTGGAGTTGAAATCTCGTTCATAAGTTGCCTGAGCAACATCACGAGCAAATTCTTGTGTCGATTTGGGTTCTTCTGTTCCCGCTCTATTTAGAAAAGCTACATGGATGTTACCTGCAGGACCAGGTATAAGCGATGTCGACGCATCACATTTTTTCAAAAACGATTCAAGGACATCATCATCATAAACAAGGTCTTGCCATGCATCCATGATTATGCTGAAATTTTCTGTCCAAATTAAAATACCACGTTAACGAGGCAAGATGAATAGGATCATTACATAAGTAACTAACAATTCAAAGAATGGTAAATGGGTTAGAAATATAGTCACCTGATTCAAGTGTAGACAATGGGTTTGTCCCCGATATTTAAAGGGAAGTACATTACATGAAATCAATATTTTATAATGCAAAAAAAAAATTATTTTATAACTATTTCCATTATGAATGACGAGATGTTGGTTGATGGACGTGGATGAAACTTTATTTCAACAAAAGATTAAGAAATAGTTAACTTGTTAAAATGAAGTTGCATTAATTGTGGGGATATCTCTGATTTGATAGGAAATCTTTAAAAGTGAAAACCATTGATTGTGGGTTATGAGAGAGAGAAACTTTATGCTGACAACATTGAATGCATGGTTTATCAACGTAAGCAAATTAGTGCTTCAGAAGGCAAAAATAATAGCTTTGGTGGTACTAAACACCTACATCAACGTCCAACGTTAACATTTTGCTCCATTAAGCAACCACTTTCACAAAACTTACTTTGGTCTTCATTAAAGAGAAGGGGTACAAGCATCTTCGGAAGTTTGGTGACAACCACATAAAGTTCATTTATGGTGGACGTAAATGTTGAAGAGGAGGTTGGTTAGGACCATTTGACCTTCATTAAAGGGCACCACCATTCCAGCACGGTATGTATTACTTTACTTTTTCGAAATGGGTTTATTTACATATTTTTTTTCAGTTCACAGTGGTAATTGTCGTAAGTTTGATGAGTGAATATGATTTGGTTTATCTTTAAAGCTGGGTCTAATGTCGAAGCACACAATTGATGTGGATGAAGTGAATGAGTATAATCACAATGTTCATGACCGTAATGAAAGTTTATTGGAAATGGACCCAACAGTGCATATGTGTTTTGAATCAATGATTGAAGCTAGAAAATTTTACACAAACTACGCCATTAGATGTGGGTTTTCCATGCGGACTAGAACTTCTAAAAAAGATAAAGACAACAACGTGTACTACTTGAGATAGTTTGTTCAAGGGAAGGCAAATATGAGTCTTCCGTCAAACCAGTGGTGAAAACACTTCCAAGTCAAACTAACCAATGTCCTGTTGGGATAACCATTGCAAAGAAGGACGACCAGTGGTTTATAAGAACCGTTGTTCTGGACCACAACCATGATCTTTGCCCGAATAACTCCAACCTAATTGCAGCGAATAGAAAGTTAAGCATGCAAGCAAAACACACCTTGGAGGTAAACCATGATGCTGGAGTTAGGTTAAATAAGAGTTTCCTTAGCATTGTCAACGATGTCGGGGGCTATGAAAACATGGACTTCGTCGAGCGGGACGCGAGAACCTACATTGGCCAACACAAAAGATCTTTATGTAAGGATGGTGATGGTCAGGCACTCCTGCGACACTTTTCTTCAATGAAAGATAGAAATAACGAGTTCTTCTATGACATTGCACTGGATGAAGGGAATAAAATTTGTAGTGTGTTTTAGGCTGATGCAAGAAGTCGTGCTGCATGTGAAGAATTTGGTGATGTTGTTTCGTTTGACACGACTTACTTAACAAATAAGTATGACATGCCATTTGCGCCTTTTGTGGGAGTTAACCATCATGGACACTCCATTTTACTTGGTTGTGGATTGTTGTCTTCGAAAGACACACTGTCTCATTTGTATGGTTGTTCCAATGTTGGCTTAGATGCATGCGTAACAAGAGTCCTGAAGGTATTATTACTGACCAATGCAGGGCAATGGCCAACGCTATTGAACAAGTGTTTCCTAATACGAGGCACAGGTGGTGTTTATGGCACATCCTGAAGAAGTTGCCTGAAAAATTCCACGGCTATAGAAATAATGCCGCTATCAAAAGCTAACTACATGCGCTTATATATGATTGTGGTTGTCCAATCACCGATTGAGAGACAATTTCAAGTAGAATACACACATTCAAAGTTTGAGGAGGTCCAAACAGAGTTCCGTTCAAGGATGAATTGTTTCATCAAAGACACCTTAAAGGACAACTTATGGAACACTTACACTATAAAAGAGGAACAAATGTGGGAGGGTAATCGTTTACCAGATAAATTTTATAAAGTTCAATTTGATCCCCTGACACAGACAAGCACTTGCTCTTGCCAACTATTTGAGTTTAGAGGCATTATATGCCGCCATTCCCTATTGGTATTTGGTCAAGAAGATGTATACAGTGTTCCCTCACAATACATTTTGCGGCATTGGAGCAAAAATATCCAAAGAAGACACACACTAATAACAACATCGTATAGTAATTCCACTAATGAACCACGCATGGAAAGATACAAAATGTTGTGCAAACGTTTTTATGAAATTGCTGAAGTTGCATGTGAGTTTGAGGTTGCTAGTACTCAATTGGAAAAAGAAATTAATTGTCTTGGTCAAAAATTTGGGTTCAGTTCATCCATGACAAATAACATCATTAGTGATGCAGGCCAACTAAGATACGATATTGGTGCATGCACGTCAATACCACATAGTCCAGTTGAAACATCTGATGTCCTTGTTCATAGTCCTGCAACTGTTAAGCAAAAAGGACGTCCACGCACAAACATGTTGAAGTCCACCGTTGAGAAAAGAACCCAAAGAAGAAAGTCGGCTTCATGCAGAAAGACTTCAACACCACCCACCGAACAATGCGTGAGTCATTAATTACGTTGAAAATATTGATTAAATACTTAATTTTGTATGAATTTAGTTGTAATTAATAATTTTGTTGTTGTAGGGGGCAAGGGCATCTAATGTTGTTGAACGTGATGACCAGTTCAGTTTCAAGCCGACTCTATCCAACTATCACAAGATACCGAAATGGGTCATTTTGGATTTTTGTCGTTGTTGTCAGTTGTACATAACAATTTCGATAACAACATCAGTTGATAAATACAACTTCTTGACTGTTTTTATGTGAATTTAATATGTTTTTGTAATTCATAATGGTCGTCAATGAAATCCAAGTGATGAATGTTTGGAATGCATATCAAGACACCAAAATTCACTACTGTAATCGATTACTAGTAAGTCGTAATCGATTACACGATCCTGTTGATTACACAAAACTACCCACTACATCAGTACATATACAACATCTATAAATTGCAATCGTGTATATAACCGCCCAATCACGTCCTTGCTCAAAAACGTTTACAAAACCTCACTTGTGTCACTGCAAAACCCTAAACACAATTAAATGGGTGATTGTGCAACCAAGAAACAAAAGGCATCTTCTTCCGTTGGTGGACGTCGACGCCGCCGCAGTCCAACCCCGTCACCATCCTCATCCCCTCCAACGCCTAACAATGATCTCTTCTCCTCGGATGAGCAACAGGAGAAATATGCCCAACATTTTCTGAATCGTGAAATATTGGAAAGTAAGTATCTAGAGGACGGTTACTTTGAAGGAAAAAACTTTCAATTCTATGACATATTGGCCGAAGTTGGGCTCACTGAATTTGTATCTTTAAGAAGACATTACCACCCAGAATTAGTGAGAGTGTTCTACAGCAACATGTCAATATCGGCTACTGGGGTTATTCGAAGCGAGGTAAAAGGTGTAAAAATTAGGGTGAGCCCTAATCTTTTTCAACAACTGATAACAGTTGAAAAACTGTTATTTTCATGCTTAAATTTGATACTAAAAGCAACCTTTAATACTTAGAAACTAGCTTGAAATCATGCTTTTGGTTATATTTTTATAAATAAGAGAGCTGGACAGGTTTATGCTTGATTTCAGTGTTTTATGCAGGTTTTAAGGTGAATTTGGTGAAAGAAGTGAAGAAGGATAGAAATGGAATCAGAAAAGACATCAAAAAGTGCGAAAGGAGAAGCCGTAACTACCGCTCAACGGCAGTTTACCGCTGAGAGGCACTTAGAAACCCACGTTGGCTCCGTTGAGGGGTGAAAAGGCCGCTGAGGGGAGGAAACCAACTCACGCACTTACTGCTAAGCGGCACTATTTTGGGCTTGGACCTAATTTTCTGTATTATTACGAACAATATATAAGCTGTAGGTGTTCCTAGGGTTTGTATCTTTGGCTGGGACGAAGCAAACACTCTCTTTTCCACCCCTTTGAAGGAAGATCTTGGATGCTCAGGCTCCCTTTTCACCTCTCTAGGGTTTTATCTTCCATTCTTTCATTATTATTCATCTAGTTTCACCATGAATATGGTGAACTAAACCTTGTATTGTTGTTGGGGAATCAATGTAGTCTTGTGAAACTCTCATATATGGAATTTGTTTTAACATCTTACTTTAAGACTTATGCTTTCTTTCATCATTAGTTAGGGTTTTTCCTCTTTGCTCAATGCTTGCTTTGTTTAACTCATTCATTGCTATGATTATTGATTTTGTCGATATGGGAACGTACGGGGAAGTCTAGATCCGGGGAATTTCTCCCTATAGCATATTGGTTGCCTTTAAGCTCCTGCACTTCAGAACTAATTACTAGGAATGCTAGGAATTGTATGAACTCGTAATTAAGGATAGGCCTTCTTGACAAGGTAATTTAGAGAGTGGCATTAACATTGATGAAAAGATTGATGAATTCCTAAAGTATATGAGAGTGGATAAGATGAAATTGATAACCCCAACAACATACTCATCCATATCATTCATTACGTGTTTGTTTTACTCTTTTTGCCATTGATCACATTCATGCATACATGTTTAATTATTGTCTTTTGCATTAAAAACCTACAATCAATCGTTCACAAGTCTTAAATAATCAACAAATCAGATAACTAACTAGGCCGTGAGTCCTTTGGGAAAATGATACTTGATCTTACCTAGTTTTATTACTTGATACGATTCGGTCACACTTGCCGATTGTTAAACAAGTTTGTGGCGCCGTTTTTCGGTGTTCATAAATTTGTCATCAAGTTTTTGGCGCCGTTGCCGGGGACTCGTGGTTTAACTAGTTTATTTCTTTGATTATTGATTATCTTTGACTTGTTTTTTTTGAATTTTGAATTTTAAATTTTGAATTTTTGTTTTTTATTTTATTTTATTTTATTTTATTTTATTTTTCTGTTTTTATTTCCTATCTTCTTATCTTTTCAATTATATTCTTTGATTTTTTTATCTGTCTTCTCTATCTTTTTGTGCTAACAAATATTTTCTAGAGTTTTGTGCCTAATGTTTGCAGGATGCAATTCAGACAAGAATTTAACTGTATGGGCACTCAAATTCTACTAAGGTAATTTTAACTACTGGTGGGAACCTCACTCAAGCATGGACTTTTGGCAAGCTTGTGAACAACTTAAGAATCAATCACCACAACAATGGCAGCATCGACCCTCTCTATCAGGAAGAAGGATAACATTGGAGGAGGCAGTTCAACACTACATACAGATACCTAATTGTTATCACAAAAGCATTCAAGCTGTCGAAGAGTTTGATAGGCCATCACCACAACAATGGCAGCAACAACCCGTTCTATCAGAAAGTTTGGATAGTTTGGATGACGCCCTTCAACGTTTTTTGAAAAATTCTGACGCTACTCAGAAAAGCATTGAAGAATCATGTAAAAGGATGGAGATGCACCTTCGTTACATTAGTCAGAGATTGAATGATGAGGTTAATACTGAAGTTAACCCTAAGGAGGAAGGGCGAGCCATTATCACTGAAAGTGACAAGATTCTTGATGAGAAAAAAATAGGGGGCGATGAGGAAAAGATAGAGAGAAAAGAAAAAGAAGAGTTGAGTGAGAAAAATAAAGATGAAAAAAAAGAGAAAGAAGTGGTTGAGAGAGAAGAGAGAAAGAAAATTTGTGTGAAAAGAAAGAAGTTGAAAAGAAAAAGAAAAGGGAAGAAAAAAATAAGAGAAAGGAAAAAGAGAAACTTTAGGGAGAGGAAAAGGAAGAAAAAGAAGATGAGAGGAAAGAAGAAGAAATCATATGAAAAATCTCATCCTCATCTGAAGAAGAATCATAGGAAGGAAAAGAAATTTAAGTGCTTTATGGAAATCTTCAAGAAATTGGAGATCAAAGTTCCTCTGATTGAGACACCGCAACAGGTTCCTGGTTTTATCAAATTCCTGAAGAAGTTCAGTAGAAAGAAGAAAAAGAAGAAAGAACATGAGCTTGGGACAAGCTAGTGACGTTAAAAGAGCGCTTGTTGGGAGGCAACCCAGTTAATTGCTTTTATCTGTATTTTTTTGTTTTGATCTTGCTTTAGTTGCATAATAGGGTTGTGCATGAGTGATTTGAGAATCTTATTGCAGGGAGCCAGTGAGGGGTATGTTTAGGACGCATCTAGGTCAAGCCAGGAAGAAGAAGAACACTTCCCGAAAGTGTCGTTGAGCGGCAAACTACCACTGAGCGGTAGTGTCGCAGACTGGGCTTAGGTTGCCCCTTAGCGGAACCCGAGCCCATTAGGGTATTTTTATACCCTAAGCTGCGCCTTAGCTTCTCTTATCATACTTTTCTCTGCACACACACTCCTACTTACTCTTTCAAAGGATCTCTATAATTTTTCCCTTATCCCTCTTGAGAAAATCTCTCTTTCACTCAGTTTCTCACTAGTTTTCCATCTAAGTTTAGGGTTGGAAGAGAGCATCATAGCTTGAAAGCATTCTCCATTCATCTAGCATCTCCACCCAAGTAAGTCAAGCATTTTTCATTCTAGGGTTCTTGAGTTTGAATTGTTTTGTTGAAGCATGAATCTTTAGGGGTTTTAATTTCTATGCATGATTTGATGATTTAATTGATGTTTGAACCGATTGAACTGAATGATTTTGATCTGGAAAACTGAAAATTGCATGTGGGTGGAGTTAGGACAGGTTAAAAACGATTTTTTCAAAAATCTGCAGAGTAAACGCTTAGGGGTAAATTGCCGCTGAGCGGCACACTGACAGACATGTTGTTTTTGTTGAGTTGCATTCTGGATTGCTGCACTGGTGGCGCTGAGGGGTGATTTTGACCCTCAGCGGTGGTTTAACTTCGAAATATGGTGTTTTCTGTGTTTTACCAATGATTTACAACATTCTCTGTGGTTTTGTATCTGTGCTTGATGTAGGAATGGCATCCTCTTCAGGCAAAAGAATGAAGACCATGGCATCCAAAAGAAAAGAAAAGGAACCAGAACAACCCCATTCTAGTAGGTTCCTATCTCGCAAACATGAGAAGCACTTCAAGGTGGTCCAAGATAGGAGACTACTTATGGAGAGAAAGGTTGGAATGATACCTAACTTTGCTCCTCAATTTGGAGAGCAATTGTTAGGGAATGATTGGGGGAAGCTAGCCACGTACCCTACACCTACCAATATAGCTGTGGTGAAAGAATCCTACACTAATGCGAGAAAGATTGGTGATTATCCAGCTGAGAATTACCTAGGCTATGTCAGAGGCCATGCTATTAGGTATGATCCTGATTCCATCAACAACTTCTTGAACATTGTGTGGGCTGGTGAGCAATGCCAGTTTGCTCTCTGTATGGAAGAAGGCGCTGATTTTGATGACGTGGAGAGAGTTTTATGTGTACCTGGAGGACATTTTCAGAGGAATAGAACTGGCTCTGTGGTTAACATTAGGAGAACTGACTTGACTCCTCTTGCAAAGTATTGGATGGCATTTTCTCATGCCAACATTCAGCCATGTTCTCATGTGTCAGACATCACTCTTAGCAGGGCACTCCTCCTTTACTGTGCAATCAGGAACTTGAATGTCAATATTGGACAGGTAATAGCTGATGAGATAAGGATGTGCGCCAACACAACAAACAACAAAGCACCCTTAGGACATCCTTCTTTGATTACACACCTCTGCAAGATAGCTGGAGTGGATACTTTTGCTCCACCATTTGAAAGGCCAAGGAAAGCAATTGATGAGGCCTATTACAAACAATACTGTGGAGGTGAGGAGGCGGCTCAGCCAGTTCCACCACGCCGTACTCACAGAGAAAGAGGGCAAGCATAGAGTCAGGCATCTGCTGAGACACATAAAGTAAAACCTTTCCAGATGAGGGACATGTACATGTCTCTTATAGGTGCACAGTTATAGTCTATCCACAGAGGGCAGGTGGCTACTGCTGAGATGATTGTTGGAATGTATGATACACCTCCAGCACACAGGTGGACTATGGAGGAGTTTCATAATGTGGTGGCCTGGCCAGAAGAGCAGGTACAAGGAGACAGAGCTGAAGCAGCTGAAGCTTCAGCTATGGAGATGGAAGAAGATGATGCTGATGATGATGAGGATGATGCATTTGAGGATGTTGAAGATGAGGAAGAAGAGGAGGATACAGATGACCGCTCAGATTGATGAGGAGCTGAGATAGCATTTACTCATGAATGCTATCATAACTAAAGCAAGACTTATGTTTTTGTTTGGTTTTCTGAACTTATTTATATGTTTTTAGAATAGGGTTTGATGTACTCAATTGGAAACTTTATCTGTTATGATGGTTTGCTTATGATTGTTGTTTGATAAGTAATGCTTGAATGATGCTTTGATATAAATTGATGTTGAGATGTGCACATTACATGCTTATACAGGTGGTTCACAAGCTTTGTGAACAAATGCAAGTTATTATGATTGTGATTGTGATATTAAGCAGGATGTGTATGTCAAATGTGAATGAGTTTATATGTGAGGTCTTGAGCTCCAGAGTTTTTGTGATTGAGTGCTATTACTTTGAAAGCATGAATAACTTTGCCCAGGTTTTCTATGATTGAATCAATTACTTGTTTGCATTATATGATCAAGGTCGTTTGTTGGAAACCCTTATATTAGCCAAATTGCATGAAATAAGCCATTAAAGGAGAACACTATGTGTTCTATCCTTTGAACCCTTAGCCTTGAACATAAATTTAAAACCCTTGTTGAGAGCTTTACCTTGAGTTAAGTAGAAAATATTTTGTGGTATGGACAAATGTTCAAGTTTGGGGTTGTTGGAAAATAGAAAGGGAATTTGAAAGCATTGAGCTAAGAGCTAAGAATTAAGTATGTGAAAAGCAAAAGAAAAAGAGAAAGAAAAGAAAAAGCAAAGCTCAATGCAAAGGAAAGTTGGGAAAGTAAGAATGATTGTGTTTATATGATTCTCTTAACTCAAGGGTTTTGTGATCTAGAAAAACCAATTTTCTTGTTAGCCCAGCCACATTATAAGCCATTGAAAGTCCTTGTGATGATGCATGCTTGTGAATTTATTTGATTGTGGTTAAATGAAAGGCAAAGTCAATTCATGTGACATTGTGATAGTAGAGTGAATGAGTGATTACCTCTTATACACTTGTGTTTGAGTGAAACACTTTACCTAATGAGGAAAGATTCCATGAGCATATAAACATCTTTGCTCAGTTGATTGATCATTCATGAAAAATAGCATTTGTTGGATATTAAGTGATTTTGTGAACACTCAAAGCTTGTGCATGTCTTGATTGAAATCTTTGTCATGAGTTTAATTGAGGTTTTACTTATCTTGAAAAGAGGATTTTTGAATGAGTGAACCATTGTATAGATTGGTAGAAGATTGAGTTACATTTTGTTTGCTTGAGGACAAGCAAAGTTCTAAGTTTGGGGTTGTGATAACAGTTGAAAAACTGTTATATTCATGCTTAAATTTGATACTAAAAGCAACCTTTAACACTTAGAAACTAGATTGAAATCATGATTTTGGTTATATTTTTAGAAATAAGAGAGTTGGACAGGTTTATGCTTGATTTCAGTGTTTTATGCAGGTTTTAAGGTGAATTTGGTGAAAGAAGTGAAGAATGATAGAAATGGAATCAGAAAAGACATCAAAAAGTGCAAAAGGAGAAGCCGCAACTACCGCTCAGCGGCAGTTTACCGCTGAGCGGCACTCAAAAACCCACGTTGGCTCCGCTGAGGGGTGAAAAGGCCGTTGAGGGGAGGAAACCAACTCACGCACTTACCGCTGAGCGGTAATTTACCGCTGAGCGGCACTATTTTGGGTTTGGGCATAATTTTCTGTATTATTACGAACAGTATATAAGCTTTAGGTGTTCCTAGGGTTTGTATCTTTGGCTGGGACGAAGCAAACACTCTCTTTTCCACCCCTTTGAAGGAAGATCTTGGATGCTCAGGCTCCCTTTTCACCTTTCTAGGGTTTTATCTTCCATTCTTTCATTATTATTCATCTAGTTTCACCATGAATATGGTGAACTAATCCTTGTATTGTTGTTGGGGAATCAATGTAGTCTTGTGAAACTCTCATATATGGAATTTGTTTTAACATCTTACTTTAAGACTTATGCTTTCTTTCATCATTAGTTAGGGTTTTTCCTCTTTGCTCAATGCTTGCTTTGTTTAACTCATTCATTGTTATGATTATTGATTTTGTCGATATGGGAACGTATGGGGAAGTCTAGATCCGGGGAATTTCTCCCAATAGCATATTGGTTGCCTTTAAGCTCCTCCACTTTAGAACTAATTACTAGGAATGCTAGGAATTGTATGAACTCGTACTTAAGGATAGGCCTTCTTAACAAGGTAATTTAGAGAGTGGCATTAACATTGATGAAAAGATTGATGAATTCGTAAAGTATATGAGAGTGGATAAGATGAAATTGATAACCCCAACAACATACTCATCCATATCATTCATTACGTGTTTGTTTTACTCTTTTTGCCATTGATCACATTCATGCATACATGTTTAATTACTGTCTTTTGCATTAAAAACGTACAATCAATCGTTCACAAGTCTTAAATAATCAACAAATCAGATAACTAACTAGGCCGTGAGTCCTTTGGGAAAACGATACTTGGTCTTACCTAGTTTTATTACTTGATACGATTCGGTCACACTGCCGATTGTTAAACAAGTTTGTGGCGCCGTTTTTCGGTGTTCATAAATTTGTCATCAACAACTCACTAATGCCCCACCCCCCCCCCCCCCCCCCCCGCGCCCCCTCATGGTGTTCGTTATGAAGGAAAACTTGTAGATGAGTGGAAAGAACAATACGATTCTGTTACTGCAAGGAAACTAGTCTGTAGAGATGATGCAGTGATACAATCCAGAATACTAGCGGGCCAAATGAAGGTTCAACCAAGGATACTTCATTACGTTCTCACTCGAGTATTAATTCCTCGTGCAACCAATATTGGTCAGGCATCCGAAGAGGATATTATGCTGCTGTGGGCATTTTTAAATTCCATTCACATTAACTAGGGACATCTTATTAGATATAAGATGAAAAGAGCATTAAGGGAGAACGCCAAGTTGCCATATCCACATTTGATAACCATCTTCATGGAATACTTTCAAGTGCCTACTGACACTGATCCCATTTCAGAAGTGAAGTTCAAGCAAAAAATGGGTAGTGAAGTTGTAGCATCATTTGGTTATGTGCAAAATGATGATGGAGCATGGGTTCCCAAAGACAATGCCCCCCATCCCCCCTTACAACAAGGTCAAGATCAACAAGGAGAAGATGATGAACAAGGCAGTTCATCTACAACACTAAATAATGTCATGAACCGCATAGAACAACTTCAGACCTTCTTGGTACAAGATTTGATGCCTTTGAAACTCGATTTGATGCCTTTGAATCTCGATTTGGAAACATGGACATGGTCATCACTACAAGGTTTGATGCGTTGCAATCAGGTGTTGGGAACATTGAAGAACAACTGCAACACTTGCAAAGTGGTTCTGAAAACAATCCTCAGACTTAGAATTGCTTGTTTAGGCTTTATATTCTACATTACAAAAAAACTACGTATCACAGTACCTATTTTCATAATTTGAAGTCTTTAATTTAATGAAGTTCTTTACTATCAAACTACTTCCTCAATTTTCGTCATTTAATATGTAATGTTTAATTTATGATACACTAAATACAATTGCAGTTGTGAGTAAAACACCAACAAAACTTACCAAATATTACCTCCCCATCCACTTAGAGGTGGAATTCTGCTTGAAATGAACTAGTTTTGACAATGGTCACCCACGTTACCCTGACTGAGTACTTCAGTTGAAGTTTCTGTACAAAACCTTGTTTTCTCTCGCGTAATCGTTTACCAGGACTGTGTAAACGATTACAGTAGGGTTTTTGGAGCAGTCTGAGTCAGCCCTTCCAAAACTTGGTCCCTCCACTCACATTGCCTCATTCCCCACTCTTTGAGGTCACATCACATTACCAAGCACCATCTACAAACAGTCAAACACCAACATGTTCCCAAGATAAGTGCAAATGTGAGTCAAACATACTGCTTTTGACAATGGTCATCCATGTTACCCTGACTGACTACTTCACTTGAAGTTTTTGTACAAAACCTTATTTTCTCTCGCGTAATCGTTTACCAGAACTGTGTAAACGATTACAACAGGGTTTTTTGACCAGTCTGATTAAGCCCTTCCACAACTTGGTCCCCCCACTCACATTGCCTCATTCCCCACTCCTTGAGGTCACATCACATTACCAAGCACCATCTACAAACAGTCAAACACCAACATGTTCCCAAGACAAGTGCAAATGTGAGCAAACATACTGATTTTGACAATGGTCACCCATGTTACCCTGACTGACTACTTCAGTTGAAGTTTCTGTACAAAACATGATTTTCTCTCGCGTAATCGTTTACCAGGATTGTATAAACGATTACAGCAGGGTTTTTGGAGCAGTGTGATTCAGCTCTTCCACAACTTGGTCCCCCAACTCACAATGGGTTCTTCCCCACTACTTGGGGTCACATCACATAACCAAGCACCATCTACAAATAATCAAAGACCAACATCTTCCAAACACAAGTGCAAATGTGACTCAAACATACTGGTTTTGACAATGGTCACCCATGTTACCCTGACTGACTACTTTAGTTGAAGTTTCTGTACAAAACCTTGTCTTCTCTCGCGTAATCGTTTACCATAACTGTGTCAACGATTACAGTAGGGTTTTTTGAGCAGTCTCACTCAGACCTTGCCTAACTTGGTCCCCCCGACTCACATTGGGTCATTCCCCACTACTCGGGGTCACATCACATCACCAAGCACCATCTACAAACAGTCAAAGACTAACAACTTCCAAACACAAGTGCACGTGTGAGTCAAACATACTGTTTTGACAATGGTCACCCATGTTACCTTGATTGACTACTTCAGTTGAAGTTTCTGTTCAAAACCTGAAATTCTCTCGCGTAATCGTTTACCAGAACTCTGTAAACGATTACAATAGGGTTTTTTGAGCAGTCTGATTTAGACCTTTCACAACTTGGTCCCCCCACTCAAAATGGGTTCTTCTCCACTACTTGGGGTCACATCACATGACTAAGCGCCATCTACCAACAGTCAAACAACAACATGTTCCCTAGACAAGTGCAAATGTGGGTAAAACATACTGCTTTTGACAATGGTCACCCATGTTACCCTGACTGACTACTTCAGTTGAAGTTTCTGTACAAATCCTTATTTTCTCTCGCGTAATCGCTTACCATAACTATGTAAACGACTACAACAGGGTTTTTTGACCAGTCTGATTCAACCCTTCCACAACATGGTCCCCCCACTCACATCGCCTCATTCCCCACTCCTTGAGGTCACATCACATTACCAAGCACTATCTACAAACAGTCAAACACCAACATGTTCCCAAGACAAGTGCAAATATGAGTCAAACATACTGCTTTTGAAAATGGTCACCCATGTTACCCTGACTGACTACTTTAGTTGAAGTTTCTGTACAAAACATTATTTTCTCTCGCGTAATCTTTTACCAGGACTGTGTAAACGATTACAGCAGGGTTTTTGGAGGAGTCTGATTCAACCCTTCCACAACTTGGTCCCCCAACTCACAATGGGTTCTTCCCCACTACTTGGGGTCACATCACATGACCAAGCGCCATCTACCAATAGTCAAACACCAACATGTTCCAAAGACAAGTGCAAATGTGAGTCAAACATACTAGTTTTGACAATGGTCACCCATGTTACCCTGACTGACTACTTCAGTTGAAGTTTCTGTACAAAACCTTGTTTTCTCTCGCGTAATTGTTTACCATAACTGTGTAAACGATTACCGCTGGGTATTCGTAGCAGTCTGATTCAGCCCTTCCACAACTTGGTCCCCCCACTCAAAATGGGTTCTTCTCCGCTACTTGGGGTCACATCACATGACCAAGCGCCATCTACCAATAGTCAAACACCAACATGTTCCAAAGACAAGTGCAAATGTGAGTCAAACATACTCGTTTTGACAATGGTCACCCATGTTACCCTGACTGACTACTTCAGTTGAAGTTTCTGTACAAAACCTTGTTTTCTCATGCGTAATCGTTTACAATAACTGTGTAAACGATTACCGCAGGGTATTTGGAGAAGTCTGATACAACCCTTCCACAACTTGGTCCCCCCACTTAAAATGGGTTCTTATCCACTACTTGGGGTCACATCACATGACCAAGCACCATCTACCAACAGTCAAACACCAACATGTTCCAAAGACAAGTGCAAATGTGAGTCAAACATACTCGTTTTGACAATGGTCACCCATGTTATCCTGAATGACTACTTCAGTTGAAGTTTCTGTACAAAACATGATTTTCTCTCGCGTAATCGTTTACCAAGACTATGTAAACGTTTACAACACGGTTTTTGGAGCAGTCTGATTCAGCCCTTCGACAACTTGGTCCCCCCACTCAAAATGGGTTCTTCTCCACTACTTGAGGTCACATCACATGACCAAGCACCATCTACCAACATTCAAACACCAACATCTTCCAAACACAAGTGCAAATGTGAATCAAACATACTGCTTTTGACAATGGTCACCCGTGTTACCCTGACTGAATACTTCACTTGAAGTTTATGTACAAAACCTTATTTTCTCTAGCGTAATCGTTTACCAGAATTGTGTAAACGATTACAACAGGGTTTTTTGACCAGTCTCATTCAGCCCTTCCACAACTTGGTCCCCCCACTTACATTGCCTCATTCCCCACTCCTTGAGGTCACATCACATTACCAAGCACTATCTACAAACAGTCAAACACCAACATGTTCCCAAGACAAGTGCAAATGTGAGTCAAACATACTGCTTTTGACAATGGTCACCCATGTTACCCTGACTGACTACTTCAGTTGAAGTTTCTGTACAAAACATGATTTTCTCTCGCGTAATCGTTTACCAGGACTGTGTATACGATTATAGCAGGGTTTTTGGAGCAGTCTGATTCAGCCCTTCCACAACTTGGTCCTCTAACTCACAATGGGTTCTTCCCCAGTACTTGGGGTCACTTCACATTACCAAGCACCATCTAGAGACAATCAAAGACCAACATCTTCCAAACACAAGTGCAAATGTGATTCAAACATACTGCTTTTGACAATGGTCACCCATGTTACCCTGACTGACTACTTCAGTTGAGGTTTCTGTACAAAACCTTGTTTTCTCTCGCGTAATCATTTACCATAACTGTGTAAACGATTACCGCTGGGTATTTGGAGCAGTCTGATTCAGCCCTTCCACAACTTGTTCCTCCCACTCAAAATTGGTTCTTCTCCACTACTTGGGGTTACATCATATGACAGCGCCATCTACCAACAGTCAAACACAAACATGTTCCAAAGACAAGTGGAAATGTGAGTCAAACATAATCGGTTTGACAATGGTCACCCATGTTACTCTAATTGACTACTTCAGTTGATGTTTATGTACAAAACCTTATTTTCTCTAGCATAATCGTTTACTAGAACTGTGTAAACGATTACAATAGGGTTTTTTGACCAATCTGATTCAACCCTTCCACAACTTGGTCCCCCCACTCAAAATGGGTCATTCCCCACTCCTTAGGGTCACATCACATCACCAAGCACCATCTACCAACAGTCAAATAGCGACATGTTCCAAAGACAAGTGCAAATGTGAGTCAAACATACTGGTTTTGACAATGGTCACCGATGTTACCTTGACTGAGTACTTCAGTTGAAGTTTCTATACAAAACAAGATTTTCTCTCGCGTAATCGTTTACCAGGACTGTGTAAACGATTACAGTAGGGTTTTTCGAGCAGTCTGATTCAGCCCTTCCATAACTTGGTCCCCCAACTCACAATGGGTTCTTTCCCACTACTTAGGGTCACATCACATAACCAAGCACCATCTACAAACAGTCAAACACCAACATCTTCCAAACACAAGTTCAAATGTCACTGAAACATACTATTTTTGACAATGGTCACCCATGTTACCCTGACTGACTACTTCAGGTGAAGTTTTTGTACAAAACCTAGAATTAAAACACGTAATACTTTATCGGGAAACTGTAAACGATTACCGCATAGTTTTTTCGCACGACTAACTTAGACCTTGCCCAAATTTGTTCGCCCACTGAGAGTGGGTTCTTCCCCACTGCTTAGGGTGACATCACATCACCTACTACCCTATAAGACCACTCAAACACCAACATCTTACAAACACAGCTACAACATATCCAACACAAAACTTCAGCAGATACTCAAATGCACAAATCATAATAACAATGCTATTGAAAATAAAAATATGTGACCAAACCAAAAACTCAATTTTTATATTATTCAACTAAATCTGATACATTACACTTTGTTTTCTTAATCTATTTACAATGATCATTTACTTTCCATTAATCAACTCAATACACATATCACTCATTTTTTATTTTAAGCACTACGGTTCTGGTGTATGGAGTCCTAAGTGCTCTTCCCTTGTAACGCCTTCGTGATCCAACCCTAACATACGTCTTCAAAGGTTGTTGATTTGTGTCAATGTCAGTAGGGGATACAAAACCAGTGTTCATGGATGGTTCTGTACGAGGCACACTTTCTCCACCGTGATCTTTATTTTGTCGTCTTGCCTTCTCTTCAGCCAATTGTGCCTCCAAACCTGCAACCCTCCTTTTAAGTTCTTCAATTAGAAATTCTTGGTCCTCTAAGGCACGCATAAAAGTTTCTCCTCGATTTCTTTTTTATATCTTATTTGGTCTTGGTTGGGCATCCTTTCTTGTTGGTGTTGGTCTATATTCCTTCTTATCCTTGGTTGAAGCACCAAGATAAACATCATCAACAACCTGAAATTTAACCATATATTTCAGACTACACAAGTTTTGTCAATATATCAAAACATAACAAAACTTCGGATAACAAACCACATACCAAACCTGTCTCCATACACCGTTTTACGAACTTGTCTCCAACACTTCTATTCATCCAATGCAATATTCGTGGAAATTTATCAATTGGACCTTCGGGTGGAACAAAATGCTCAAAAAACCATACCTAAGAAAAATAAATCATCTTAACTTCTAGTAAAAAACTAAAATCACAAAACAATAAACAAACAATTTACATTTTACATCAACAAGTAATAATTACCTGCAGCATGTAAACACAACCATCCACGTAAACGTTTGTTGTACCTTTGCCTTTCTTCAAGCCTTCTGAAGCTTTGCACAAACTACGTAACAAAAAACGATAAACTAGACTACCCCAACAATAACTACCCAAACCACTTAAGTTGTCAACAATATTAAACATTACAGGAAACACTTTTCCG
This sequence comes from Vigna angularis, assembly GCF_016808095.1. Lineage (NCBI taxonomy): Eukaryota > Viridiplantae > Streptophyta > Magnoliopsida > Fabales > Fabaceae > Vigna > Vigna angularis. Next base: position 22,490,365 of record NC_068971.1, on the reverse strand, counting down.
CTACGTTTTGGAAATAAAATCTCACATATCCCTACCAATAGGTAAAGGCTACAAAAATGAGAACAAGGGATCTTTTTCTTGTGTTTTCGCATTAGAATTTTGTATATCGAATTCAAATCCTTTGTTCCTTTACCTATGTATTTCACACATTGAATATTTCCCATTTCTTCCTTTAAGTTAATATTTTCACCATCTATACTCAATCCCAACCCTAAATAAAAATCATTTTCATTTATATTCAAAACTTTATTTCCAACAAAAAAACCACTACTCGAGTCGTCCCACTTACCCAATAACTCACTCAATATATTTCTACCTAGTTTAACATTTACATTCAAATCTAAAAACCACGGAAATGGAGTCTTTGCAATCAATGACCGATGCTCGTCTGTTAAGTGTTCGTTCAAAGTACATATATACTTTGTCGAAAAAGAGTGACGAACGGTCAACTGTATCAACCAAAATAAAATAAGCACAACTACTAAACCCAATAACCAAAACAAAACGATACGAACCCCAAACCTAAACCCAAACCAAAAAACCATGGAACGAAATGGAACGACAAACCACTTACCTTCGTCGTCGGACAATGCTCACCGGACCTTGCCATTGCGCACTATAACATCTACGAAAAACACCACCTTTACGAAAATGGAGGGAGACAACACGATGCACAAAGACCCATCACAGAGAAAGCAAAATGAAGAGGCAGGGAAACGAGACCTTCATTTCCAATGAAACAGACAGGGGTATTTTGGGATTCTCACTTAAAACAAAACTTACGTACTTCCATTTCGACGGTTTTTAAATTTTTTTTTTAAAATTAAACCAATAAACATGCGACACGTGGTGTTGTAAAAAAGTGTTCAAAATTCGTTGTTAGAATATCGCGATCCTTATATTTGTCTATTTGTCTCTCGCATTTGAAAATACTCTTCAGATCTCATTTCTGCTTCTCTGCTTGTTGGTGTCACCATTCTCCCTCCCAGTGCACACATACACACAAACCATTTGCATTTCCCTCCCTTTGCCTTTCCTCTTCGTTTGTCCAATAGCACAGAGGCACACAACCCCTAGTAGTTTCGTCTCCCTTAGGTTTCCTCTTCCTCCCTCCATTCTCGCACACAAAGGTCGTTGCACTGCAGCCACGCGAAGGTGGTGCTTCGAATCTCAATCTCTCTTTCAATGGTGTGGTTTGCTTATTTTTTGTTTCAGAGTTTTCTTTCATGGCTGTAGGGACACGACTCACATAAACAAATCTTCTTCCTGTTGAGGTTGGAAGGCCAAACAGAGGATCTCTAGCGTCGCGCGCCACCTAGTAGAGATAAACACCCACATAGCATCCCTGCAAGCACCCAATGTTCTTGCGAGATTCGTCTATGTAGTTTTTTATACATAGCATAAGCTGTTTGTTTCATATGTAACGTAGATCTATGTGTAGGGATGACAAAAAAATCCGCGCCCACGGATATCTTTGGATAAAATCCGCGACAGATAGTTGATATCTGTGGATATTTACTACCTGCAGGTAGCTAATTTTTCAGGTTTAATAGCCTATTTTGTCGCCAGTTTTGCTGAATAATGTCAATTCAGTCTTTCATTTTAAAAGTGTGTGAAATTGGTCCTCACTTAATAAATTTTGCGTCAACGTCATCCCTTCTGTTAAATACGCACAAACGGCATTAGTTTTTTCTTTCTCTCTCCTCTGCTCCTGAATTCCTTTAAACACAACAATTGTTTCTGTTTGTTAATCACATTTTAAATTTAAAAATCAAACGGCATTAGTTTTTTTTTATAAGTACTATTGTTTTGACAACCCGTTGGTGGTATGAAAAAAAATATTTTTCTTTTTTAAATATGAAAAAAGTTAAAAACTAAAATATAAGAAAAATATATTATGTTTTTCAACTATTTTATTATAAGTAAAATATAAGAAAAATATATTATGTTTTTAATAGTATACTTATATTTAAGCTAGTTCTTACAAATGAGAACTTAGTACTGTATGAGGTATGTTTGGATACGCATTTTCATTAATTAATACTTCTAAAGGAGAAAATAAAAATAGCTTTTATTAAATAAAACTAGTTTATACATAACCTAAAAGAATTTAAAATAATAAAATCGTTTTGTAAATTATTTTATATAAAAGATAATATTATTCTTTTATCTACAAATATTTATAGAAAAGCTTGTTCAAACATATTTATAGTATAATTGTTGTATATGTTAGTATATGAAAGATACAATATTTTTCTAACAAAAACTCTATACGATTAAATAACTCCTGTTGATTAGAGAATAATTTGATTTTTAAATTTAAAATGTGTTTAACAAATAGAAAGAGTAAGAGTTGTTGTGTTCAGAGGAATTCAGAGGAGCATAAGAGAGAGAGAAAAAGCTAACGTTGTTTGTGTGTATTTAACGGAAGGGACGATATTGACGCAAAATTTACTAAATGAAGACCAATTTCACACACTTTTAAAACGATGGACCGAATTGACAATATTCAAAAAAATTGGGGACAAAATACGCTATTAAATCAATTTTTAATACCCACTTATAAACGAGTTGGGTGCGGGTATTATACTATCCGTACCCGCGAATATCCGCTACATGTAAAAAATAAAAATAAAAAATTAATTTATATTTTATTAGGTTAGATTTAATTAAAATTAACATAATTTTATTTTATAAGGTTAAACATAATTAAAATTTTATTTTAATTTTAATTTTAATTTAATTTATATTATGTTTTTGTGTAGTTTTTTATTTAAATTTTAGGCATAATACCCAATTTTGTCCCCACTTTGGTTCGGAAATCTCAAGTTAGTCCCTTTATAGAAAAGTGAGTTGAATGGATCCTTACTTGTAATTAATTGACTCTAATGAGTCCCTTCCGTTAAATAGAAGGAAACGGAGTTAGTGCACTGATGATGTGGCAATTGTCTTTGATGATGTGGCAGTTGTACCTCACTAAAGTATTAGCTTTCTTGAAAGTTGTTTGTGGGTATTGACTTTTTGCTCTTTGCCAAAGTTAAGTGTTTTTTTTTTTAAGGGATTGGGTCATGGTGGTTGTGTTTTTTTTTTCTCTGAAGAAATTCGAGCATTGCTTGTAGAAGGGTTGATCTGAAAATTGAAATTTTTTGTTGATGCTTGATCTGGGGTGCTGTGTCGAGTTTGTTTCTGGAAAGCATAGGAATTTGGAGTGATGGTGGTTTGAGAAAGTATCAGAGGAATGGTGATGGAAGTGTTTAACTAGTACATTTTGCTTTTGAGGGAAGATTTGTGTCGTGATGGCTTCAACCAACCCTTCTCCAAATGCTTCCCCTGTTGCAGTGCCTCCTGTTCTTGGTGGTATTTTATCACCACCACCTTCTTCATCTTCTCCAACCAATTCCTCCAACCCCCCATCATCTCTCAATTCTTCCCAGCCCCATCATCACCACAAAAGAGAATTAAAATAAATTAAAGAATGTAATAATCGAGTAAAACCTAAGCAACGTGGTTCAGAAAAAAAATGAATGAGTAAAAAGAGAGGGGAAAATGTTCGGTGGTGATGCTGGAGATGAAAGAACCCTTCTTAGAAGAGGGAAAGAAAAAAAGGGAGTGGTGGCGTCGGTGGAGAAGCAAGCTCCGGCGAGGGCAGCGGTGAATCTAGGCGCGAGCGGAGAGAGAAGAAGCGTCGCAGCCATCTGGGTCCTGGTGACGTGCGGCGGCGTGGGATCCGTCCGCGGTGGCTGAATCGAGGCGCGGCAAGGATGGATTCGGAGCAGATCTGGGGCGTACGTGAAAAGCGAGGTCCTCCCTCGCACGCGAGAAGGAGGGGCTGGAGCGGCGTCCGACGATGGCCGTCCGTGGGTGTCGGAGATGGCATCGATGCCGGTTGGAATGCGGTGGCCATTTTTGGTTGGGAGGCCAGCGAACTGTAGGGAGAAGAAAGAGACTCTGGGTCTCATCCCGTTGGAATGGCGCGGAGAGAAGAGGAGAACCTGAAGCTTTCTGAACCACGCAAGCACGCAAACAATTGCGTATTGACACCTCACCACAGACAACTGCCACATCATCAGTCCACTAACTCCGTTTCCTTCTATTTAACGGAAGGGACTCATTAGAGTCAACTAATTACAGGTAAGGATTCATTCAACTCACTTTTCTATAAAGGGACTAACTTGAGATTTTCGAACCAAAGTGGGGACAAAATTGGGTATTATGCCTAAATTTTATTATAATATTTTATAAAATATATTTTTTTAAATATTTGCGGGTATCAGCGGGTATCCAAAGATATCCATGAGTTTTAAAATATCGACTAATATTTTTTAAGCAGATATCCGTGCGGGTAGAGGGTTGGGTAATGTGATGAATTTTTTTTTTGTCGGGTCGGGTTCCGGGTAGGCAGTATCCGTGTCCGACCCGACCCGTTGCCATCTCTATCTGTGTGTATTAGATATGTAGAGTTGACTAGGACTGAATCAGATGTCGATATCCGATTCGGTGTAAGGATTGAGAAATTCAGAGAAAGTGGGGAAAACAGGTGTATGCATCTGAGTGGACCGATCGGTTTTGACAGTAGTATATAAATGAACTTTTCAAAATTTCGTGCCATTCTCTGCATGCACTTCTTCTCTCCAAATTTCTGAGTTTTCCTTTTCTCCTTCTCTTTACAAATTCTCTCTAGATTTCCACTGATTCAAACCGTGTTGTTCTTCCAACAGTTCAAATCTAAGTACCTCTGCAGTTTGGAGCTGCTGAATCTTCTCTCAATTACCGGTTTAATCACTGGTAAGTGGTTTCTCTTGTACTTGGTGTTTTCTGCATGTTTCAGTTGCATGCAAGCTGTGTTTTGCTTGCATGTGTCCTTCTTCACCTCCTCTGAGTCTAATTCTTAGTTCTGGTTCCGTGGATGGTGTTTTCTCACCAATCCAAAGATTTGTAGGTTGTGTTTGTGCTTGTGGGATAGCCAATTCAGTGAAGGTTTTCCTTTGGTCCAGCTATTTTAAGGTAAGGGAAGCTAAATAACTTAACTTGTATGTTTACATGTTTGTAATGAATTGTATGATTGATTGAAATGCATGTTGAATTTTTGTTTTCGATTGAATGTGAGGAATGAACTCTGTGAACTGGACTTGGGGAATATTATGCAGAAAAAGTGTTCGGTCAGTGCCAAATTAAGGAAGTGAGAGGGTGAAAATGAGAGTTTGAGGTTGAGAGTGATTTTTGACAGTGAGATGAGTTTGAACAAGTGCATTGTGACCTGTTAGAATCATTAAGTTGGCCAAAAATGTATAAAAGTGGTAAATTATAGTGTTCTTTGTAATTTTGCAGAATTATGCAAAACACGAAGTGTGCACAGTTGGTCGTTCGGTCTTGATCAAGCGCTCGGTCTTATACTAGCATTTATGTTAGCGTTAGCGTTCGGTCTTATACTAGCATTTATGTTAGTGTTAGTGCTCGGCCTTATACTAGCATTTATGTTAGTGTTAGCACTTGGTCTTATACTAGCATTTATGTTAGTGTTAGCGCTCGGTCTTATACTAGCATTTGTGTTAGTGTTAGCGTTCGGTCTTATACTAGCATTTATGCTAGTGTTAGCGCTCGGTCTTATAGTAGCATTCGGTTTAGTCTTAGTATTCAACCTAGTTTTAGTACTCAACTTTAATATAGTGTTAGGCTTTCCATAGTAGTTGGCCTTCGCCAGTGTTCGGTCAATTGTTAGGTCTTGTCTGTTATAGACCGTTCAGTTCTGTCTTGGGGTGGTGAGAAACTGTTCGATCTCCAACGTTCACAGAGTTCTCGGTCTAATGAGTGAAGATATGATTATTGAATGAAATTATATGTTAAGTTATGAGAATTATGTTTTTAAGTACTATGGAAGAGAATTCCAAGGTGGAATGTCTCGTGGATGATTATTGAATTGTAAAGTATGAATGTGGATATCGTGCTAAGCTGTTGTTTATCTTGATATTCTATGATTATTCATTCTCAAGTAGAGAGGAGTAACTCATGTGTGAGAATGGCAAGAGATCCTTTAACCTCAGGGTATTGAGGTAATCTTCACTGGACTTACCTTGTGGGGTAGCTTGATGGGTGTCTTGCTGTTTCACCACCACAAGTGCAGAAACACCTATAGCTACACATTCATACAATCCGAATGGTCAAGCCAGGTGTTTGGTCTATGCATGAATTATGGTGTTCGGTCATAACTACTTGAGTATTTGATTTGCATATGTTTGCTTGTATTCAGTTTTGGTATGTTGTAGTGTTCGGCCTTGCATTGTTTGTACTTGTGCGAAATGTATGTTATATACAATTAAATTACATTAGCTTACCCTTATTTCCTGTTTTTGTCCGTGTTTCTTGTTCGGTTCTTCTTTTGCAATGATCACCCTATGGGTGTGAGCAGTTAGATAGGAGTTCTCGATGGAGTAGTCCTTGAAAGGAGAGGACCCATCGGCTTAGTACAAGACCCCTTGGTCTTGTGAATAGTTTTGTATGAACCATTCGGTTATAATCCTAACTTGGTAATAATCGTTCGGTTATGCACATAGTTTTGGAATAGTGTAGAACTTTTTGTAAAGTTTTAAATTTTATGGTTATTTTGTAATAATTGTAAGGCTAACTTTATTTCCAGTAACTGTTTTATCAGATTATTAAATGATGACACTTGTATATAGTTTTATGCTATATTTTTTGGATGTTACATTCGGCACACATCTGATGTCCATATATCCAATGTAAGTTTAATTTTTTGTTTGTTTTAATTATATTATTTTTTTATATAATGTTTCATGTTTAATTTTTTCTCATGCTTGAATTATTTTAAATGTTGTCATTTAATTATTTTAAATTACTTGTTTTAATTATTTTAAATTTTGTGTTTTAATTATTTCAAATATTTTGTTTTAATTATTTTAAATGTACTTTTATAATAATTTAAAATTTTTTGTTTAAATGTTTTTAAATGTTCTGTTATAATTATTTTAAACTTTGTGTTTAATTTTTTAATTTATAGTTATTTGAATTTTATTTTAATTAAATTGTTCTATTTGAATTAATTATTTATTTATATAAAAATTTGAATTAACTTTATTTATTTTGAATAAAATAATTTTAATTATTTTAAATTTTCTTATTTAATTATTTTAAATTTTCTGTTATAATTATTTTAATTGTTTTGTTATAATAATTTTAAATTTTGTGTTTTAATTTTTTTAAATTTTTTGTTATAATTATTTTAAACTTTCTGTTTTAATTTTTAATTTAAAGTTATTTAAATTTTATTTTAATTAAATTTTTATATTTGAATTAATTATTTATTTATATAAAGATTTGAGTTAATTTTGTTTATTTTGAAAGAAATAATTTTAATTATTTTAAATTCTTTGTTTTAATAATTTTAAGTTTTTTGTTTTATGTATTTTAAATTTTCTGTTATAATTATTTTAAATATTCTCGTATTATAATTTTAAATTTTCTGTTTTAATTTTTTCAAATATTCTGTTATTATAATTTTAAATTTTCTGTTTTAGTTTTTTAAAATGTTCTGTTATAATTATTTTTAAAAAATTGTTTTAATTTTTTAACTTATAATTATTTCTTTTTCATTTATAAAATTGGTATATTTGAATTAATTATTTATTTATAGGTTTAATGTCTCTTTAGGTCCTATTTATGATAATAGTTATTAATTCATAATTATTTACATTAATTAATAAAATTAAATTGTAATGGGAGATAGAAAAAAATATTAATTTATGATAATAATTATTATAATTATGAGAAGAAAAATATTATTATTTACTTAGCAATTTAATTAGAAATCAAATTAGTTTACTCCAAAGAGAAATTAATTTGGTTTAAAAAGGAAAATAATTGAATTATAAATTAAATTAATTAAAATTAAATGTTCTCGGAATTATAAATTAATTTACTTCTAAAAAGAGAAGTGATTAAATTTTAATGATTAATTTGGTGTAAAAAGGAAAATAATTGAATTATAAATTAAATTAATTAAATTAAATGGTCTCGGAATTATAAATTAATTTACTTCTAAAAGAGAAGTGATTAAATTTTAATGATTAATTAAAGTAATAAATTATTTATTATTTTTGAATTGGTATTAAATGATGTTTATTTATTTTTCATATTCATTCGTTGTTTGAGTGGAATCCTGTGAGAAGGTCATATTAAGTATATTGAGTTTTGAATGAGCTTTAGATTCTGGTGAATTAATAAAGTTAAGTAGAGAATGAGAATAATGTTATGTTTTAGGAATATGATAAATTTTGATTGATTCGTTTTCACTATGAAGTTTATGGTATTGTAGAGGCTCATGGTGTTATTCATGATGAAGAATTCAAGATGAGGTTAGTTCTGATGAAGGTACATGTGATAATGATTCATAGTGACGATGTGTTTGGAGACGATGTTGATAAGGATGACGTTGATGGTATAATCATGATATAGTTAATGAGGATGTAGACGATGATCATGGTGTATAAATGATTTTGTTAGTAGGATAGTGCGGTAAATGATTGATTTGTTATTAAGTTGTGCTTGCTTCCTATGTACAGATTTTATTGTTATTGGGTGTGTTGTGGTAGCTTATCCATATTTGTTTGTGTTTGTGGTTGTGTGTGTCTTGCGATGATCGTATAACTTTTGGTCATATAAGACCAGATGTTGCATATGCTCTAAATGCATGATAAACACACAAGAATCGGAAAAAGACTTGTGTTATTTAAAATTTTTGTACTATAAGTGTTAAAAACAATTTAATCAGGTTTATTTTATTTCGTGTTTATTTTACTAATTTCGGTATTACATAAGTGGATTTCCACAATGATATTATGATTTTAAAAATTTTAAATTTTACTCGTAACCGGGAACATCCCAAAAATCGGGATGTTACATTTGGTATCAAAGCACAGTTTTCGAAAATCTTTTGGGGCCTTGGGGAATGAGCTCGTCTAGTTTTTGTTAGGTATCTCTATGGTTGTGTTAGATATGATTATATTGTGGTTTTGTTCTGTATGAGTTGATTTGTTTGTGGTGATGTAAGGGGAGCTATCTTTGTGTGCATTGTATGATTTAATTTGGTTATTGTGATGAAAGGAGAACTATATATCATCATTTGTATTTAGTTTTTTTTGTTTATTGGTGTTGTGTTTTACGATGGAATTAATATCACGTGCATGATGATTTTGTGGTTTTGGGGTTCGCGTTGGTGCGCATGTACGGTCCATTATAGAGGTTTTAGGTTTTGGGATTGTTGTTTTCACGTTGGGTTATTGAATTGCATGACATTTGTAAATTGGTATTGTGTATGAGGTCGTAGTATATTTTATATGTTGTCCTAGTATTGTATAAGAAGTTGTAGTATTTTATATGATGCTTTGATGATTGAATATGATGTTGCAATATTTTTATTTGGTGCTATGATGTTTTATAGGAAGTCGATATTTTTTTTTCTATGATGTTGTGATATTTTCCAAATGCATGGTGGTGTTAAATACTTGGTGTGCGTTTTTGAAATGTTCTCGGGAATTACTGATGATTGCAATGTAGTGACCTTATGTACCATGATGTGTGTTGGTTGTAGGAACAAATATATGGTGAGTTGTAATGGTTAAAGACATGATCCTTAATGTTTTTCTTGCATGGTGTAATTGCAAAGTTAATTGGATTGTGTGTCGAGTGGAACATAAGTTTGTTGAGTTGTTATTTTCCATAAGGGTTGTTTGATAAACCATGCTAGTGGTTGAATATGAATCCTATGTGTTCTTACGTCCTCAATGGCAGATGAAGCGAGGAAGTCCTACGTTGGTGCGTAGGCCCTGTTTTGGTGAACAGGAAAGTCCTTGTTGGTGCGTGGGCCCGATTTTGGTGAATCGAAAAGTCCTACGATGGTGCGTGGGTCCGATCTTGGTGAATCGAAAAGTCCTGCGTTGGTGCGTATGCCCTTTATATGCTTCGGTTCATGAACTGCTGCATATAAACGAAAATAACCGGTGTCATTTCCCTTTAGTGCACTAGTGACTCTTAAAACATAAAAGTTAAAAAAAGTTTTATATATTAGTGAAATTGAGTTGATATTCATTTTTGAATAATTTCTTTAAATTATTGATTTTAACTTGTGTCTAAAGTCTATGAAAAGATGATTTTTGTTTTTATTCTTCCTTTTTACATGTGATTATGGTGAAGTTTTTGACAAACTACTATATATGATTTTTTCCCTTGTTGACTGCTGTAGTGTATGAACACTCAATCAGCCAAGGACCGAGCGGTCGACCATGCAGCAAGGAACCTACCGGTCTAGAATAGTCATTAATTGGTAATTAATCTGGGTAATAATAGCAATTAATGGGTAGTTAAGGAGAATAGTAGTCATTTATTGGTGATTAATGAGTCAAACCTAATAATGGTAAGCTCATTATAATATTTATAAATATATATCTTACGAAAAAGGTAGGAAATTAACTCTAATTACTAATCTTTATTACAAGATTATTACGCAAAGTCACTAACTTGAGTGTCGAAGTATCTTCTGCCGGCACCCTCCCCCGTGGCTAGGACAAGGAGAAGAAAGATAATAGCGCAACCTAGAGGATGGAGCGGACAACTTTGAATGCTTTGGGTTAGAGATCTCAACCCTATGAAACATTTTGATGCCCACCGTGGGACCGAGCGACATCCCCATATAACCACGAAGAACCAGACGCGTGCTCGGTCTCTACATCGCTGGATAAATACCAGGAACTTTCAAGTAAAATAATATCCATTGAAATTTAAGCTACATATGTATGGTGATCCTGATCAGTGACGACGATGGAGAGTTTCACCACCAATGTCAACCAGCTTTGGCATTTACGAGCACTCTCAACGTTACTCGATCATACATATGTTTTTGATAATTATTTTCTATATAATCATCCTAATTTTATTTTATTATTCTTTGTTGAATAATTTAGTAATTTATTTCTATCCTTGTTTCTAGATTCTCCATGGCTATGGTGATTCTGATGGGTTCTTAGTTGGGGGCCAGGATCCTTCTTGTTTGATCCCCACCGCCGATAGGGAACGTTTTTCAACTTCTGCCGAGCCCTTCATAGGACCTTGCATACAAACCACTTGGTCCATTTTGACTAACCGGCCGACAGGAAACGTTTTTCAACTCCTAACTTACCTTTAACTAGCCGAGATGGAATGTTTTTCAACTTCTGTCGAGCCCTTCACAGGTGGTCAAGAAATATTTTTCAACTCCTGACTTACTACCTTTAACTAGCCGGCTAGGAACGTTTTTCAACTCCTGTTGAGCCCTTCATAGGTGGTTAAGGAACCTTTTTCAACTCCTGACTTACCTTTAACCAACTGACAGAGAATGTTTTTCAACTCCGGTCCAACCATTTAAAAGTGGTCAATGAACTTTTTCAACCACTGCCTTACTTGCAACGAGTGGTCAAAGAGGTTCAGAATCTTTGTCAAACGTACAACAACACACAAAGACACGTGTCGAAGGTAAAATTAATTCGCATTGGAAGCATACTACCTAAAACCGGTTCGCACATTATATCGTGCTCGAGCTTGGGGGGTTCGTGTACTGTATTACCACTCGGTCAACCAAGAACTGAGCGGTCGACCATCCAGCAAGTAACCTACCGATCTAGAACAATCATTAATTGGTAATTAATCTGGGTAATAATAGCAATTAATGACAGTTAAGGAGAATAATAGTCATTTATTGGTGATTAATGAATCAAACCTAATGGTAAATTCATTATAATATCTATAAATATATATCTTACGGAAAAGACAGATAATTATTATTAGGCAAAGTCACTCACTTGAGTGTCTTTTGCAGTCACCCTCCCCGAACTAAGACAAGGGGAAGAGAGAGAATAGTGCAACCTGGAGGATAGCAAACAATTTTGAATGCTTTGGGTTAGGAATCTCAACCTACTGAAACAACTGCCATTTGGATTTAGTTATGTAATCTCTTACTTTTCATAGTTCTGCAACTTGTGTTTGAGGTAGAAAACGTTGTTCTGGTAGTTGTTCTCTCAGGATATGGTGATCGAAAACTCAAACCAGTTGGAGAAAATAGTCGATTCTGCATATGATAGAAAATATTTCCACAAAAGCATTACCCAAAAATAGGTTCTATGATCTTAAAAGAGAGTTAAGAGTTATAGATCTATCTTAGAATTAAGATTTCTGACTTTTTCAAGTTTTTTTTTTCGTACTTCCAGCATATTTAGTCGATTATCATCACGATATAATCGATTATCCTGGCTTGTAATCAAAACTAATTTGGTTAAGATATAGGATAGGATATAGGATAGTACCGAATGATAACATAGGCAATCGAACGGTATCAACAAGAGACACCGAGCGGTAACAGAGGCATGCCGAACGATTTGAATAGGGAAATATGACATGCATGGGAAAATTTTCTGTTTGACATCTTATGTCATGATCTTATGCTACCTGGTACCCATTTGAGGGGGAGATATATAAGGTTGTTAGATACCTTGTTACTTATCTATACTCTGGTATTTCATCATGTATTTGCCTCATTTTATACAATTTCAAATTTTATAATATTTGAATTGCATCTTTCTTTCGTTGAGGGGGAGAACATTTTGAGGGGGAGTATACTTACTTTTTGCTTATGATAAAAAAGGGGGAGAAATACTTCTAGTGCAATTACTGCTAACCTATTTGTAAGTTTAAATTTTGTGCAGATATTCAAAAATGCTTTTAAATAGGGAATTTTTTATCATCATCAAAAATGGGGAGATTTTTACCAATGAGGAGCATTGGTGTTTTGAAGTTAATAATTTTGATGATGCTACAAAGTGAAAAATATGAAGACTCTTGCTGCATCAAGTTTAAAAGCATATATGCATAATGATCAGCAAAGAAAAAGAACAAGAGCAAGACTCAGACCGAACGAAAGATAAGTAGACGAAGACCGAACGATCGCTATCAGTCAACGGTTAAAATCAAATGAAGGCCAAACATAGCTAAAGGCAAAACACTATTCATGACCGAACGCAACTAACAAGACCGAGCGGTAAGGACATGAGCGTTCCCAAGCATTCAGGACACGAGCGTTCCCAAGCAGTCAGGACATAAGCGTTATTGACCAACATAGAACCGAGCGGTAAAGTTATGACCAAGACCGAGCAATGAAAAGCAGTGAAGAATCAAGACGAATGCTGAAAAGTTGTAAGGAACCTAGACGAACGGCAAAAGGTGATAATGACTTGAGTCGGACGCATTTGAAGCCCGAACACAAGTTGAAACACAGACCGAATGGCAGAAGGCCATGAGGGCTCAAACCGATCACTGGAAAGCTGTGAGGAACCGTGCTGAACGACAGAGGGTGATAAGGGGTTGAACCGAACGACATGAGGATGTGTCGAATTAAACCGAGCGGTAGAGGGAGATGAACTGGTGCTGAACGATCGAAGAGTTAAATATCCTAAATGTTCCAAGTCTTGCAGATAATCGATTATCACTTACAATAATCGATTATCACTTACAATAATCGATTATCACTGGCAGTTGTAATGCGTCTTTTCAATTTCAGAACAGTAGGCTATATATTTCTTTGCCAAACATTGTAAAAGACAACTTTGCGAATTTGAGAATACAGTGAAATCTGAGGAAGTTCTCAAGTGCTAGTTCCTGCTCTTGTCAAGTGTTGTGAATAGGAGAAGCTCGTGCTCTGTGTGTCAAAGGTCGGAGCGGTTCTCTTCAATTTGGCAGCGTTGTTGCTTCCAGTTCGTTTGTCGAAAGAAGGTTTTTGTTGCACTCTTCTGGTTCATTTGTCGAAGGAAGGTGTTTTTGTTATTGTTATTTTCTATTCACTTTCATTGTAATTGTTAAACTGTTTTAGTGAAAAAGTTAATCACTATTCATAGTGATTAACAACTGGACGTAGAATCTTTTGATTCAAACCAAGATAAAAATCATTTATGTGATTTTTCTACTCTCTACACTCTTTATATTTTCTACTCATCAATTGTTCGATAAAACGTTTAAGAGAAAATTAAAGGAATCATTTTTAAAGTGACCAAACAAGCTCTTCACTTTTAAACAAACCCTATTGAACTCTGATTTTATATTTACGCTGCACAAAATCGGTACAGGTTGTTCCAACAAGAAGGAGAAGAAAAGAGAATTCAGAAATTTGAAAAAAAAGAAACACATGTAGATGAACGAAATTTTGAACTTTTTACTTACATATAACGATCAAAACCGTGTGGTCCAATTAGTTACAAAGGCTTCCACTTTCTCTAAATTTCTTGATCTTACATATAAAACATAGAATGTATAAAATAAATACACTTTTTTAGCAGTTAAAATTAGTTTATGCTTAAGTTAAAAATTAAAAATTATATAAATTGTTTCTATAGAATAACATATGTATATATTAATTTTAATTTATTAGAAAACTTACCTTTTTTATATTTTTTAAGAAATGTTTATTTAAAGATATCTCATATCAAGATAAGAGTGTGTCAAACATCATCATTATCACATTTGGCATTAAATAATGTTTGCTTGTTACACATGCCACGAGAACAATCACGTTTTTATTCTGTCTTTTGGAAACTTTGGTTCATCGTTGTTTCGATTATTCTGTCCCTTTCACCGAACTTTGTTACTTGTAGAATGATACTTCTTCGTGTTATTATTTGTTTAATATAAGGTAAATTCTATAAGAAATTGTTATTTTTGTTTAAATAAGTTTTCGGTTGCAATACATTACTCAATTATATTTTGAATATTTGATAACTTATCTTTAAATAGAATATTTAATAAATTAAAAAAAATAGTTAAAATTAAAAATTATATTTATTTACATTTCCCTTAATATTATTATGTTGTCTATCTTAATTTATCTCTATACTAGTTTTAAAAAAAAAGTAATATGCTTATAAAATGCAAGTAAATTAATTTTTATTTTTGATACGAATGATTATAAGGCTTATATTACATTAAAGACCAAAGAAATAAACAATTAAACAGAAAAGTTAAAAAAAGTTTTATGTATTAGTGAAAGTGAGTTGATATTCATTTTTAAATAATTTCTTTAAATTATTATTTTTAACTTGTGTGTAAAGTCTATGAAAAGATGATTTTTCTTTTTAATTTTTTTATTCTTCCTTTTTACATGTATGTGATTATGGAGAAGTTTGTGCAAACTATTGTATATGATTTTTTCCCACGGCCATTTGGATTTAGTTATATAATCTCTTACTTTCCTCAGTTCTGCAACTTGTGTTTGAGGTAGTCAACGCTGTTCTGATAGTTGTTCTCTCTGAATATGGTGATCGAAAACTCAAACCAGTTGGAGAAAATAGTTGATTCTGCATATGATAGAAAAGCTGAAGTGAAAGGGTTTGATGATTCAAAAGCTGGAGTTAAAGGTCTTGTAGAGCATGGAGTTACAGAGATCCCTCGCATGTTCCATTCTGTGAACTTGGATATTGAAATCCCAGCCACTGATTCAAACTTGAGAGTTCCCATTATAGATCTCAAAGACAGAAACTCAACTCTGCATGCAGAAGTGGTTGAGAAAATTCGAAGGGCATGCCATGAGTGGGGATTTTTCCAGGTGATTAATCATGGAATTCCTATCAGTGTCTTGGATGAGATGATTGATGGAATTCGTAGATTTCATGAACAAGACGCTGAGGTAAGAAAAGGGTTCTATTCTAGAGATGTGAAGAAAAATGTTTTGTATTATTCCAACCTTAGCTTGTACAGTGGTCAATCCGCTAATTGGAGAGATACTTTTGGTTTTGCTGTTGCTCCTGTTCCAGCTAAGCCTGAAGAACTACCATCTGTAAGCAGGTGAGATTTTCATTTTCGTAAACTATGAGGATTTTGATTAACTAACTGTATGATAAATTATGATTGGATGGAAGTGTATGATAAAGATCTAGACAGATTTTGTGTAAATAAGCGGGTTTTTTACAAACTAATTTTAGAAGACTAAATTAGATTTAAAGTTTACTTCTTATAATTATACGAGAATCATTCAAAATATACTTTTGTTTATTGGACTTATAATAACATCTGCTGTCAAGTTATTGAATCATTATTAATATTAATCCTACATTTCAAATGAATATGTCCCGATTTCAAAGGAAGTATATTAAAAATATCATCGCAGATTTTAGTATAAAAGTGAATAAGAACTTTATTTTACAATTTGTAAAATTTAATTAGGTTTAGAATCAATTTCTTAAAACTGAAATTCATGAAAATTATATTCTCTCTCTTATATATCATCTATGCTCTAAATAAGAAAAACTAAAGATCATGGTTTTGCAGCTTTTGTATTGTAAGTTACTGGCATAAAATTTCCTAGTCAATTGTCACACTTGTTGGTACATTTCAGTGTTAATTAATCTTTTGCAATGAGTTTATTTGGAATTATTTATCCTTGATGAGTTAATTACTCTCTGGCAGGGATATTTTGATTGAATATTCAAAGAAAATAAGGGATTTGGGTTTTACAATCTTTGAATTATTGTCAGAGGCTTTGGGACTTGATGCTTCTTACCTTAAAAAGTTGAACTGTGGTGAAGGGCTCTTTATCTTGGGTCACTACTATCCACCATGCCCTGAACCTGAATTAACTATGGGCACTTCCAAACACACGGACGGTAACTTCATGACTTTACTTCTACAAGATCAACTTGGTGGTCTTCAAGTTCTTCATCAGAATCAATGGATCGATGTTCCTCCTGTGCATGGAGCTCTGGTTGTAAACATGGGAGATCTTCTGCAGGTACAATTCTAGATTATTACTGTTCAAACTCGAATGCATTTTATTTATATTTTTTTTCTAGGAAATATGCAGACACTGTTGGAAACTATAAAATAGAATTCAGCATAAGGTTCTCTGATTTTGGTGATTTTACTAACACCACCAAACGGGTCAAATACGACATTATAGAAAATTGGGGTAGCACCTATGAAACTTTTTGCTGTGACAATAATCATTTATCAATGAAAAATAGATCAATTGATTAGTTAGAATGAAGAATGTTGACTGTGTGATTGATCATTAAAGTTATTGCAGTAGAAAAAGTCTTAAAGAGGATGTAAGGAAATTACTAAAGGAATCTCACAATTGAACAATATTTTCAAAAATTTGGTTTTGATTGAACCAATAGTGCCATGTGAGTAATGTAGTAGCAGTACTATACTACTATAGGCGTTGTTAAGATATGATATTATTCAACCACCCATTCTTTCCTTTTTCAGTTCATCATAATTTATCTTAGTAAGACTAATGTGATAAATAATTTTTTAAACAATAAAGTTGCAGAAGTAGTTGAGTCTTCTTTTGCACAGTTTATATATTATCCAATCATATCTTTGACTAATACGTATTTAATTATATGTTAATCTTTCTAACTTTTTTGTCATATTTGTTTCTTTGATACTGGTGCAGCTTATTACAAATGACAGGTTTGTGAGTGTGTATCACCGGGTCTTGTCAAAGAACACAGGTCCAAGAATTTCTGTGGCAAGCTTCTTTGTAAATTCATCTGACCCAGTTGAGGGTACATCAAAGGTCTATGGTCCAATTAAGGAACTGCTTTCAGAAGAAAACCCCCCTGTCTACAGAGACACTTCCATAAAAGATTACTTGGCACATTATTATGCAAAGGGTCTTGATGGGAACTCTTCCTTGGACCCCTTCAGGTTGTCCATGAAATAAGGAACTGAACTCTTATTTCTGTGTATCTTATTGTAGTTTATCTAAATAATTGTTGGAAATTTATGTATTAACTAGAATATGAATAAAGGAATTATTCATGCTGAACTTTTCTAAAACTAACTTTGTAATGTGTGTTGGAGGTGAAGAGCTTTTTATTTAGCTAATTGTTGAAGAGATTCAGGGGTATCAGTTTGTTTATTTAACCAAGTTCAAAAACAAATTGCAAAATACTCTGTAAAGGATTGAACATGATAAGGATGTAGCTAAAGATTTCAATATCCGTAAAAAAACCAGATAATATTAGAAATTGTTAGAAATAGACTTATATATATTTTTATAAATTCTTCAGCGACACTGATAGGGTCCTAATGGTCTATGTTAAGAAAAAAAAGGGGAAAAAAACAGGACATAAACGGTTAGAGGGTAGAGAAAGGTTGTTGGTCAGTTGGGAGATGTTAGTTTGCTTGGTTTGTTGTTAGTTGTTTTTGTACCCAAAGGATAAATAAGTGTCTTTTTGGAGACACGTTTTGTCTGTAATAAGAGTAAGTGTCTTTGGGTGATACGTTTTGTCTCTAATAAGAGTAGACAGGATCATTGCATCTTAGGAGAAAGAATTGCTTCCTTGGTTGTTCTTGAGTGTTTTCCAACGATAAAGAATCATTTGCTATGTGATTCAAACCAGTGGGTAATCTGGGTTTCTTGTCATGAAAAACCCTATCATTTGGTCCGACCTGTGAGATGATCCAAGAAAAGGAAATTGGAAAGGAAATTGGAGGGAAGAACCAGCGTAGTAGAAAGGGGGTTAGAAGAACTAAAAGAGGACCATCAAGAACACAAAGAAATGTTATGAGATTTTATAAGAAATTCCAAGAATTTTGACAAAATTTGGAGGGCAGTCAGGAAATGGTAAATGGGGAAAGAAGGGGAAGAAAGGTTGAGGCAGAGGAGGAAATAGAAGAAGAGAATGGGGAAATACAGAAAGTTGGGATGAAAAGGGTAGAGTTGCCTACATTTTAGGGGATTGATTCGAAGGGATGGATATCCAAAGCCGAGAAATATTTTGAGATCCAAAACGTGGCAGCAAGGGAAAAATTAAGATTGACCTACATTAGCATGGAGGGAGGTGTCAACCACTGGTTCTAATTCTGAAAAAAAAAACAAGAATCCATCTTGAAAGAACTAATTGAATCTTTAATCAAAAGATTTGGGAGAAAAAATAGGTGTACGGTGTTTGAGAAACTTGCGGCGTTAAGGCAGAAAGGGATTGTCCAAGAATATATTCAGGATTTTGAAAGGTTAATGGCATAAGCATCTGAGTTGACAGAGGAACAGTTGCTAGGCTATTTCTTTGCTGGACTATAGGGAGATATAAGGAGTCAGATTAGGCCCCACAACCCCAGAGATTTACTGAGGGCGATGGAGATTGCCAAGGACGTTGAGGAGGTAACCATATATTCAAGCATGAACAAGGGGAAGCCAATAGGAACAGTCAATCGGTTGGAAGATATTAGGGAGGATATGGGGTTGTTTCAGGCAAAAAATTGTTCAAAGGAACCAAATGCAGACTGAGTACGGAAAGTAAGCTTAGTACAACAAGAGAGGAAGGAGCTAGTGCCATTGGATGGTCTAAGATTGACAGTAACAATGTGGGAAATAACATAAATAAGGGAGTAAGAAGCCTTCCTTATCCAAAGTATATACAGAGGAGGGAAGAGGGGAAACTGTTTTCATTGTGGATGGCCCTATAGTCTTGATCATAGATGTCCCGAAAGGAGTATCAGAGTTTTGATTATGACGAAGGACGAGGAATTAGGAGAAGGGGAAGAAGTGGAGTAAATAGAGTAGAAACAAATGGAATTTTCGGCATTCTCAGCTGTAGGACTGATGGAAACCAACACAATGAAATTACATGGTGAGGTAAAGGGAAACCAACCACAACTTTATCTCAGCCAAATTGGTAAAAGTGAGGTAAAGGGAAACCAACCACAACTTTATCTCAGCCAAATTGGTAAAAGAACTGGGTTTGGGGGTAGAAGAAACTTTTCCTTATACAGTGTGCTTGGGAGATGGCCATAAGAAGGTCTTAAGTGGATGTTGTAGGGATGTTTTAGTTGTGTTCGAAGGGCTGGAAGTAAGGGAGAATTTCTGTTTTTTTGAATTAGGTGGAATAGACCTAATATTGGAGGTAACATGGCTAGCATCTCTTAGGAAGTCCAAATGAATTGGAAGAATCTAACAATGAGTTTTGGGAAAGGAGAGAGGGAGGTGATGATTAAGGGTGACCCTACTCTAGGTAAGAAAATGGTAACTCCTGAAGCATTAGTGAAGGAAACATGAATTGAGGTGGTAACTCTGGTTCGGAGCCTGGAAAAAACTAAGACGGAAAGAAGAGAAAGGGGAATGGAACAATTAACTCCAAACCAATCCCCAGAACTAGAAGATATCTTGAGGAGGTATGGGGAACTGTTCAAGGAGCCTACTGACCTCCCACCAGAAGGAAACATGATCATAAGATTCTCTTAACCTCCCACCAGAACGAAACATGATCATAAGATTCCCCTTAAGGCTGGAGTGGATCCTATCAATGTGAGGCTTTATAGGTATCCTCACTTCTTGAAGTCAGAGATAGAGAAACATGTGGTAGAGATGCTAGAAACGGATATAATTAGACCAAGCAACAACTCGTACTCTAGCCAGTGATATTGGTGAATAAAAAGGATGGTAGTTGGAGATTTTGCATTGATTACCGAGTTTTGAACAAAGTAACTATTCTGGATAAATTTCTTATCCCATGATAGAAGAACTACTACATGAATTACAAGGGGCTAAGTTTTTTTCAAAGGTGGACCTTAGAGCGGGCTACCACCAAATAAGGACGAAGGAGAAAGATATTCATAAAACGACATTTCGCACTCACCAATGGCATTTTTAATTTTTGGTCATGTCTTTTGGTTTGGCCAACGCACCAGCCACGTTTTAGTGTGTAATGAACTCAATTTTGAGGTTGTATTTAAGGAAAATCGTCTTGGTATTTTTTGATGACATACCGGTATATAGTAAGACATGGGAGGACCATCGGGAACACCTCCAACAAGTGTTGCATACTTTGTGGCAACAACATTTTTTGGCCAATAGGAAGAAATGTGAGTTTGACCAAAGACAAATCTAATACCTAGGCCACATTATATCTGGATAACGGGTATGGACCAGGAAAAGGTCGATGCAGTGATGGAATGGTCGATTCTCAGGACCATAAAAGCTCTGAGACCAGTCATAGACTTGTTAAAGGTCTCATGGAATACTATAGAAGATTTATAAAGGACTATGAAAAGATAGCTAGACCAGTCATAGAGTTGTTAAAGAAGGGACAATTTTACTGGACCACTAGCAACATAAAAGCCATGCAAGCCCTTAAGACAATCATTACCATGACACCACTATTGGCTTTGCCAGATTTTTCACAAACCTTCCATATAGAATGTGATGCATCGGGTAGAAGAGTGTGGGCACTGTTATCACAGAACAAGAGACTTATTATGTTTTTCAGTAAGTCTTTATCATATGGTTTCCTTTCCAAGTCCATCTATGAGAAAGAATTAATGGCCTTAGTTTTAACTATACAACATTGGACTCCATCCTTATTAGGCCAAAAGTTTCTGGTGCATACAAACTAGAAGAGCTTAAGATATCTTCTGGAACAAAGAATTACCACTAAAAACTAGCAAAATTGGTTGGCAAAGCTTAAGATATCTCCTAGAACAATGAATTCAAAATTGTATACAAATCAAGAAGTACAAATAGAGTGGCTAACACTCTGTCTAGAAGGGAAGAAGAAAAGGAGGAAGGGAGGAAGGAACTGAGGGTGATTTCCTGGTGTTAACATAAAGTTGAAGAGTATAAATTTTGATGATGTCTCAAAGTCAAGTCTCAAGTGTTCTTATTTCAGGAAGATCTTCATGAAGACTTTTTTTTTATATTAGAGCTTTTATAATTTAGTAGATTGATGTATAGGATATGGTTTATCTTTGATACTATGTATTTTTTGCCTTAGGTTGCGTTAAAATTTGTTTTGAATCAGAAAACCTCATTTTATACTCAAGATAATCGATTATCAATTTATAATAATCGATTATCAGTAATCAATTATGACTTGCCATAATTGATTATCACGAGAAATTATGAGAATTTTTAAGCAAGTTTTTTACCGTTGTGTATTCATTAAATGCATAATCAATTGCCATAATTGGATAATTGATTATCAATCATTAATTAGTTGACAACGGATTTTTTTGGAGGTATCCTTGAGTGAGATCTTTATAAATTAGATTGAGACTCTCATTCTAAAATACGAAATATGATAATACAAAACATACAAAAAGTGTATTTTCGAAATTCTTATCTGGTTGAGGTGATAAGTGTTCTAGGGTTTGTTGAACCCTTGTGTTGTGGCTTTGAGAACTTGGCGTGTTGGCATAGAGCAAGAACTTTCACAGGGAGTGTGATTGAGTGTTGTTGTTGTTGTTGAGTTGAAAGCCTGTCATTCTTCGTGAAGCATTCGGAGGAGGTGTTCATCCTTTGTGAAGATTCAGAGGAGGTGTTCATCCTTTGTGGGTCACAGGGAAAGTGAGTTTCATCTCTTGGGGTAACAAGAGAGGTGTTCTAACCTTAAACTGTTTATTTTCTGTCACTGTAACAGTTTATTGGTTTGTAGGATATGTTTGATCCGAACTAGGATAAAAATTACCTATGCAATTTTCTCTCTTCCTTACTCTTTTAATTTGTTTAAATTGTTTTCAAGGAATTTATATTTACGTGAGAAAATTAATAAAAGAATGATTTGCGATAAGAAACCAATTCACCCCCTCTTGGTTTGTTGAACGCGTTAACCGTTCTGTTGCATTGTTCTGATAATTGGTATCAAAACTTGCTTTGATAGTAATTCAAAATGATGGGCCAACATCAAACCTTTGCTGAGGGTGCCTCTATCAATAGACCTCCATTGTTTAGTGGAGAAAACACTTCTTTTTGGAAAGTGAGAATGCAAATTTTCATGGAATCTATTGATAATGAGATTTGGGAAACTATCACAAATGGTCCTTTTGTTCCTATTGTATTTATTAACAATTTGCAGGAACCTAAATCGCGAGAACAATGGAAAGCGAAAGATAGACGAAGATCCCAATACGATGTTAAGGCTCGCAATATAATATAATCTACTTTAATTGTTGATGAATTTTACAGGATCTCAATTTGGAAAAATGCTCAAGAAATGTGGGAGATGTTAAGAGTCACCCATGAAGGAACTGATGATGTTAGAAGAGCCAGAAGAAATACTCTAATCCAAGAGTATGAGATGTTCTGAATGAAGCAAGGAGAAACAATTATAGATGTCTAGAAACGCTTCACGCATATAGTGAATCATCTCATTGGGTTAGGTAAGTCCTTTGAAAATGATGAATTAAATATAAAAATTCTTAAATCTTTAGACAGGTCTTGGCAACCAAAGGTGATTGCAATCAATGAGTCACAAATCAACGGGTCTCTTTGTTAAGAAATTCAACAAGTTCATGAAGTCCAAAGGAAGAAGAAGATTCAAAGGCAAAAACAAGGAAATCAAGGAATTTTTGCCAAATTATCTTTGTTATGATTGCAGGGAAAAAGGCATATAAAGGCAGATTGTCCAAAACCAAATAAGGGTGAAGAAAGAGGCCAAAAGAAGTTCTTTAAGAAAAAGAAAGCATATATTGGAGTTGCGTTCTTCCATGGGCAGAGTACTAGTATAACACCAGTTATTAGGGGTTTGTCAAGTGCATCCATCCCTTTTGAAGTGGTTTGTGGACAAGCTCCTCCATCCCTAGCTCGATTTGTATTAGGGAAATGATAGTTGAAATAGTGGCACATGAGTTACAACAGAGGGATGAGGCCCTAAGGCAATTAAGGTATAAACTAGAAAGAACCCAATGACAAATGGTCAAATTTGCCAACCGAAAGCGTAGACCGTCGGTTACTAAAGTTGGGGATTGGATATTTTTGAAGATTCGGCCCCACAGGCAAGCATCCATGCCTACTAGACTACACCCTAAATTATCAGCAAGGTACTACGGCGTTTTCCATGTAATCAAACAGGTAGGGCCAGTAGCATTTAGATTACATCTTCTAGAAACTGCATGTATTTATCCGATTTTTCACATATCCCAACTTAAGCTAGCAGTGGGAACACAACGAGTACAAAAAGAACTACCAAAAGAACTTCAAGGGGACGAGCTAGTTTTTTGGCCCTTCAAGGTATTAGGAAGAAGGTTAGTGCAGTTACAAGGTGAAACCATGTCTCAGTTGCTTATTGAGTGGCAGGAAGGAGGACCAGAGGCGGCTACATGGGAAGAGGAAGCAACCATGAAGGACCAATTCCTAGACTTTGACCTTGAAAACAAGGTTGTTCAGGGACGGACGAGTAATGATAGGGTCCTAAGGGTCTACGTTAGGAAAAAAGGGACAAAAATAGGACATAAACGGTTAAAGGGTAGAGAAAAGTTGTTGGTTAGTTGGAAGGGTGTTAGTTTGTTTGGTTTGTTATTAGTTGTTAATTGTTTTTGTACCTAGTATATAATGGTAAATAAGTGTTTTGGGGGGACACATTTTGTCTGTAATAAGAGTAGACATGATCATTGCATCCTGGGAGGAAGAATTGCTTCCTTAATTGTT
Source organism: Vigna angularis (assembly GCF_016808095.1). NCBI lineage: Eukaryota > Viridiplantae > Streptophyta > Magnoliopsida > Fabales > Fabaceae > Vigna > Vigna angularis. The sequence continues at coordinate 22,465,911 of NC_068971.1, read as the reverse complement.
CTTGTGTTGAGTGTTTTCCATCAATAAAGAATCTTTTGCAGTTTACGTGTGTTGTATGTGTTTTTGTTGTGTGGTTCAAACCAGTGGATAATATGGGTTTCTTGTCACCAAGAACCCTATCATTCATTTCATTGTTTTTTGTTTGATCTGTTTCCTTAAGTTGAAATTAATGATAATCTTCATTTTGTGAGAGTTTATGTTATTAATCGTTAAGTGAAAACAAAAAAGCATTAATCTTTGTTACGTGGAAATTTACATCTCATTTTGGTGTATTAACTAAACCTTTTGTAATATATGATTTACTACATTCAGATGTACAAATATTGTTTGTTTTATCGTTTTTAACTCTTTTAAGTGCTTTTCTAGTTTTATAAAGATTCAAAAAATAAACCAAATACAGAGAGGTATGCCTCCTATTTATATTATGTTAGTATAGAAACCCTAGCATGACGAAAAAGGAGACAGAAACTTTGAGGGTGAGAGTGAGAGTTTGATCGAATGAAGATCTATGAGAGCTTAAGGATGTTATTGAAAGGCATTGTTTATTCTAAGAAAAAGTCTTAGCGGGAAAACCAGGTAGGGGGAGCTTACATTATTGACTTTTGTTATTATTGGTTTTTATATTCTCGATTTGTTTTCATGTGTGAATTGTGTATATGACAGGTTGGTGTGGGATCATCTCGCCATACCTACTAAATCCATTTCGGCCGTGCGATGCGGGAAAGAGGCTCTCTTCAGCCGTGTGATGCAAGAAAGATATTCTCTTCGGCGGTGTGATGCAGGAAAAGCATGATTCGAGTACTGATGTCTCTTTTGGTCATGTGATGCGGGAAAGAGATTCTCTTTGGCCATGAATGTGGAAAGAGGATAGGTTCATTAATGAATGGCAGGATGACTCGAACTGGGTGGTTTTGATGAATATGGGGTATGGTAGGGTACGAGGGATAAATCACTAGTTTGTGATGATGTTGGTTAACTGTATTCGAATTGTTGGTATGTTGTTGTGTTTATTTTTGTGAAGAATGTGTAGCATATGTGTTTATGTTATTCTGCGTATGATTGATTCTCAATTAGCTCACTCCTATTTTTGTGATTGTGGTTTCCACCTGCGATGATCGTTTATTATAAGAGTAGATGATCATGCAGATAATTCGGATACGGTATAGCGCGACGAGCGAATTGAGAGAGTTGGAAAAATTTATGGGTTTATTTAAAATAAACTATTTTTTAGGAATTTTATTTTGTAATTAATCTGAGATCGTACCTGAATCAAATTTAATATGCAATTAAAGTGCAGTATAGACTAGGAAGTGACTCCTAGGTCGTCTCTCAAGGACCAAATGTGATTCAGTTAATAGGTCAAACACTTTGTGGGGGGAGGGTGTTTGTGAAGAGATTTTGTGAACTAAATTAAAACACGAAACACTAACTTAAAACGGTTAGTCACTAACTCAATCGCAATGCTTCCCATCACAAATTAGCAATAATAAACACTACTCTAACTCCTAATCCAACACAAGTTAACCAACTAAGCGAAGACTAACCATGTTTTCATAATTGCAAACTAAGCGAATGCAATGCACAAGTTCAATCAATTATTCACCATACAGTCCAATCAACTAAGCGAAGATTAAACACCAATTAGGCAACTAAGCGTATACACAATTGCAAGCATTAAACAGATTGAATGTTGAGCCAAATCAGAGCAGTAAAATCACACTTCCAACACAATTACTCACTCCTCTAACCCCTAATCTAACATGAATTAACCAACTAAGCGAAGACCAATCATGCTTTCATAAAAACGAATTAAGCAAACGCAATGCTCCCATTTAATCATTTCTACACTACCACATATTAAGCAAATGTGGTTTAATCGACTAAAAGACTAAATACAATTAGGCAACTAAGTTTGTACCCAATTGCAAGCATAGAACATAATTAAATATGGAGCAAGGTTAAAATAGCGAGATCACATGAAAGACCAACAATCTCAAGGAAAACAATGTCATTTTGCTAATGACCAACCAAGCATACTTAAGCTAACATTAAAACGAAATTAACACAAATAAATAGAATTTAAAATATTGAATTAAATGTGGACATAAAAACTGGTGCGAAAATGAGAAACCGAACGGTATTATTAGGGAAACCGAACGGTACTAATAGTGACCGAACGGTTCTAACATTGACCGAACGGTTCTAACAGTGACCGAATGGTATTACATTCAATACAGCAGAAGGAACAACTTGGCAGAAACATAACCCAAACAACAAAACAAAATGGAATTAGGGCACATAAAACGTAATAGCAACAAAAAACGCATAGCACCAACACAATAGAAATTGGAATTCAAAAGACAATTGAAAAGCACAAAACACAAACAGCAAAACGCAAATGGAAGTGGACCGAATGTAATACCAAAAGCATAAATGCGATGACAAATGGAATTTCAGTGGAGTGAAAAAAAAAAGAAATTGGAAGCAAGAACGAACGAAATTACCATTAAAAATGTAAATGAAATTCAATAGATAAAGGAAGGGGAAAGAAAATGAAACCTAAACCCCCAAAGGGAGGGGGGGCTGGAAAACGTGAACCAAGCTTCAAAACCTCCCAAGAAAAAAACGTGAATGAGGGGAGAAGAGGAAAGTGAAATCTGATTTTGGGGTTTATAGATCCCAAATTACAAAAATTTCCTTCTAATGGGCTTCTCCTAAATGTTGACCAAAAATGGGTCCAAAGTCATAAAGTTTGACCCAAAACTAAAATAATTAAAATTACAAATGAAATTAGACACAATTATTGAAGTGACCACACTCTTGTTGTCCCAAAATATGTTTCCAAAATTGTCCTACAAATAATAATTGTAATAATTAAACTCAAATAATTCAGATTAATAAAAATAAGAATTAATAGCCCAATTAAGCCCAAATAGTGAAAATGAGACAATAATGAAGAATTAAACACAATTCACTAACACAATTTGGTGTGGAAAGCTAAGTGAATAGTACAAAATAGTGATTCATCAATAATCAATTGGAATTATGATTTATTTTTGGCTTAATACCTATTTTGGTCCCTCAAATGAGGACGTTTGTTCAAAATGGTCCTACCTTTTAAAAAAAGTTTAAAAATGTCCCAATTATTGTAAAAACGATTCAAGTTAGTCCTTTTTGCTTTACGTTGTTAAAAATCTAACAGTGCAGTTGCCTCCTTGGCCAAAACTGAATGAGGTGTCCAGTTAGTGATTGTGTTTTACGCTGAGGTCAATTGACTTGGCAACTTATGTGGAAAGGGTTAGGTTTGGTGCAAAGCACCACCACATGGCCACCATGTCGCCATTAACGTCAACACAGGTTCATCTTCTCGAGCAATCAAACCTCCATAGCCACCACACCATCAACCTCCATGCGTGAACATTGCACCATCTTCATTCCGAATTGCAGAACCACCATCGATCTTCACTATGCACCTTCAACGGCCATGGCGACCTGCACAAAATCAGAAATGCATGAAACCCTAAATCATGCCTTGCCTCCACCACAACCATGCTCCTTCAATCGCGACAGTGCCTACAGAAAAATCCTCAAACAAAATCACGATTCACCCCTTTGAACCCTAATCGTGAGTTCCTTCTCCTTCGATTCAAAACCTGCATCTGGAATCAGAAAAGCCCAGAAACTAAATCGCCTAATTCGAACCTCCACGGCCAACATTCGAAAACCCTAACCTAAATAGCGCCGCAATGGCGAGTTCATCTCCTCCATCACCTTCGAAAATCCTAACCTAAATAGCGTTCCGAATTGCAGAACCACTATGACCAATAAACATCTCCTTCTTCGCAGCATCATCTTCTTTATCACAAAAGAAACACGAACATCATCTCCATCAATCTTCAGACCTCAAACAAAGAAGGAACCACAACATAGAAGTCTCCTTTAATCATGCCATCGCGAGCTCCTTCATGCAATGGAAGAACTAGTAGCCACCGTAGATGAGGGTCGAAAACCCTGGTTTGAGAAGGAGAAAATGTTTTTCGTGAACCCTAATTTGGGTGGGAAGGGTACTGCCATGTGGCATTTTGGTCCCTTGAATCAGCGTGCCACGAAATCACTAACTCGACACCTTATTCAGTTTTGGCCAGGGGGCAACTACACTGTTAAATTTTTAACGTCGTAAGCAAAAAGTGTTAACTTGAACCGTTTTTACACAAATTGAGACATTTTTAAACTTTTTTTGAAAGGTAAGACCACTTTGAACAAACGTCCTCATTCAAGGAACCAAAATAGATATTAAACCTTTATTTTTGGTTGATTGTAAAGACTTATGAAATTTGGATTTCCGCAATAATATTATGTTTTAAAATTTGAATTTTTACTCATAACTGTGACATTCCAAAATCTAGAAAAACCCACACTAGTTAGAAGTTCTTATACAAGTAAACAAAAAAAAATCTATAAGAAGAAAGACATCCAATTCTCTACCCTCACCTTCTTTTTTTAGGACAAAATTATGTTTACTGATCTACAAAAATGAGAATTTATTTCAGTGTTGATATGTTGGGAACTAATTGAAAATGGATTACTAAACTTTCTAAATTGTGATTTTATCATATAGAAGGATTTAACAAATAGGGTAAAAAAAATCAAATTCTTCTTTTATGAGAAAAATCAAGATATAAGATGGTTAGAGTTATTAGTAAAAGTTACAAACCATTTAGCACTATATATACTAAAGTTTGATGCAAACCTTCAAATATGATAATGAACTATATCAAAATGATGAACTCTTTGTATTACTAAGAAGACATCTGGCCTAATAATGCTTTACAAGTTTATATATATCACATTTAAATTACTAAAAAAAAAGAAAATAAGAAATGGAGCGTTGACTTCAGAAGAAAAAAAGGATAAATATCATAAACAACAATAAAGAAACCAAATTTAAAATACTCAAAAGTAGTACAAGACTATAGACAAGATGTATCTGGTTGTGTATTAATACTATCCTTAGATACCAAGTTGTTAAAGTTTCCATCATTAATGAGTGGAAAAGAAAGTTATAGAATAATTTAGGTTATGGATAAGTTTTGAACGGAAATAAGATTATTAAAAAGTTTGGTAACAAAAAAGGACATATTTAAGGCTAAGGGTTGATAAAAGAGAAACATTATCATAGTTATTGAGATATGAGTTTCATTAACAACTGTAATATAAGTATAAAAAAGAAAACATGTAATATTAAAAGAGATGAACGAGGAATCATATATAGGTTGTTGTACTAGATTTTAGAATTCAAAAATTCTTACATAAATTAAAAGAGAAATTGAAGTTATTATTAGTCATGGTTTGAGAGCAAGAATAAAAATGTAACTTACTAATAGATTTTAGACATTTAATTTTAGCACATGGTGTGGACATTCTTTCTTCAATTGAAGAGCATGAAGAAATCTTCCCAGGATTTTTAGATTTTGAAGTTATCATGCTAAAATAAATGATAGAGATTCCTTAACTCCCCTTCTAACTAAAACATGACAAGACAAAAAGGAGGCATTAGCAATAGTATTGGCAATACGCGAGCATAAGCTCAAGCGATGGCTCCAACAAAAACTTGAACAGCTCCAACAACTCCCACGACAGCAGTGGCATGGCTCTAGTGAATGGGAGTAACTAGGGACAATAGTGACAGAATCACAGGTCAAGTGCACTTAAGACAACACATAAAAGAAAAATAAGTGCATTTCCAACAACCTTAAAAAGAACCATAGCTAAGAAGGTAAAAATGAAATATGCAAACAGACTCTCAAATTTACAATATCTAATACCAACTTCAAAAATTAATTTGAAAAAAAAAATCCGTATTTATTTAATTAATTTGAAATATTACAGCACCCACCCTAACAAAATAAATAATAATTTTAGAGAAATCTCTAAAATCTTTTCCAAATTTCTAGTAATATACTTAATATCGTACTAAAAGCGCAAATAATTAATGGGAAATAACTTTGTTTACCAAAAATAGTCACTTCCTTTAATTCAAATAAGTTTATCTTTAACCTTTTTTAGATGTTGTAAACACAACGTTAATTCCTTCACACACGCCTATAACTAAAATTTAATTTTATTCACTTAAATGGATTTGGAAAAGAATAATTGAATAAATTTGATGGTAAATAAATTTTTTTAATCTGTCACATCAATCAAATCCTACCCTAATTTTCACAAACTTTACTTCCAAATCCACTCTTACCTCAAAATCTACTCAAATAAACAATAAAAAATTTCCCTTTAAATCCTCTCAAATTCATTAAATCACTCTCCTTCAAATCCATTCAAGTGAACAAAGTCTAAGAGCTTATCTTTTCTCGATCCTAAATTCAATCACTGAGCATATTCGTGAACATTTTCAGCTAATATTTGAGAAAATCTTAATAACATTTAATGTTCTATTGACGAGCAAGATTCAATTTGTTTCCTCAAATAACAGATTCTTGGAATTACAGGCTGAAAAAACATCAGGCAAATCAAGCCATTAAATTGAACAAGATTCCATACAAGAGAACACGTCCATCTTTCTGCGGCAAAGTTATCGAATAACCTCCTATTATGCAGATTATGGAGATAAAACTCTCATTTTGAAGGAGAACATCACCAAAAGTATTTATGAAACTTATAATTTTGTCCTAATCAATATAGAGATCTCACATGTTCACCAATAAAATATGTGAACAAAACAATAAAACATCTCCAAAATTTGTTAAAAGGTTTAAAGATTATGACAGACCCCTGGGAGTGGATTCATTTCAAAGCCAAATACCGCTCCAGGATTCCCACTAAAGGGAAGCTCTTGGGTTTTCTCAATGCGTCATTTCTACCCCTTAGGTACCAAAAACGTCCTTATTAATCCTCAAGTCTGATCTTTAATTAAAAACAGTCAAATTTTCTCCCAAAACGGAGGCTACTCAAAAGGTGTGTTTGCAAAATTCACTTTCTAATACACACCTAACTATTGGTTAAATTTTATTCAAAACAACAGTAGTGAGAGAGACCCATTAATTGAGAAGGAGAAGCATGTATCCCAACACTAATATATAAACAAGGAACCGTTATCAGAGCATGCAGTGAAATAATTCTCATCTTCACAATCACTTACAAAACAATTTTCTTACAAATTAAACATTGCTGATTCAAAGAACTGCATTTGGCACACAGCGAGTCATAACAAAAGTATCAATTGCGACTAACGCAAGACAGAGGAGCGAATATAATATTATTGCCAAAATACCATTATTCCAAACAAAGACACCAGGTATTGATTCAGCCCCCCATCGTCAACACCTTTGAAAGAAGCAATGATTATTTGTTCTTCATCCCAAATTACATTACTAAACACATCATACTCCACAACAAATAATTCGACATAAAATTTCAATACATTCCATGTCTACAAACAACACATCAAATCTCAAACCACTCATTGAATTATTGCCTATTTTTTGCTTCCACCTGCATTATTGCCTCCTGCTTCCTGTGCTGCTTTCTTTGCCGCCTTCTCCTGCAGCGCCTTTGCATCTCTGCGCATGAAGAAATACAAGATTTCACGCAAAGATAAAAGTTAAGCACATTTAATTTAAAAACTAAAAGAAAAACCGGTATATTAAAAACGCAAAGTATTGTGATGAATCACATCAACCCAACCTTTCCCTGCGCTGTTCAGGGGTCAACCCATCAGCTTTCGTCTTGCCTTTAGCACCGGTTCTAGACTGAGCCCTTTCACGATCACGGTCCCTCTGGTTACCGCGTGAGCTTCAAAGTTAAGTGCAAACAACAAAAGAAATTCACAAACCAGGCTTCAAAAACCAAACCACAGATACCCATTTGAATAGTGGCAAAGAAAACAAATTAAAACTTAAATAAACACGTAAAATTACAAAAAAAAACTGTTCCTCCCCACGGATCGAAATCAACGAAACTATTAATCCCAGAAAACCATATAAGACCAACAACAAAAATGGGTATGGGAGCGTGAGATGAGCTTCATTTTTTCCTCGGATTTCCTAAATGAAAGTCAACCCCATCGTTAATCAACGAGAATTCGAAAAAAAAAATTAGCAGTAAATTTTGAACATAGCAAAGGATATGAGTCATTATCGCAGATCGATTCTTCGAGAACGAAACGAGCTCGGAGACGAGGGGAAACCCTAAATATCGAAATCAGGAAACAATAAATACAATCAACGAATTAGAAGGAAAGAAAACGGAGAGAAAGACCAAAAAGAAAAAGAAATTTCAGAACGAAAATTTGCCTGATCGAAAGAAAGCAGATAGATGCAGAGTACGAAAATCTTGAAAAGAGAAGGAAGAATGAAAGAACAGGGTGCGTTGCGAGAGAATATAGGTGTACTAAAATATTTGTTCCAGCTGGAACATTCAGAGGCCAAAAATTGTTTATTTTATATTGGGTAACTACTATTTATATTAAACAAATTATACATACATAAATTATATTATATAATTAATTAATTTCATTACTAAATATTTTTAAATATATAAACTATATATTGATATAAAGTAGATTACAAAAATTATTGTCAGTTTTTAATAATTATTTAATTCACTACAATAGGAATGTGGTGAATTTGAATTTTTTAATCAAAATTAAACTAATGACCTTAGCAAAAAGTATAACGTATTTATACTTTTATAACAGTTTTAAAGTGTTATCAAGGATTGAAAATAGTAAAAAGAGAAAAGACTTAATTAAACTTTAAGTTTTATAAATTTGATTTATTTTTAATTGAATTTTTATTAAATTGTTTTTGTCAAGATGCTATTTAAATTTTTTATATTTTATAATTAAGTTTTTTCTTATTTTCTCGTTAATTAAGTGACATAATTATTTTATCTATTATTTTATTATATTATTTTCACTTGTTGTAAGAGTAATATTTTGTAATTAATATAAATAATATTATAATTGATAATGATAATAGACTGTTATTATTTTAATTTTATTTGTATTGATAACAAATTTCTTTTAAGGTGAATCAAGTAATAAAATAGTGACAAAATAATAAACATGTCACTCAAATATGAAAACGCCATAGATTCAATTAAAAGTATAAAATTTTTAATAAAAAAAAGTTAATAAAGACTTAAAACTTAATTAAATTTATAAAAATAATTACTACAATAATTTAATATCTTAAAAAAATAAACTTAAAAAAACAGGAGAGTACGTTGTTTTGAAATCACCAGTTTCATCATTTCCATTTGGATTTTAGTTTTAAATTTTAAAACTTTTAATAGCTAAAAAAAATATATATTTTAAAATTAATAATGTTTTAAGAATAGTGAGATTCAATATTTGAATATTAAAAGGATTTATATAAATAGGAAGTTTTATAAACGAGTTTTATTATTTTAAAACATATCATCTTTATAAAAGTTACTTTTTTTAGAGTTTTCTAACTTTTCTTTATGAGTAGTCTGATTGAAGACTTAATACCGTATAAATGATCTTTGCGTTTTCAATTTAAACCTATCAGTTTCATTGTTTTGGTAAGTTGAGTTTTCAGCCATTTTCTTGGTCTACTTATGTTTCTATATGCATGTGAACCTTTTCCGCTTATATATCTCTTTTTAATCGTCTTTTTGAGTCTATGTAGATCAATGATCGTGATGATATGATCTTTCTTGTGATGTATCTATGTGTAGATAGAACATCTTGTGTGGTTTGAGGTAATTTGAATTTCTTATAGTTGTTTAGGTATATTGAACCGCTTTGTCTAGTAAAGGAAGTTACTCTTAATCTGAGTTGTGTGTTTTTAGCAATTTGATGTTTCGCATGTTGCTACTAAATTGCATTTGGGGATGAAATTTGGTTTCTGATGAATTTGGTTTCGTGTGTTTGGTAGATGTGATCTGGTATGATTTGAATGATAACTATATGATGAGTATTTGTGATTACTTTGGTGTGTGAATGAGATAATTGAAATTTGAGCAATTGAACAATTTGGTACAAGCTTTGTCGTATGTAAAATTGTTTTGAACCAAAGTACTAAAAGAGGAGTACCAAATTGATCAATTGAACAAGTCCAATTTCCCTAGAAAAAAATATATTTTTTTATATATGATACAGTGTTAAGTGATACATTTTATGATATATGATACAATGTTGAGCGGTAGCTAGTGCTGAGCACCCGCCTTGCTAAGAATGCACTGAGCGACAGGTTGTATGGCTAAGGCCAGTTTTTGCTAATACTTTGTCACTAAGCACCACCGTTGAGCTCCAATTTCATTGTTAGTTCTATTTTCTCTTTAACGAGTTCTTGGTAGTTTTATTTATTAATATATTCGTTTTCATGACTTTAATAGTCAATATAACTTATGTGTTAAGTGTTGTTTATGGAATGAGTGATAACTTATGGATAAATATACATGTGAATAATGATGTATGAAATTGTGATGAAGATGAACTTGTTAATGGATATGAGCATTGTATGTGTGTGACATAATTTCAAGAATCTCATGGGAAGATTATATGGTGATGTATGTGTTTAGCGTAATTTCAAGGATCTCGTGTATAAATTTCATGGTGACATTTCTTTAGTGTATGCATTAATGTATGGATTCACTAAGGGGTATCTTAATACTCCAAGAACCATTCACACTCACATATAAAGTAGAATGAGTTATATGGTGAGAGTTTTAGAAGATCCTAATTTATTGTTTGGTTGACCTAAGACGCGAGGAGATTAACCTTATTTGTGATAGGATAATAATCCTTTGACTATGATTGTTCAAAGCAGTAAAGACTATCTTAAGTGCACTATATTATCCATGTTTAGTTTATATTTGATATGATTTATTTGATATTAGATAACTCTTCTATACATTAGCTTACCCTTCTATGTGTTTTGTGTTTGTTTGTCACTTTTACAATTATCACGGTGTGAGCAAATGAAGAAATATTATTTTGGAATAACAAAGTATATTCTTACTATTTACTTTTGTTTTAACAATTTATAATGTTTCATTTAATATATTTATACTATTAAATAAGATATTACTTTCCTTTTAAAATTTAGAAATTCTTTATAAAATATTCATCAAATAAATTATTTTATTTTTAACTCGTGATTAATTTTCAATGCCGGAAACATACTAACTGAAAATCCGGAAACATACTAACAGAAAATTATTAATTTATTAAATTAGACACAAACACAGTAATTTTCTAAATACATTTAATTTTTATATTTAATTCGAATATAAATAAATAAAAAATTAGAAGACAAGAAAAATTTTGAAGATAAAAAATGCAATCATCATGTTCAAGATAAAAAAAAATGCAAGACTAAGAAAGCTTTCTCGAGAACACAGGTTAGAACACCAAAATATTGTTATCATCATAATCATTATATAAAAAAGTCAAACATATTTGAAATCTTCTTCACATTATGGTCTATAGGACGAGATTATAGCTAGACGTTCTATCCCTACAAATGTTTGAAAACTTGAAATTTTCAATATCTAAGACATTATTTAGATTAAAAGATATTAGTTGATGTTATATTACGTTTATTTAAAGGATTTAGCTCTTCTTTAACATGGCATGAAAGTTTTATTAAATAAAGATTCCTACGATGAAAATAGTCATTAAACCTATGAAATGGATCACTTTTTTAAATCAAAAATAGTGTGCAAAACTTTCGATTGAGAGAGTATTCTCAAATTTTGATGAGAAAACTATAAATATGATTTGATAGTGAATAAATATTAAGATGTTTCGTATACAGAAAGAAGAGGTATTGAACCATATGATAATTTTACTTCTTATGTTGATTCTGTATTATGATGTTCTTTGTGTTCTCTCTTTACTACATCATGAATATAGATGGGTTTGTTTTCATTATTCTAATCATGCCTTATTTACGTATTTGTTTATTTTTTTAAATTTAGTTTTTGTCAAAAATCAATATATTATCAAATCTATATTTTCTAACTTGTAATAGAGTAAAAAGAAGGGTAAACAAATATTTTCTTCCAATTTGAAACGAAACTAGAACATTTATACATACGGCTTCCTTTCTTCTTGTTCATTTGTCATTTGACAATCCTAAACCGAAGATTAAAAGCAACCTATCTTCCACATTCTAACAAGTCATCCCAGGTAATAACATATTATAGAATTAATATACATTATAACACTAATTCATTGTGAAAGCAGCAACATAACGTGGCATAAATTTATGCATAAATAGTCTATATCAACATTGTCTATACTTGAAAATATATCAACCTCATTTTATTTCTTTGAGTAAAAGTCTTCACCCATCGTAAATCTGACGAAATAAAAATTATAATGTCAAAATCTAATATACAAGCTTCTAAAAAAGCAATTCCTAAAAAAGAACATTTACTTTTCAGAACACCTAATCTAAAAAATAAAATATATAACATTTCAGATACATTATTTGCTTTTAAAAATGTCTAATCCAGAATACATATATGTCAAATTGTGGACTGTACATTTTAAAAACCATACAGTGTATTATGAAACACCTAATTCATTGTACATATTTCACATTCTAAATTCGACAATTAAAAAACACAATGTGTTTCAATTTAAGTAGTATAATATATATATATATATATATATATATATATATATATATACCGAAAAAATTGTTCTGAAAAGTTTCCAAAAGTAATATACAACAGCGGCCTAGCTGTTTCGAAATGCTTTGTATGAAAATCAAAATTCGTGTTACAAATCATGGAATCGGAAAGATTATTTTGTTTTTATAAATGCATTTTAGATTGTGTTCCACAAAGTTCATTTTCAGATTGGGTGATTCGAAAACCTAAGTGGAAACCATAAAAAAAAAAGTACATTTTTTATTCATTCATGCCTTTTGTACCTACCAAAGGTTAACCAACTTTATATTACAAGGAAACTGCCAAAATTCTGAGAGAGTTACTCCCTCCACCACAATCCTACATGTTGCTTCATGGACCTCTTCATTCCCATTTTACCCTGCAGATCAACGGACATGACAGATCTATTTGGCCTTCAACAGATCTTGATATCCGCCAACGAAAATCAAGATTCGTTGAAGGCCGAACGGATCTCCCATATCTGTTCAGGCCTTTACGTTTAGCTTCTTCTACGTTTTTCAAACATCAACGCACAGATACCAACATTTTTGGAACAAAATCAACCACAAACCACACTCAGTGACAATGGAAGCATCGAAAATGGAGGAAACGAAAATCACAAATAAAAGAAGTATTAAGAGCAAGGTTGTCAAACTGGAGAGTTTACTTAAACTCGTGGAAGCTTCGTAAACTCGTAAGAGTTTACTTTGTGTAAAAATATTTTAAAATATTTATAAATAATAGAATAATTTAATATTTATAATTTTATAAATAATGTTTTATTTTTTTATAGTATTATTGTAATTATTAGTTTATCATATTATATATATTTAAATATTTTTCTTTAATATTATTATTCTTTTGTCATAATTTTAATTGAATATAGTTGACAGGTTAGTTAAAAAAACAAGTTGCTGAAATTAATATTGGCTCAAAAGTTCAGTATAGTTGAAATTAAAATTGGCCCAAAAATTTAGTATAGTAGAAGAAGACCCAATGATCCAAAATAATAAATGACACAAGAGTCAACTTTTCTTTAATATTAAATATTTACATGCTAAAATAAAAAACATAATAACTAAAGAAGACAGAAACGCACAGTAGATGGGATTAAAACCCTACTAATTTAATTTCTTTAGTAAAAACACAAACAATGTCATTTAGGAGTTGTAAGGTTAAAATAAAAAAGCTTCATTCCACACGTAGAGCTCGAAGGAGGTGAGATCAGGAGCGACAGCAGCGAGCATGACGGCGAGCGAGAACCAAGTGAACAAAGCACGACCACGAGCCAGGCAAGCGGCGAGACGATGGCCAGGTGCGAACTAGGCGAAGGGAACGCCACCAAAGCCAGGCGAACGGTAAGCACGAACCAGGTGAACAGCGAACGGCGAGCGCGAGCACGAACCAGGTGAATGGCGAATGCAAAGGCGAACCAACGAAGTACGACCACGAACGGCAGCGAAGGCTTCCTCTTTCTTCATTTCTTCCTATTTCAAACTCGTCAAATTGCTGCAAAATCGCGATTCTAACCGATCCCACCGAGTTTACAACCGATTTCACCGGGTTTACTCGAAAATCGAGTTTGCTTCTGAGTTAACTCGGAAGCCAGAACTAGGAACGCAAACTCGTTCGAGTTAATGAGTTAACTTGCGAGTTTGATAACTATGATTAAGAGAAGAAGAAGAAGAAAGTGAAAGGCCTAATAGGATTAGGATTATATTAGGGTTTTATTGTATAATAAGGCCCAATAGCCTTTAAAACAAAAACCAACATCGTTGAGGGCCCGTAAAAGATAAAATATCTCTTGAGAAGACTTCTGTCAGAGAGGCAGTCTTCGTCCATGTGAAAGAGAGAGAAAGAGCTTGAGGCTACTTCTTAGTCTTCCATGATATAAGAAAGGACCCGAGGAAGATACAAAATCTAGTATTGGATCTCCTAGTGTTAGGACAAGTTGCCTAGTTTGAGTCACTAAATGCCTTTATTTGGATATGGGAATTAGCAGCAAAGAAAAGGCCTTGTGAAGGGCTAGATTTAATGTATCTTAGCATATGCTGCAAAGCCCGATAGTGATAATCAGTAGGAGCTTGAACAAATTGACTGAGAACTTGGCCACGTGAGCTAGTGCCACGTCCTTGAGGCTTCCAAGTGGCTTTGTCAATGGTGCTGGCCAGGATCTTGAAGGTCTTAGTTTGAGGAACAACTCTAGGATGTGGTCTTTCCTGACGTTCTTTCTGCATAAGGAGAGAAAAAACTCTGTTGATGTTGGGCAGAGGCTCCATCAAGAGGATTTGGGTTCTAACAGTTTGGTAAGTGTCATTTAAACCCTTTCGGAAGCATATGACGTGCTCCACTTCTCTATACTTGAGAGTAACTCTAGACAAATCACAAGTACAAGAAATTTGGCAACTGCAGTAGGGTATGAGTCTAAGGGATTCTAATTCTTCCCATAGAATTTTCAAGTCAGGGAAATACTGGCTGACATTTCACTCTCCCATCCTATAGTAAATCTGAAATCTTAAAATAGTCTCCTTTAGAAAATCTTTCTTTAATTTCTTCCCACAAATCTTTGGCATTGTCAACATAGATGACACTATCTGCAATCTGGGGTGAAAGGGTCTTAATGATCCAAGATAAAACCATGGTGTCACATCTTTCCCAAGCATCAAACAAAGGATCGGTTATTGGTGGCTTCTTGATACTACCATCAATGAATTTGATCTTGTTTTTGGAGAGAAAAGCCCTTTTCAAATTCCTACTCCAAGATGAGTAGTTAGTTTCACTGAGAATTTGGGAAATAAGAGTAGTACCTGGATTTTCTCCAAGATGAAGATAAAACGGGCTTGAAGGTTGAGTGGTGGGATCTGGGGTGTCCATCTTGTCAAGAAACGATCAATAAATGTGTTGTATAATAAGGCCCAATAGCCTTTAAAACAAAAACCCACTTCGTTAAGGACTCGTAAGAGATAAAATATCTCTTGAGAAGACATCTGCCAAAGAGGCAGTCTTCATCCATGCGAAAGAGAGAGAAAGAGCTCGAGGCTCTTCTAGAAGTTATAGAGAAAAGAGATGCATAGCTCATTGGGAGCATACAACCATGGCTGTTGGGAGAAGAAGAAAAGAAGATTTGCACAAAGACTTCATCAAAAGATAAGAAAAACATAAACTTTTTTTATTCTCTGTAATGATGTAAAATACTATAGTTACAATCAGAAAGGAGAAAAACCCTAACTTTAAATAGGTTAGGGAAAAAGGAAAAAAAGAGAAAACAACTAACCTAACCGATTACTAATGCAAAGTAGTAATTTTAACTGAAACTTAACTGAAATAACTAACATCAACAGTACCGATTACTAATGCAAAGTAGTAATCTTAACTGAAACTTAACTGAAATAACAAACATCAATATTATTAGGTTCAAATAGGTGAAAATAAAAAAAATATTTAAATAAAATCAGTTTTGGGAATAAAAAAAAGTTAGAAAAATACAAGGAGCAACCGGTGGAGGAAGTAACACTTAAATTCTTGTACTTGTAACAATGAAGTACAAATTTGCAATGCAGTAGAGAAAACACTAGAAAGCAAGAAAACTGACAGCAGAAAGTGACATCATTAAAATAAAGGCTATTACTTCGTGCCCTATATCCCAATACCCTGTCATTCCGAATTCATTTTCCAAAACACATTAAAACAAATCCGGACCACAAAAGAATAGAATAATCATTTTAAACATTATGAGTGTAGAAACAGAAGCCGAATAGTATATCACATCTTGATTTCAAGCATCCCTTAATTTATTGGTTAATGTATGCTAAATTCCCTTTTAGTAGTTAATATGTCAGGCTGATTGATGAACAGACTAAACCGATCACACCTTGAACTGATAACCTTCCAATTGATCATTTTTAGTCGATCACCTTTTGGTTGATCAGTCTTAATTGATCATCCTCATCAAATGACAAGATTAATAGATTACAAAATAAAAGTCATATTAATATTTAGTCAACAATAATCATAAATCAACCTACTAATATTAATATTAATTAAGATATAATTAAACTATGATTAAACCAAAAACAAAATTAAAAATCTATAACAACTATAAATACAAATTTAAGTATAATCATCCACACACATACATAACTGTACTTAGTATTTTTATCACTGCATTTAATATTCATTCTAATTAGGCACTTACTGATTTTAATATTAGAATATCTTTTGAAAATATCATCCAATTACAAACAACGCAGGACAACTATATGGACAATGGAAATACGTATTTAACAATATACAACTTAAAATAAGTTTTAAAGATAACTTTTGAACAATAAGAAAATTCAGGTATATTCATTGCCATTACTATATTAAGCAAATGTCAGAAACTAAACAGCACAAAACAGCTTACAAATGTTGTTGTAGACGTTATACAAGATCCTGCAGAGCGGTCACAATTTATCGAGAGAAAGCTGCTCCGAACTTTGAAGTATGCAAAAAAAAATAACAGTTATAGATTTTTCTCTCAAAGCAACACGTCAGGATGAATTCCCCAGGCGGGACAGGTATTCAAGTTACAGCTGATAACGAGCCTCCGTCAGCCAGGTTTCGGTCATATTAGACAAATTAGAAGTATTCACAATAACAAGGGAAAGATACTAATACACTGTAAAGCATTACTAACAACAAAATGAAAGACCCTGAAACAAAAATGCTCTCCAATCAAAATAGGCTACGTCATACTTCAATGATTACAAATTGCTGCGCTTGAAACTGCTGGAACTTTCCTGTTCTGAAAAACATTAATAAGAACAGAATAGTTAATTTTAATAAACAATTTGAATATATCAAAATGAAAAGAAAACTGCAGTACGCAGAGGCAACCTAAAAATAATCCGTATTTCCACTACAGGTATAACCAGCTTTGTTGTATATTCATTTCATCAATGGGCAACATTCCACAATATTCATAATTAAAAAAAAAAATCATTAATAGTTTACAAAAATATTCATATCCATAGGTATTTATTGATAAAATCTGTGAGGAATAAATAGTATATGCATATATTTATTATCTGTCAGATAGGGGGTGTGATATAATACTACGTGTACGGCAAGTATTAAAATTAAAATTAAAATTAAAATTTAATTTATATTTTATTAAGTTAAATTTAATTAAAATTAAAATTAATTTATATTTTATTAGATTAAATTTATTTATAATTTATATTATATCATATATATTATTTTGTAATTTTATTTATTTTATTTTAAAAATTTATAAAATATTTTTTTAATTATAATTTATATTTTATCATATATATTATTTTGTAATTTTATTTATTTTATTTTAAAAATTTATAAAATATTTTTTCTTAAATATTAGCAAGTATTTATGGATATCAACGCTTTTAAAATACTCACGAATATTTTTAAATATTTTTAAATATTTTTAAATAAGTATTCAACAAGTAACACAACAGGTAACGGATGAATTATTTTGTTATGGATTGGGTAATGAGTAGACAGTATCTATTCCAACTCGACCTATTATCATCTTAGGATCAACCTAGGTTTAGTTGTTGGAACTAAACGTTTCATGTAGAAGAGGAAAGAAGAAAGAATACTATAGCAGTATTATATACTGATAAGGTGTAATGGTGATACGAATACTAACACAAGGGTCCTATTGTAATGAGTAGACAGTATCTATTCCAACTCGACCTATTATCATCTTAGGATCAACCAAGGTTTAGTTGTTGGAACAAAACGTTTCATGTAGAAGAGGAAAGGAGAAAGAATACTATAGCAGTATTATATACTGATAAGGTGTAATGGTGATACGAATACTAACACAAGGGTCCTATTTATATAATGTTGATTATTAGGATGAAAGTATCCTCAATATTAACAATATCTTAAAAGATTTCCTATCATTTTAGTATATTTTTATTTCCTTATTTTGAAGAAGTTGATTATTACAAATAGAGTTGGTGAGAATGAAAATTATGTGGTTGTTATCAATAAAATGTAAATTATGTGTATTTCCTTACATAATTCAGATTAGTATCACGACTCTTAATTTTGAAAGCTTTGTTTCTGCTGCCACTATCACTGTCGTTGTGCACTACAAACCTTTGAGGTCAATGGTGGGACAAAAAGGTGTATAGGCAATCACAACTATGACAAACTCCCAACTTCGGCTCATAAGACCAACAGTTTGAGGTCAAATCTATCTTTAGATCCTAATGATCTTCCAAATGTATGGGTGTCTAATTGTTTAATGGCCGAAATTATTTGCAGTGGAGCTAGTACATTTGGAGGATCAAACCACATCGATGGTAGAGGACCAAGCTAATTTTGAAATTTGGGATAATAAAGACTCTCGAATCATGACTTGAATGTGACATTTCATGGTTACTGAGATAAGTTGAAACTACATGTTTTATTAGTATGCTAAAGAGATATAGAATGACTTAGATAACATTTTTCTTTGAAGAAGGATTTTGAATGGGTTGTAGATCGAACTAGATCAGTATCAGAAATTGAAAATATACAAAACAGATGCAGACACCCATGTTGAAGCCGTGTAAAGAGAAATAATCTTTAAATTGTTACATGGCTTGAACCATGAATATGTACCAAATATGGTACAAATATTAGGGAAAGAAAAATTGCCTCCACTATTAGAAGTACCTTTTAATGAAAGGGGAGAAGAAATTCGGGAGGTTATCATGCTTAATGGCAGAATCTTCAACACGAACTTTGCCACAGCAATACGAAAGAAGGTATTAAAGGGATCAAACATTGGAAGGAAGTCCCCTGCAAAAGGCAACCATGGAGAATGTTGTATTCCATAAAAGATCTAGGCATACTTAGGAAACATGTTTTAAACTTTATGGAAGAGATAAAGTCCTAGAGTGCATGGGAGACAACAAAGGAACCTCGCAGGTAAACCCAGTACAATTGATTTTATATCTCAGGGTGTTTGAATTATTGTTTTAGAAGCAACTGATCATATGACCTCATTTTCTGTGTTTTTCAATTCATATGTTAAGATGAATAGAGAACATGTTACGAAAAGGTTAACCCGTTCATGCAAGGACACAATTTCTTAACAAATGGCAGCCTGGTGAAATTGGAACTCCTCCTTGGTAGGAGCACGTTCCTCCATGAGTTTCGAACTCGAGACACTGGGTTCATTGCAAGGCACTCTGATATCATGTTATGAAAAGGTTAAATCATTTGTACAAGGACAAAAAATTCCTTAATAGAACTATTGAATATAGTGGAGAAGATTAGGAGAAATCTCCTTTATATGTTTAGCATTTATAATGTAAGATAAGGGTTAAACCTTAAATACAGAATGGGCTAAGTCCAATTAACAGAAACACACAACTTAACATCTAACACTCCCCCTCAAGCTGGAGCATATAAATCATATGTTCCAAGCTTGTTACAAAGATAGTCAATTCTAGGTCCTCGTAAGGACTTGGTGAATATGTGCCAACTAATTGCTTGAGTTAACGAACTCAGTCTTGATATCTCCGGATATGATTTTTTCTCTAATAAAATGACAATCAACTTCAATGTGCTTGGTTCTCTCATGGAAGACAGGGTTAGAGCTAATATGAAGAGCAGCTTGATTATCACATATAAGTGTCATGTGAGTGACATCTCCAAATTTTAATTCATTAAGTAATTGTTTAAGCCACACAAGCTCGCAAGTAGCAGATGCCATAGCTCTATATTCTGCTTCTACGTTGGACCTTGCCACAACACTTTGCTTCTTACTTTTCCAAGATACCAAGTTGCCACCAATAGAGACACAATATCCAGAAGTAGACCTCCTATCAGAAGGGGAACCAGCCCAATCAGCATCTGAATAGCAAACGATTTTTGTATCGTTGTTAGGGCCATATAGCAAACCTTTTCCAGGTGATCCTTTAATATACTTCAGTATGCGAACAACTGCATCCCAATGGTCTTCACATGGGGAGTTTAGAAATTGACTCACCACACTAACTGCGAAGGAAATGTCAGGACGCGTAACAGTAAGATAGTTTAATTTACCAACTAATCTTCTGTACCGTTCAGGATCTGAGAAAGGCTCCTCCTGATTTGGTAGGAGTTTGATGTTAGGGTCCATAGGTGACTCAATAGATTTACAGTTCATTAACCCTGTTTCCTCCAAGATGTCTAACGCATACTTCCTCTGAGATATGACAATACCATCATTGGATTGTGCTACTTCAATACCCAAAAAGTACCAGAGTTTGCCAAGATCTTTGGTTTGAAAATGATGACAAAGGTGTTGTTTCATCTGAGAGATGCCGAGATAGTCACTTCCTGTGAGAATAATATCATCGACATACACTATTAAGTAAATACATCCAGCACTTGAGTGGCGATAGAACACTGAATGATCCGCTTCACTGTGAAACATACCAAATTGTTGAACAACACAGCTGAATTTACCAAACTAGGGCCGAGGAGATTGTTTTAGGCTATATAAGGATTTGCGAAGACGACATACCAATCCAGATGACTCCCCCTGAGCAACAAAGCCAGACGGTTGCTCCATATAAATTTCTTCATGCAAATCACCATTTAGGAAAGCATTTTTGACATCAAGTTGGTAAAGAGGCCATTGTCGAAGAGCGGCCATGGCAATGAATAGGCGAACAGAGGTCATTTTTGCCACTGGAGAAAAAGTATCACCATAATCCAAACCAAAAATTTGTGTGTAGCCTTTGGCAACCAGTCAAGCTTTCAGACGATCAATTGTGCCATCAGGGCCAACCTTGATAGCATACCCACCTGCAACCAACAACAGACTTTCCAGATGGTAATTGGACAAGCTCCCAAGTTCCACTTTTCTGTAAAGCACTTAATTCATCCAGCATAGCTTGACGCCAGCCAGGATGAGTTAAGGCATCACCCACAGATTTAGGAATTGACACAGAAGAAATGGATGAGAGACAAGTGTAAAAAGATGGAGATAATCTATGGTAACTAAGAACAGTATAATGGGGGGAAGGGTTACGGGTAGAGCGTATACCTTTACGGAGGGCAATAGGCAAGTCAGACTCATTTGCTGGAGCCGGAGGAGACACAGGAGGCGACACTGGAAGTGAGTCACGAGGGAGACAATTGCGGCGACTATAAACCTGAAGGGGTGGTGGTGAAGGACGATCCTGTGGTGAATGAGAGTCTAAAGAAGGAGGAGACAAAATGGGTGGAGCATCACCAGGAGGATCACATATAAGAGGAATATCAACAGTAACAGGGAGAGGTACAAAACTAGAAGATAGATGTGTAAAGTAAAAAGAAGATTCATCAAAAGTGACATCAGCAGAGATAAAATGACGATTGAGGGAAGGGGAAAAACACTTATAGCCCTTTTGTGACCGTGGAAATCCTAAGAAGACACATTTGTGAGACCTAGGAGATAACTTATCAAGACCAAGACTAAAATCATGAACAAAACATGTAGACCCAAAAACTCTAAGAGGTAATGGGTGTAGAGGGTCTTGAGGAAATAAGATAGAATGAGGGATTTTGTTCTCTAGGACGGAAGATGGCATGCGGTTGATAAGATAACATGCCGTGAGAACAGCATCATCCCAAAAACGTGAGGGTACTTGACCATGAATGAGAAGGGTACGAGTTGTTTCAATAAGGTGTCTATTCTTGCGCTCAGCCACCCCATTTTGTTGAGGGGTATAAGCACATGAGGTTTGGTGAAGAATGCCATGAGAAGCCATAAAATGTTTAAACTGTTGAGAAAGGTATTCACGGCCATTATCACTGCGTAAAGTGCGAATAGAAACCCCAAACTGAGTTTTTATTTCATTGAAAAAAGTTTGAAAAATAGAAAACAACTCAGAACGATTCTTCATGAGAAACAACCAAGTACATCTGGAATAGTCATCAATAAAGGTAACAAAATACTGAAATCCTAAAGTTGACTTAACACGACTAGGTCCCCAAATATCAAAATGAACCAATGAAAAGGGGGATGACGCTCGTTGTGAAACACTACGAGGAAAGGAACTACGAGTATGTTTACCTAACTGACAAGACTCACACAACAAACTTGATAATTTGGACAGACTCGGAACAAGTTGCTGTAGTTTGGCAAGACTGGGATGACCTAACTGAGCATGAAGAAGGGATGGTGACTCCATGATTACGCCAGCATGTGGAGAAGGGCTGAGATGATATAGACCATGAGACTCACATCCTGTGCCAATCATGTGTTTCGAACTCCGGTCCTGCAACCAAACAGAATCTTTGGTAAATGAAATAACACAATTAAGGGAACGAGTTAGACGACTTACGGACAATAAGTTAAAAGGAGACCCAGGGACATAAAGTACAATATCAATGGATATGGACGGAAAAATATGAACAGTACCAATA
Organism: Vigna angularis; assembly: GCF_016808095.1. Lineage (NCBI taxonomy): Eukaryota > Viridiplantae > Streptophyta > Magnoliopsida > Fabales > Fabaceae > Vigna > Vigna angularis. Next base: position 22,442,829 of record NC_068971.1, on the reverse strand, counting down.
CCATGAGATGAGACTCTAGACCCATCAGCCATCGTTACCGAGGGTAAATTAACCGGACATGACAAGGAAGAAAACAAGGACTTGTTACCAGTGATATGATCGGTGGCGCCTGAGTCAAGGACCCAAGATCCAAGAGAGTGAGTCAGACCAACAAAAGGAGTACCTGTGCGTATAACAGAAGCAGATGTAGTGGAACTAGAGTGCTGACGGTCCTCATACCATCTGAGAAATTCCTGAAAGAGTAAAGGGTTATTTATGGTATTTGATAAAGTAGGAGGGTCTGCAGACGGTGATCGGGGAGGTGGATCAGAATTAGCCATTGCTATAGGTCGAGGAGGACGTCCATGAAGCGCATAACATCTATCAATTTTGTGGCCTAGCGTGCCACAGTGGTCACATTTTGGACGTCCTTTACCTGGTTGGCGAGACCGACTCCGATCATCAAGTTGGGCAGCCATGGAGAGGGAGAAACCCTAAAAAAATCCAAAGTGCTCCGATTGACGCAACGACCACAGATCCAGAAAGTGGGCGAGGAGGCGATCACGGCGGTTCTGATCGGCGGCGGAACTCTCCGGCGACGCGCCGGCACGCGCGGCGGGAAGTTGCGGCAGCAGTGACTGTTGCGGCGGCGTGTGGAGGCGCGTGGGTGGTCCGTTCGCCGTGATCTTTGTGCCACGGTGGTCGCCCGGCCGAGACGATTTCGATGGTGTGGTCGTCGGTCGATTCTGGAACTCCGGCGGCGGCGGCGGCAGCGACGGCAGCGGCGGCGACAACGGCGATGATGGGTACCAGAGACCGTGGAGTTGGCGGGAACTATTCCTGTGCTCTGATACCATATTGAATATAGTGGAGAAGATTAGGAGAAATCTCCCTTATGTGTTTAGCATACACATAGGGTAGTTTATTTATAATGTAAGATAAGGGTTAAACCCTAAATACATAATGGGCTAAGCCCAATTAACAGAAACACACAACTTAACATCTAACAAGAACAACCCATTTGTTATTGTTAGATATATTAGATTATTAGATATCTTATCTTTAGTTATTTTATTATTATTTTTTATTTGTATTTTGACCTTTATTATAGTGCGATAACAAGAACATGAAAGGACATGTAAAGAAGTGGATTTTAAGTCTAACACAATCTTACAATAGTTTGTAAGATGAAGTTATATATTATAAATTAGTTTTATCTTTAGTCGATGTGGGATTTCCAACACATTCCCTCACGCCAAACCATATACATTTCGAGCTTGAAACTAAGCATTAATAGGTGATTTGATGACAACCTGATAGAAAGTGAAACAATAGATCCAACAATTAACAAATTTTGCTAAGATAGACTCTAACCATGACTCTAATACCATGTTAAGAAGTTGACTTTAAGCATAACTCAACCTTACAAACCTGACTTGTAAGGTAAGATTTGCATCCACTTATATATTATAAATTGGTTTTCTCTCTTATCAATGTAAGGTTTCCAACAAAACCAAACATGTTAAAATTAGTGTGTGCTTCACCAAAGATAAACTTTGAATAAGGTCTTATGGTTACAACCCATGTTCATAGAGGACTTTAGATGGAGGACATTTTCACTGAGGGCTTTCTCAAGACAAATTTCAAGATCTTATAGGCAAACTAAGAATGATGTATATTTATTTACCAATTTGAAGGATAGTTTGTAAATTGAGGACTATTAGGATAAAAATATCCCCCATATCTCCATAGTAATTGAAAGAAAAATACTTTTAGAATCTTGTTTCTCTTTCAACATATTTTTGTTCCCTTATTTTAGAGAGTTTGATTGTTACAAATAACGGTTATAAGAATGTAGGTTGTTTGAGTGTTATTGTTGGAAATCTCATGTTGACTAGAGATAAGACCAATTTAGAGTATATAAATTAGGCAAACCTAATCTTACAAGCTAATTTTATAGGATAAAATTAGACTTAAAATTCCCTTCTTAACAGTTAATAATCATATAATTCTTTATTCCCTACATACATAGTTCAAGTGATATTGTTAGGTTTCTGGGTATGAAACCTAACTGTCTCATAGCAAACACTCACAATTGCACCCAAATGATAAGAAAAGAATGAATGCATGTATTCACATCAACAAATGTACACATATGGCAAGCTAACCGGGAGCCTAACCCCCCTCCACAGGCCAATGTCCTGTCTCTACTCAAACGAATACAAAAATCAATCCTCTCCCTGTACAGAACCCATTCCCTATTTATAAAGTTTCTCCTCCCCTTCCCACAAACTAACTAACTGTCAAATAACTCTTCCCTCCTAACTGTCCTCTCATTTCCTCTTCCTTCTATCCTAAACCCATTATATCCTATCACCCTATATCCTATCATTACACCCCGCTACAGAACAACCTTGTTCTCAAAGTTGGAACCGGGAAGCTTGATCTCTTGACTCCTCTTCATCATCGTGTTATCATATGAAGGGAACCCACTGGCTATTGCCATCCAATTCAGGTCTGCAGGCTTGGGTGGTGGCAAATCCTCCTCCAAAGACTTCCATTCTTCCTAGATTCTATTAGCTTCCAGCGTTCTGGTAAGATCTTTTCCAGAATCATAAGCCCTGAGAAAATGGTCTTCGATGTCTTTCAATGCTTCAAATAGCTCTCTCCCCCTACAGGTGTATCAAGAACTCCAAGCCCCCTTTTCTGTTCGTTGGCCAACCTCTTCACAGAATCCATCCTTCTCTCCCGGGCATTGATTCTTCCATCCACCCTTCCCTCCAAAGCCTTAATTCTTCCTTCCATCACGCTTCTCTCCCAATGATCCAACACTCCTCTCCTAAGGATATCCGGTAGCCCTCTCTGTTTGGATCTGGCAGTCCTCTCACGTTCAGATTCGGCGGTCTTCTCCCGTTCGGTTCCATCTGTCGTCTCACGTTCAGTTTCGGCCGTCCTCTCACATTCGGATCCGGCAATCCTCTCTCGTTCAGATCCGGCGATCCTCTCCCATTCGGATCCAGCAGTCCTCTTCTGTGCGGATCTGGCAGTCCTCTCCTGTTCGGATCTGGTTGTTCTCTCCCGTTTGGATCCGACAGTCCTCTCCCATTCGGTTTAGGCAATCCTCTCATGTTCGAATTCGACAGTCCTCTTCCGTTCGGATCTGGCAATCCTCTCCTGTTCGGACCTTGGACGTATTTTTCTGCAGTCTCCGACTACTTAATGGTCGTCAACCTTTCAAAGATTGTACCCTTGTTCCTTCCTCCAAATCGCACCACCATAGCTTCCTTCTGTCCTTCCTAAGAACGATTCTTGGCTTTAGCCTTCTAGGCCCGAACCCAATACCCAACATTTCCCTCCATGCTAATGTATGCCACATGCAGTTTTTCTTCCTCTATCACCTCCTGGGTCTCAAAAACTTTCTCCACCCTAGCAATCCACCCCATAGGATCAAACCCTTCGAAAGTGGGTAGTTCTACCCTTTTTACCCAATTAGGTTGGGCGTCTCCTCGGTCTTCATCTAGTTCCTCCTCCGAGCTCTCTCTTCTCCTTCTCTGATTCTCGTTAACAGAATGTTGATCTCCATCTATAGACCCTAGACTGCCTTCCAATCCTTTTTCCTGGTTCCACACCCTTCCTCCAAGAACTCGCAGGAGTTCTCTAGTTTCCTATCGCATTTCTTGCATATTTCTTCTCCATTCTGCCATGCTCATTTTTGGTTTTCTCCTACTCATCTTTTGTTCGCTGGTCCTTCTCTCCAAGGAATTGTCTCTTCCTTCCATGCTTCCACCCTTTCTTGATCACTTCTTGATCCGCAAGCTTTGATCCGACCGTCCTCTCCTAAGGGTAATCCGGCGACGCTCCCTTGATGATCTGACGGTGCTCCCTTGATGATCTGACGGCGCTCCCTTGATGATCCGACAGCGCTCCCTTGATGATCCGACGGGTCGGACCAATTTGTTAGGTTTCTGGGTATGAAACCTAACTGTCTCACAACACACACTCACACAATTGCACCCAAATGGTAAGAAAAGAATGAATGTATGTATTCACATCAACAAATGTACACGTATGGCAAGCTAACCGGGAGCCTAACCCCCCTCCACAGGCCAATGTCCTGTCTCTACTCAAACGAATACAAAAATCAATCCTCTCCCTGTACAAAACCCATTCCCTATTTATAAAGTTTTTCTTCCTCTTCCCACTAACTAACTAACTAACTGTCAAATAACTCTTCCCTCCTAACTGTCCTCTCATTTTCTCTTCCTTCTATCCTAAACCCATTATATCCTATCACCCTATATCCTATCAGATATTATGATAAAAGCCCAAGCATAAACATATAGAAGTGTACTAGGGGGAGGAGGATAAGGGACCTCCTAAACAAAGAACGAAAACAGAAAGCAACTAAGAGAAAAGTAATTGAGCAAAGATTCCCAACATAAGCCCACCAAAAACATACCTTTCAAGAATATGATTCAATTGAATACAATTTGACAGGTTTCAAAGTTCCTTTGAAGTATAGATAAATGCCTGCGGATTTGGAGTTTTTCCTCGGAACTTAAGGAGCTTGATAAGTAGATAGTCATTGTCTCTAACACTCTAGCATTTTGCATAATATACCCTACAAAATCCAGCTCGGTTTCCAATCCTTGATATTCTCTGAGGCAAAACGTTTTGAGATGTAAAAGGCATTCAGGAACGAGGAGTGGATGGCTCCACCTTGACTCTTGTCCCTTCCCATATTTTTGTGGTTCCTGCAATAACACCGAATGTTCTCAATTAGAAGTTAAAATTATAAAATAGAATTCGCTTTTCAACTCAGCAAACCTTGTTGATGATAAGAACTTCCAGCTTGTGGGAACGTTGAAGCAAGTTTGCTAACAAATCCCATGAATAGCTTCCAAATGAAATTTCGAGCTGGGTTAATTTGTCAAACACCGGAATATCAATGGCAGAAGCGTGCTTCAAACACTGCATACAAAAGTTACGAAAAAAAAATATTAAAAAATTAATAAAAAAAGTTTAAAAAAACTGAAACCTACACAGGGAATCATTACATTCAGTAAGAAAATTAAAACCAAAATTAAACTGAAGTAACAAGAGCACGGAAAACAATAGAAGGCATCATTTTTAATAGTAAGTATGAGAATTTTTCTTAAATTGCCCGAGTGAGATTTACAGATGACAATACGGACCAACTTCACCATCATCAATCTGCCATGGTCACCAAAATAATAGAAAAAAAATGGGACAATGGAAATAGAAAACTTCTAAACAAAACAAATAAACATCAATCTTGTTTGTTATTGCTACTTCAAAGTCCCATTTATTACTGGTAGATATATTGCATTTTATGTTAATTAGGAAAACATAGTCCCTATGTTAGTGAAAGCTAATTCTAAGAAATATCATTCTTTTAGGGAATCTTCCAATTGATTGACCAATCCAAATTATATCAAATCCTATAACTATATATTCCAATTAGATTATTATATTATCTATCTAATAGGAATATTAAAAAGATAAGTATGTTATTTTTACATATTCATTTGAACTTGAGCTTAGTCCACATTTTCATTATGATAAATACATTACCCTATGTATATTTTCTATACAAGGGAAATTAATCATATACTTAGTTTTACTATATTCAATAATTACCTTCACAACTTGTAGCACATAATACTTACATAGAATCTTATATAATATTTAATATATCTATACAAAATGAACATATTTTCTACTTTTTTGGGTTTTTAACCAAAAATGCCCTATGGGATGATCCGCCCCAACCTATTATAAACTCATTTTGGACTGGTTCTAGGCTGGTGAGTTGAGTTCTTTAACCCCTGCCTCTCTAAAAGTCATTCCTATCAAGAGTTCACCCAACCGTATGCTCCAAATTATAAGCATGTGGACTACATTATTAATAAATAATAAATACAATACAATTTACAGGACAAATTAGATAACCCCATATCCTATATACATTGAACATATTCTAATTGAATATTAATGATTCAATTTCCAACACTACCACCTCAAGCAGATGAATAGGGGGCATTGTATATCCCCAATTTAGATGTTAATCTTCGATAAAATGTCAAACCACCTCAATGTGATTAGTTTTACCATATGTTGAACTGGAATCTCAGAAAAGATAATTATTGACTTATTATCACAATAGAATCATAAATTCATCCCATTTAATCTTTAAAAATAATCTGAAGCCAAGAAATACACAAATACCTTGTGCCATATCTTAAACAATAGAACAAGCCACTATATTAAACTTTTTAACACTCTAGATTACAAGATTGCATTTAAGAAAGTATAGTCCTTGTACTGATTCTGAAGTCAATGGCTGACCCTACATAATAAGCATCAGTATAAGCCCTAAGAGTTGCATTACCGTTCCTTTCAAATAAAATTACTCTTCCAGGATTTCCCTTGAGATACTGCAATTTCTTTTAGTATAAATGGCCACCTCTTAAGTTATGCATCAACTGACTAACCAAACTTACAAATGCAATATCCAATCTAGTGTTAGGCAAACTAATTTCCAACAAATGTTAATACATCTTATTATCTGTCATTACACCATCATCTACTCTACCCAAGTTATGGCTCAATCAATAGGAGTACTCACAAGTTTACGATAGATCCCATTAGTTTATGCAAAATCTTAGCAACTAGACTTGCTTTGTACCTTTAAATTGACCAATTTGCTTTATATTTTACTGAGGAAATCCATTCAGAACCAATAGAGTCTTTTCTTCAGATAATTGACAAACATGATTTATTCTTCTCCAATACCTTGATTTCTATATCCATGGCCTGCTTCCAATTTTTATTTGACAATGGCTCAACAGCATTAATGGAAATTGGGTAGTGTCAAGGTTTGTGTTAAGAAGTAGACTTTAAGCCTAACTCAACCCCATAAAACCAGCTTCTAAGGTGAGGTTTGCACCCACTTAAATACTATAAATTGGCCTTATCTCTAGTCGATGTGGGACTTCCAACAGTTTGCAATAAAGGAAATATGGGATGGTGAATTTGTTTGAAATGATAGATAATTTGATGACCTAGTGGCTTTTGGGTGCAATTCTGAAGGCAATAGGGAGGTCATGATTATCCTTAACTACAGGGATTACTGTTTCAATTTGAGAGGCTGAAAATCATAACCTAGAATATTAGAATTTTTCATCTGATCAAATGTACGGGAGTTGGGTTGGTCTCTTGGATATGTATCAGTTCAGGGATGGCACGCAACCATTTTTTCATACACCAAATTCTTTTCATACCTATCATTTCTAGATCTAATTTCAGGTGCTGCTTCCTTTCACTCAAATTCGTGGGAATTTGATTTGAGCTAGCAAGACCAAATGCTTCAAGTTGAATCCCCTAATCACCCTAACATGCTAAAGTTAAAAACAAACAAAAATACTGTAAGTTGCAATTTAGGGTTAGGTCAGTTCTGGTTGTGATTTGGATCATCTATTTTTTTCTGACCCACTAGATGCCTACACAACCAAGAGCAGAACAAATTTTAGAACTGTAGTATGGCATGAAAGCACCACTCCAGCCAGGCACGATGGCCTTTGGAGGAGTGACAGGGTCTAGCAACTCCTTTTGAGGCCAAACAGATCCTACACAAGAATTGTGCTATGCTTCTCCATATCATAATTCTTGCAACTCAGGTCAGATCTGCTTCATGGAATTAATTTTGCGATATGAACACCACCAAAATGATCGCTCACCAATTCATATCACCCATGAACCCACATTCATTCCCTTTCACAAACAGCTTAAACTACAACTCTCAGGCTGCACAGTTTTTCCAGTTAAAATCAACAACAAAATTATTAATTGCCATAGAAAATAATGAGAAATCCAATCACCCTTACAGAGGACAAAAAAAGAGCCTCGAAGGATAAAGAACAGAGGTCCAGGAGCTTAAAAACACAGAAAATAGCATGGCCAAGAACCAAGAAATTGAAAACCCATTTATGCCAAAAGGAGGAACTGATACCATAACAAAATAATATTTAACTGAAATCACTTATTCATTTATGAATCTATTCAGCTTAAAAAATAGTAGAAAATTCTCTACCTGAAGATTTACCGTTTACAACAAATAACAAGTATTACTCTAATTCTTATGTCCTGATTTCGCTCCATAGTAGAAATCCCTATCAATACGATTAGTAGGCAGATTCAAGATTTCCCGTCATTCCGTGTTTCTACAATATAAATTGGAAAAAATTAAACATACTTATAGGCAAGAAGATTTCTATGCCAGCAATAATATCACAGACAATTCCTCGACTAACAACATTTTTGGAAAAAAAAAATAATCCTTCCTTCATGCTCAAGACATTTGTACTTCTAGCCTTTATGAACCAAGGAGTACCTAATAAATATGCGGCCCTTTCATCTGAGTTCAAATTTGAAGGACTTGAAAAGTTAACAAGAAAGGATAACGAGCACTGGTGAATTGAAATCCGGAATCTAAGTTGTAAGCATTCTAAATGGAATTTGATTGCCCAAGGATGCTGCAAGACTCTGTTTGATAAGAAAGGTGGCTGCTGGGACAGCATAATCCTAAAACATAATGTTAGTTAGGCATTAAAAATGTGAAATCTGTTTCAATTGACCATTCTGGTGATGGGTATGGAGATAAGTCTACAGGTGATACCCAGCCAAGAAAGCCAATGGGTGAAGTGTCTGCACTCTCCACTTGCCTCTGATCAATTTGAACTGACTTCAGAGATTTCCCATTTTGCAGATCTGTCATAGACTTAAACTTTAGGAAAAGTGCATCTGATTAGTAGCTCTATAGGATACAACCACGTGAACCTTGAATGAGAACCAAGAATGGTCGATAACTAACAAGAATAACTGATTATTCAACTACGGGATTGCCCCCAAACATCAATGACCATATCTTCCAGCACATTAGTGTAACAAGTTGTAGTAGATAAAGAGGGAATGCAAAGATCTTATACTCAACATGTACAGAGATCAGACACTTTTATTTGGTAATGAACTTTTACACAGTTGAAAGATTTTCGCAAATGCTTGTGATCAGGATATCTGCAATGGCAAATGGTACATGTACAGTGTTTACAATGAGCTGGTAATGTCAGGTGTAGTGAGTGTGAGGACAAGAGACTGACAGCTACAACGAATAGGGGAAGCTGTATCATTATATAGCAAAAAATGTTAAGGAGACTGATAGAACTTATACTAGAATAAGAAAGGAAGACACAATCTTGAATTTTATTGCCCTCCTTAATTCCAGTCCCGTACCAATGCAGTAAGGAGGCAGTTAAGGAATAGAAAGAATACAGCAGTACACAATTACAATCAGAGGTTATTTGAGAGACCTCACTCTCCAACTGTCCTTCTATTTGCTTCTCTCCAAAAAGCCCCTTACTAACTCTCCCATAACTATGTATAATAGTTCAGATACAATTACAACTGTACTAACTACCTTGCCCTTTCCTTCTCTTATACACTATACTGAACCTATCAAAGAGAATGGCAAATTGGAACTGGTGCAACAGCTCTTGGAAAGACAAGATTTGAGAATTTATATAGTTCATCCTTCCCATGTATGTCATCCAAAAGCATCGTCCTCGACTCTTAAAATTTAACTAGGCAATGAAAGGGAGAAACTCAAAGGATTACATGACTATCTTGAGCAAATTGTGACAATGACAACTTTTAGTTATCTCAGGAACCAAATGTTATTTTTTTAGAGAGTGATGTGTTGGATAGTAGGAAGATTGGAATGATGTGGAACCAACTAGTAAAAAGGACAAACTTTTCTCAACACAATATAATCTGTGACTCAGGTATTCAGAAGAAGGCTCCATGGATCTAAAGTAACATGGTGCATGGGACCCAAGTTCACGTACCAGGCCCAAGAGAAATATGTCACAAAACCAGTAGTTAGAGCCAGAGCCCAAGGGATGGAGTTAACCATAGGAGCGTGTGTTAGCACAATGATGAATCTGATTTCATGTGGCAGCTTCCAATGAAGGATCAAGGCATAAATTGATGAGGCCATGGGAGTAGCAAAGGAGCGAGCGGGAAAACATACTATTAGCACATGTGTTGAGCTTATAGGAATATTCAGAGAAGTTAAAGCCACATTGTGCTTCAGTGAAAACTTAGTGGCACCATGACCTGATTTGTGGCACATCAGACATTGGATTGAGCTACAACCACCAAAGTGACATCAACCTCAGCTACAAGCTCTTCCATTACAAGCTACCACCACCACTCCTCAAAATTAACTGCTATTATTAGGGTCAACCCGAGGAAGGCCATAGGAATTTCTAGACTGGTTAGTCACAAACAGCTGAACACCAGAATGAGATGGTGCATGGTAAAAACATAGCTGAACTAAGGATGAAGGTTGAACATCAAAATGTGCAATATTAACAGACAACAGTTCCTGAAGAGCACCATGTTCCTTTTAAAACTTGGGTCGAGTGCAAGGAGAAGTCACTCCATTTTAGTCACTAAGAGTGTCAAGAAAGGCCAACAAAAATAGCCTCAAAATTATTGCAACAACATAGTATACTGGACCTCCAATGGCAAAAAATGAGTTCTACCAGGGGTCTGTGCACCGGAATTCTGAGACAAACTTGCTCATTTCTTAATCATTTGAATCTCTTAAGTAGAACTGAGTGGACTTTGATGCATGAGCACATGAAAATGGCTATGAATTTCATTCCAAACAAGCTTGATAGGAGCGAAAAATTCCAGCAATGCAAGCTAAAATCGAATTAGAAAGTTGAAGTTTATGCCCTCCAATGACTGAGTCAACTTGTTGTAGTGACTATAAGATGTTCTTCCAGTGGAGTTTGACAAGAATAGAGTGTAGTGAGAGAAGGTAATTGTTGGGCTGGCAGAGATTGAAATTTACCGAGAATCATATGGTGAGGATCGAGAGAAGGGAATGAATTTTGCCAATTGTTGAAATAAAAGAGAGACTGACTTATCACATTGACTACAAAAGAGATGGTAAGGCAAAGATAATTCAGATTTCCAACTAGTCTCCTATTTCCCATAGATTTGAATGTGGCTACCCTTGGCTTGGTAGAAGGTTAACATTGGGAACCATAGGTGTGTCAAGGGGCTTGAAATTCAATAGCTTAGTCTCCTCTAAAATATTCAAATCATACTTCTACTGGTAAGTTACAATTCCATTGTTAGGATTGTGCTAACTCAATTCCTAGTAAGCATCTGAGTTTTGTTAAGGTCTCCTTCTAAAAATGATGACAAAGGTATTATTTTATCTGTAATATGCCATGATAATTGCTACTTATAAGAGCAATGAAGTCAAATGAAAAATACCATGGAAGGACAAGAAAATCTGAAAGGGATGGAAAAGGTACTCACGAGCATTATCACATCAAAAAGTACAATTAGAAAGACCAAATTGATTTTTAACTTCTTTATAAAAGGGTTGAAATATGAAAAACAACTCAACGATTTTTCATAAAAAAACAATCAAATTCATCAAGAATAATCATCATCAACAAATTACAAAATATTGAAATCTTGCACTACACCTAACACGATCCAGTTCCCAAATATCTAATTGAACTGAAGCAAAAGAAGACGAAGCTTGTTTGGGGATAGTCTTAGTAAACAAACTACGACTATATTTTCCTAATTGAGATCACTCACAACAAAGTAAACAACTTACACAAACATTGTACAAGGTGTTAAATCTTGGTAAGGATAGGATGGCCTAAATGTGGAGGGATGAGACACCCGAAATCTACCCCCAAGCCAACATTACCAGATTTTTGTGTTTTTGTGGTAGAGATAAAGGCCATAATCATGAGTCTCACACCTAGTGTCGATCATCCTTTCCAAACTTTGATCTTGTAAGAAAACAAAATCTTGTTAAAAGAAATAAGACAATCAAGAGAACAAGTGAGACGACTAAGGGATAAAAAATCAAACAGAGACCCAAGGACATAGAGAACATTGTCAAGGGAGAGAAAAGGAAGAAGATGGACAATACCAACATCACAAGAGGTGGCACAAGGGCCATTGACCATAGTGACAAAGGTTGAAAGACTAGAAGTGGAAAGAGACTTGTTAACAAATAAGAGACTTACTCCCTGGTGGCACCAAACTTAAGGACCGAAGAACTAAGAGAGACATAGTGAATGAGACCAACAAAGGAGGTGTTTGTTTGTACAACAAAAGCAGTGAATTAGAGGCCTAACATTCCTCATAACATTTTAGGAAGAAATCGTTTAAGAGGCCAAAGGTTCAAAACTATTAGATGAAGGGGCACCAGAATTCGGTTGAATAGGGGCAACCTAAGCAAAAGTAGCCAACTGAGTAGGGCAACCACATAGGGCATAACATCAGTCAATGGTGCCACCAAGTTTTTGATAACTATAACACTAGAGACGACCTCTCACTGGTTTGGGAGAGCAATTGCATCCATCACATTAAGATACCCAGGCAGAGGAGTCCCCAAGGGGTTAGAAGTAGGTATGTCAAGTGATAATTAGCACGACACACATAACAAGGTGAACCACACAAAGTTCAACATAGGCACTACCAGAGACCTAAATATTTGATCACAAACTGAAGAATGCCGATTGGGAATCCCATACAAGGCCATCAACAAAATAATGGTTTGGCATTGCTTGATTTCCTAGGTAAGAGTGGCAATAGGAAGCAATAATTCATTGAAGTTGCATAGAAGACCATAAACCTTTTCCAATTATTTAGCCATGGGCCTATCAAGGCGTCTGGGGTGATGATAGTCATAAGATTCTAGTAAACACCATAGAGGTATTGAGTATCATTGGTGCATAGTAATTGGACTTTCCCTCAAACCCTAGGGAAAATCTGCTTCAAGGTAGGATAAATAGTTGACTTAAAAACACTACAAACTTGGACATCAACTTTGGATAATTGAGGACGATCTTATGCATCATTTCAGGTTGTTGTCTAAGTGAGATGATCAACATAATATTAAGCTAGGCCTAATATCAGAGGCCCCAAGTCTCATAATTCTTGTCATCTAACTTGTCAATGGAGTGTGGGACATTAACATTAATTGAAGATTGAGAATTCAAATCTAGCATTGGTAGAAGTCATTGGACGGCTAGCTTTGTAAGTGGTGGGCTGAGTTTATTTGCTTTTGGGTGACTTTTGGTTGCAACAATTTCAGTTACAATCAGCCATTACGTAGTGAGATCGTTATTAGCTTAAGTGGATCATTAGCTAAAGTGGGATGTAATTGCAATTAATGAATCCTTTGTAATTCAGATGGCTAAAGCTTCTATATAAGCTAAACCATTTTTATCAATGAAACAAGTTGAGTTTTATTCAGAAAAATTAGAGTTTATCTCTTTTATTTTAGTGAGAGTGATTCTCCTCTTGAATGATTCAAAAACTTTTGGCTGTATCAAAGGACTTTCCCATCCTTTGTGTTGCCTCCCTTGGAAAGAGTGATTCTTTCCTTCCACCTTTCATATTCACCTCTTGTCCTTTCTTCACCCCAATTCAGAAAACTCAATTCTACCCAGATTTATCTCATGGTCATTACTCTCAATCTACTCTCCCCAATTGTGTGGTTTTTTAGCCTAAATTGAAGTTCAAAACGAGAACTTTCACCTCATTTTGGAATCACTTCAATTGGAGTTCTACATCTCAAGATAACAACGTATTTTAAATATTGTCCAACCTAGAATTTCAGCCATGGTCCAATCCACCTTCTCACTAATTTTCCAAATTTCCTATAAAGTTCTAACTCTAAAGATCCTAAATCAACCCTTGTGCAAATGGGGTTCACATCAAACACCTACAAGAAAGAGAAGAAGCCACCCCCAAAGAGAGGGGAACCAACAATGCAGTACGAGATCAAAGGAGTGGTCAAGGTAGGTTCAGCACTAGTGAGAACCAACAAAAAGGTGGTTGGACACATCGCCACTAGTGACTTCTGACAGTGTTTAGAGAGAGAAGTTGCATGAACTTCTAGGTGCACATGCAAGCACATCAAAGCTCTGGTGACTACGACTCTTTGGTCACCTGGGCAAGGTGACTCTGGCAGTGAGGTCACCATTAAAAAATGTAGCAGTGGACAGCAACAACAATTGCATAAATTGCTAAACAGAGAGTAACAACAAGGGGAGAAGGCCAGAACATGATTTCTAGGAAAAATTTGGCACCAATGGACAATTGGTCCACCAAGAGAACAAGGATTCACTAGGCTCTAGATATCATGCAAGAATATAAGATGAATTTATAAAATCAGGAATTTTGCAGCACAACAAGAATTAATCTCAATTTCTAACTGGCTTAACAAGTTAACAGGTTGAGCAAACATAACAATCATAATACTAGATTACTCTGAAACCTTCACATCATACCTAATAACAAATTATTCTATAATAACTGCCTCATACAAAACCAATACATAATAAAGTTTGATATTTTTCTACAGTGGTCCCTGTTGCAGCATAAAGAAGTGAAGGAACTATTAGCAGCTCCACAATTGGTAGAGAACTTTTGCTAGGATTGGTTTGTAGTTAGGATTCACAATTGTAATGCACGGAACTTGGGTCACACATCAGAAGTATGGGATTCTGGTGAGGGGTATATAAGACTTCAGACTCTCAACAACTAAATTAGTTACCTTTTGAGGTGTGGTTATCCCAAGGTTCTTATTGACTTCACTATTGAGATATGGAGCACCTAAATAGCAGGGTATATCCATTGTATAGGGAGCCAAATTTCCTGTTGTAATAATATTGAAACCCAACTTTTTCCCCAACAGCACCAATTTTGGGACTTAGGTTAAAACTAATTTGAGAATTAGAAGGAGCGCCACATGAAAACAGTTGCTTCATTGAAACTAACTATAGGTCTGTAACACTGTTTTACATCACTTCAACCTGTCTTTGCCCTTGCTCTGTCTCATTTCCAACCCTCGAATTAGTATTGCATACATCCTCATCCTTCTATTGATGAGGTGTAGTCCACTGCCGCTCCCAAAACAATTGTCCGTGCACACACATACCCCTCCTTGGGATCTTTCTCCCTTCCAGTTCATTTGTTTTGCTTGTGAAACATAAGTCCTTTTTATTTCCACTATTAACCACCACAAAAACCCCCATTCCACTACCACACCCAAAACAATGTACCAAATCAGTGCAATACCGGGCAACAAACATTGAAACAACAACGCTAGTCACCACCTATATCCGTTTTAAAAGAGTACCGTTAACTCGTTCGTAATTTTCATAACACATCCCATAAAAACACCAAATTCAATGCAACATCTTGTTATCTTATGCAAGAAACAACTAAACTCAGTATGAACCTTGAGTTCAAGGAACAAATTGAACCATATACACATGATGTATGGTACTTAAATAAGGGTAGGGTGGAGAAGCGTCGTACCGCAACTGTACAGGGAGAAAGCGAGAGGCACCTAACGTGAGAAAGCGCTTGGAAAATGAGAAGCATGGACTTCAGGCACCTCTCCTTCCACGAAAACCCAATTTTCGCACGCGTCAAGTGTTTCAAACTAAGCTCGAAATTGCCCTCGGCACAAACGACGCCTCCGCAAGCATCGTTGTAAGTGGATTCCAGCACCAAGTCCTCCAGCGCGGGGCACCCAGCAAGAAGCTTCACCACGTAATCGTGGCACCCGAACAGAACCCTATCCCCCACGTGCAAAGCCCTCAGCAGAGGCAAGCGCACGGAGAACGAGGCGAGCGCGTTGAAGAACACGCCGTTGAGCTTCATGGCTGAAACAGTGTCGCAGTTGAAGAGGCGCCGCGGGAGCGCCACGTAGCGCGACAGCGAAAGCGAGAGCTCCACGCTCTCCACCCTCCGCCGCGCCACATGACACAGCCACGTCGCGATGTCGCGCGCGGAGGAGTTCGGATTCGCACAACGGAGCCGGAACCGCTGGATTGCCGGCGCGTCGTGCAGTAGAAGCACCGAGTACACAAACTCCGCGAAGCCCGCGGGACCGAGGCGGGACTCCGGAGAGGACTCGTCGTCGAGGTCGAGGACCGACACGGCCGGCCACAGTGGCCGCCACCGCTTCGCGAGAATGCCAGTGACCACTGCCTGTTTGGTTGGAAGAAGAGAGAGGATTTGGAGAAGCAGCACGTCCGGAAGCTGACTAATTCTGTCATCACCGGCATGTGGCGGCCGTCGCTTCAACGGTGATTCGGAGGATTCCACCATGGGTCCTGGTGGTGGGGTTAATTGGAAGAAGAGAAGGGTGTGAAGCTGCTATTGTCCAGTTTTGTTGTTTTGTAAATAAGAATTGGCATATTGCACTGCATACTTAATATTGCTGTTTTCTTTTACTTTCCTATTTTGTTTTCTATCACCAGAATCTCCCTTTACCCATGTCACCCTCATTCAATGCTTTTTCTCTGGTATTTGTTGCTTTTTTATTTTCTCTTTTACTCTTTTCTTAATTTACTTTTTTTTTCTAAATTTTTCAGTATTTTTTTCTTTCAACTGATACTAATTTTGTTCATACTATGAACTTTGACTCTATTGTCAAATACTACTGTGAAACGTAAACATGTTATAATACTCTTTATATTTTATTGGTATGCATTCTAAAGCTTCATTTATGGAGAAGTTTTGAATATGCGTTAGAGTTTAGAAACAATTTATATATCAAAATTAACTGAACTGAAAAATCAATTATACCAGTGATGTTGTGTGAGCATTAAGAGTACATGTTTATCTGATTAGATTTATAAATTACCTTAACTTTGTTATTACTTCCCTAATAGTATTAAGTTTAATAACTAAGATGAATAATAAAGACTGAGTACAAATTATGATTTTTTAAAATATTGAATTAATTTTTAATATTTACAATTTTATTATTTAAATTTAAAATAAAATATTCAATCATTTAGAGTAAATGTTGAGAGTGGACATAAATAACTTTTATATATTTACATACATATAGAAAAAAATATTAAACCTTATAGTTAGATTTCCATATACTTATCTTAATTTTCCATTGAGTTTATAAAATAAGTTCTAATCTTATTAAAAAATATTTACTAGCAATCCAAAAAACTATGAACAAAAGAAAATGGAGGGATTCAACTTGTCATTTACAACTTTAATACATAATTGTTCATTATTGTTGTTCATGTAAATTATGAAAAATCCCAAGCCTTCTATGTTTTAGCTAACTAACTTCAATATTTAATATCTTAATTTTCTTCCTAAAATTTATAATTAACATGAATATTCTTACTCAATTTTATAATTAAAAATAGGCTTAATACCCCTAATGGTCCCTATTTTGGTCAAGTGCGTTCGTTTTGGTCCTTGTTAATTTTTTTATTCAATGTGGTCCTAAAGAATATAAAATTTGTTCAATTTGATCCTTTTTGCAAACACCGTTTAAATCGTTAACGACAGACAGTTCAGGTGTGCAAAATAGTATTGAGATGGCATTTAACTGCCCACGTGAATTCCCTTCAGGCACAGTGAGGTGGATTCTTAAAGAAATGTCATTTATTTAATGAAACCCAATTTTGACGAGGGTGGAGAGTGAAATTAGAGTTAAGGTTTTTTCCCAATCTTGGTGGTTGATGAGCCATGTCTCGTTCTCAATCTTCTTCTTCTTGTTGCAATAGCTTCGGCCACCAAAGTTGTAATTCCTCACATGGTGGTGGTTCAATGGGGGTAGGGATGATCCCCATTTGCAATTGTGGTGAGTTGACAGTAGTAAACATGGCTAGAACATCAAAGAATCTTGGAAGAATTTTTTGGGGATGTGGATAAAAGCATTTCTAATTAAAGCCTATTTTCTTTGTGTTTGTAATCAACAATGTGTTTGATGAATAACAGAGTGCAACTGGTAATGTGATGTCTTGTAACTATTTCAAGTGGTGCAATGACGAAAAAGTTGATGAAAGGGATGTTATCATTGGTAGTCAAAGGAGGAAGATTTGTGATATTGAGAAGACAGTGATAGCTTTGAAGAGAAGGATCCAATTCTTAGTAGTAGTGGTGTGTGTTCTCAGTGTACTGATCATAGCTTTGTTGTGTGTGTTTTTAGGTTGATGTGTTGAAAGTGTGTTTTTAGGTTGATGTGTTCTGTGTGTTTTTAGGTGGTCCCAATCTGGTTTACTTTTGTGTTTTGAAGGTTGAGGTTGTTAGGTGGTCCCATTGTTAAGGTTGGACGACTGTGTTTTGTATTAAATGAATGTATGTATTGTTTTTTAGTACATAATTTGTTCAAATTAGTCCTCATTTCAGTTAAATATGTGCGAATGTGGTCCTCATGATGATGAGTGATGTGTGCATAAAATGGAAGTGGTAAAAATGAATATCAAAACAGGGGTACGTGAAAACATTAAGTTCATGGGTACATCAATATATTTTCACAATCAAAAGTCAGTTCATGATTACACCATCAAGTTACATAAGAGCACATCATAACAAATCTAGTGCCAAATATGTGAAAACATTATAAAGTATTTCAAAACATTACAAAGGACATCAACTTTTAATTATCAAAGTCTTTCAAAACAGATACTATGCCAAGTGCAACATTACAAGTGACATTTGTATTCCATTTCCTCAAAGCTTTTTACCGTATTTCATTTACCTTCAAATTCGGATTTTCAAGTACTGTGGTATCCAATGTCTCACTCAACCACTTAGCATTCATCATTTTGATATTGAATTGCCTACTGCAAGTATGGGTATCCAATATTTTTCTCAATTGTCATGTTCTACATCCTTCTAAATATCCACAATAAGCCATCCATGGACATTTTTTTTGTGCACCCAAGCATCTCACTCGTACCCTTTTATTGTCATTCTTAACAAACTTCAAATTGCTCCCCGCATGGACGGCATAACTTCTATTAACCTCCATAAACTCATTTTTATCACTAAACTTTGTTCCCACTTCCCACTTGTATTTTGACAAATTTTTTTGCTTAACATATGTCCCAAATGGACCACAAATTTGTCTTTCATCAACTCCATCCTTACTTCCACTTTCTTGTGGACTGTCTAATAATTTTGAGTCCCACTCATCATCAGACAACCCCCTGTCATTTGGGTTTCTCTGCCTATGTGCACTGTCATGTGTGTCTAAATCATAGTTCATTTCATTTTCACTAACTTCTACTAAGACAGAGCCTTCTATGTTGTTATGTACTAGTCCTTCATCAATATTAACATCAACATCAACTAGTCCTTCATCCACTTATTTTTCATCCACTTCTTCTTCATCAACTACTCCATGAGGAACTTCACCATGCACCACTCCTGCATCATCATCCTCACTTGAACTAAATTCTTCAATCACAACTTCTTCCTCCCCCTGCCCGTGTTGTTCAATAACAAATTCCTCCTCCTCCACCCCAACGTTCTGTTCAACAATATCCTCCCCCTGCATGTTCACTTCATCACCCCCCTGCACGTTAACTTCATCCTCCACCTGCACAACCACTTGTTCATCCTCCACCTCCACATTCCCTTCATCCTCCACCTCCACAACCACAACCACTTCATCCTCCACCTGCAGAACCACTTCATCCTCCATCTGCATAACCACTTCATCATCCTGCACAGCCACTTCTTCATCCTCCACATGCACAACAACTTCATCATCCTCCCCTTGCACCTCCACTTTATCATCCCCATTCCCACCTACATGGCTACATTCACTCTCTAAACTTGCAAGACACAACAAATGAACTTCTTCATTTAGTTGACTTTGAACAATAATCTTTGGCTCGTCATCCACACCATGGACCACAAACAAGTGAACTTCTCCTAAATACTTGGCAAGGTGAACCATGTTCATTGCATCTCTGTCATCATTCAACTTATATAGAATATCTTGAATGCAATAAAATAACCCAGACACTTTAATATACCACAACTCCTTAATGGAATCTACCACTTCGAAATAACTCCATTTGTCAGGGGCCACACTCCAATAAGTGACTTCCCCACCAACATATCCAAAAGGTATATCCTTTACCAGGGTCCCACCATGGTGGACCACAACATTAAATCTCTCCTCAGACATTCCAAACGCAAGCCTACAAAATCAACTTTATGGGCATGGGACCACTATGGAAACGCAAAAAGTAACTACTATTTACGCTAAAATAACTGCTAAACCGTATGGGAACAATAAACAATAAATCAGCAATCAACAATCAACCACACACAACCAATTATAATATGTTACACAACAATGCCCTAAACAGTTCGCACAATTTTTCAAAAAAATCTAACTTTGGAAAAAATCTAACACTCACTTTTTGATGTGTGCATAAAATGTTACAGACGAATGTCACAACACAGAGCTTAGTTATGAGATTACGAACACATACCTGACTGCCAAAGATCAATGCTTCAAGTGGACGTCACTAATGTTCTTCCTAATCTTCCTGATTTCGCTACCAAACCACGCAAGAACTTTCACTCTCACCACCCTTAATTTAATTTTGAAAACAAAAACCCTAATCTCTGCAATTGCAATTTCAAAATGATTAAATCCACCTCACTGCCTGAAGGGAATCCACGTGGGTAGTTAAATGCCATCTCAACACTATTTTGCACACCTGGACTGTCTGCCGTTAACGATTTAAATGGCGTTTGCAAAAAGGACCAAATTGAACAGATTTTACATTCTTTAGGACCACATTGAACAAAAAAAATAAACAGGGACCAAAACGAACGCACTTGACCAAAATAGAGACCATCAAGGGTATTAAGCCTTAAAAATAAATTTGACCACTATTTTATTTGAATTTCGATGAAAATCATTATTTTGTAAGCAAAAGCAATAATGAAAATGAAAAGTAAATGGTATATTAGATTATAAGAGTGCACAAACATTTTTCATACTTTATTTTTTTCTTTAATATTTTACATCTTTCTTAATTCATGTACTATCATATACTTCCAGAACACAAAAAGAAAGATAAACTAACATCACTCAGAAAAAATCTCATTTTTTAAAGTAAACTCATTTAATGTTTAAAAAATGGGACAGCTGAAAACAAAATATAACTTTTCAAAACTCATTTTCTTTGTTAAAAGTAAAATACATAAAGCTCACCAAGTTAGACTCCTAAGAAAAAGATGTGAAGACTTAAAAAATATGTCTTTTCTAGCAAAAGTTTTTCACATATCACTTTCACAAATCTCAATAGTTGTCCGAAAATTTAAATAATGAAAAGCAACTACCAACAATTTTTAAAACACATCAAATATATAACATTCATGCTACACACTCGCACAAAATAAAACACCAAGATATATAGCTACATGCTTGAAGAGAGTCATTCGTTCTTCAAGACAATCACTTTAAGAATCCTCACAAACACAACAAAGCCTTGGATCAAAGAGTTCTCAATCTAGAGACATTTGTTCTCTGACCTTAACACTCGAGAACCAAATATCAAACACCAATCAATAGAGTTTATGTCCAAAGAGATTTGTCCTTTGACTTTAACACTCCAAAGACATTTCACAAACAAGCACATCCAACACAATTCATAGAGTTTTTTTGTTTAAAGACATCTATCATCTGACTTTGACACCCTAACAACCTTTCATTTTGTCGAGCTACCCTTTAGGAGGGATCCTCTCAAGGTCACTCGCACGAGGAGCTTGCATTAAGTAGAGCCCAAATAATGTTCATAAGAAGCCAAAGAGTATCATATGATCAACTCTTAACCAAGTTCACACTTACAACACATTATTCATATAATCATACTTCACATACACGAACACATATACATTGGCAAATATGAACACAATAACATATAACAACCACCATTAACAACACTTACTATTTATACTCAAAGAAGCAAGAAATCAAGAAAAGAAAACAAGAACTTAAGATCCCTTTATAATCCAAGTTTTTTACAAAAGCATGTATCTCTGCCACACATTCATCAAGCAAAAACTCAAACTTTTTTTTTATACTTCAATAGAAAAAACATTTCCAACATCATATGAAGTGGTTAAAATGGGGAGAGTTAAATGAAAAATGCAATTCTTGGTGTGGGAATGCGAAAAAGACAAAAAAATGCAAGCAAAGGCGCTTCTAGGGCAGAAAGACTTTGAATTCCTTCATTCATTTCATCAATTCCATCCAACTTTAGTGGTATAGATGCATATGAGTAGCTATACTCCCATTTCATTGGAATTGGATGCAATGTACTTATACTTTTTGTAGTTTTTCTTATGCAATATAATCTCTTTCGTTATTCATATGATCTATCTTTATTATTCATATGTATGATGAAATGTCATACTATTTGATAGTATCTAATCATTAAAAAATGTGTTGAAACTTAGACATAGATAGAACAACCAAGAAGATTGGTTTTAGGAATAGACTTAATCTTTTTGTGATCTAGACATCTTATCTTAATACAAATATTATGTTCAAATAGCTAAGGGATTAGTGTTTTGACCTAGAGATTTAGAACTTGCTTATAAGGAATTAGGGACTGGTATGCTTATCAGGTGAATGTTTGAGTAAGATAGAGATATGTTCTATAAATTATAACATAAATTTGGTTCATGAAATGTAACTATAATGAAGCTTTTCTCGAATCACTTTCAAACTTTAATATTTAGTAGATTTATATGTTTTTATCTTGAATTAAATCAATCAATGATCTTAATTACCGTTGAAATAAGTAAATAATCACAATTTGACAAACAAACATAAATCCTCTAAGAAAATGATACTTGAACTTTCATTTTACAACTTGCAACTATACACTTGTCAAAAAGATAATGATAATGGTAACTAATTATTATTATTTTTAAAATAAAAAAAAAGTTCTTATATGATACAACATGCATTCAGGAGGATAATGGGTCAATTGAAGCTAACAAAATCCAAGTGTTAATGTTAGGCCCAAAAGAAATATTATGAGCCCGCAAATTGGGACGATTACATGCATTGAGAGAGAGAGTTATGATTGTTTTATGGAAATCTTTCTGTTAAAACTTTTTTCGTATTGTTTTTACGTGGTTACCGTGATATATGGGTAAACTGTTAGTACATGCAATGAATATAAGCATTGTAATGAACTTTTGGGAAATAAGAATATTATTCACTAAATTTCTATCTTTTCTCCCTAGAGGCCTGGTACCTCAAACACCATATTGTTAACTCTAACACCTATCATTTGGTGCTTTTAATGACGACCTCTCAACCTTCTTCTATAGACCTTTTAACAGAGCAGGTGTCACGTCTCATAACTCACATTGATGATTTTTCTCCTAAGGTTGTTTCCATCAAGCAAAAACCCTTAACGTACTCATCGTTTCCGAAGCAAACTCCCAAGATTCGGTTGGCATGTCCTTGTTTTGATAGGTCCAAAATGTTATACTATATTTTTGCCACCACTCATTTTTTCGACTATCACCAAACCCTAAAAGTCAATTGTCTTCAGATCATTTTCTTTTAGTTGGTTGCATTGGTTGGAGAGGAATCACTTCCTTCGTTCTTGGAAGGATTTCTTACAGTCTTAGGAAACACATTTTGCTCCATCTCGCTTTCAGAATGTTAAGGGACGTCTCTGCAAGCTTTATCAGACTGAGTTTATTTTGCAATATCTCAATGACTTTGAAGGACTTGCAAACTGAGTCACTGACATTCCTTCTTTGTTTTTGCTTGAGTGTTTCATTTCTGGCCTTCGTCTAGACATTCGGCGTGAGGTGTTTGCCTTAAAGTCGGGTCATTTTCGGAAGTGGCGGCATTGGCCAAGCTGCAAGAGGACAAATTTAACTCCATGGTACAACCTTAGTGGAGTCACACTGTACCAATTTCATGTTTTCTACCATATACGCCAACTATTCCATTTAAGCATCTGTCAGCTTCAAAAATGCAAACTCGTCATGACCGTGGATTATGTTACAACGTTGATGAGAAATATAATCCAAGTCACCGTTGCAAGTCTCTTTTCTTGCTTCACGTGCATGACGATGAGCAGACCATATATTTCGATCTTCCTCCAGATTATTTTATTGCTCCAACTCTACCTGACTCTGCTCAGTTGAATTTAAATGCATTATTAGGGCCTTTCAATCCGAAGATGTTTCGCATTACAAGACACATATTGGAGCATTTTGTTTGCATTCTCATTAATAGTGGTAGTTCTCATAATTTTCTTCAATATAAGCGAGCATATCAATTGTGTCTGCCTTTTAGCTTCATGAAACCACTATCGGTAATGGTTGGCAATGGTCATACCTTGACTTGCTCTCAGGTTTGCACTCGAGTTACTCCCTTAATCCAAAATCAACCTTTTTTGGTGGATTTTCATTTAATTTTCTATGCGAAGTTGAGGTCGTGTTGTGAGTACAATGGCTTCAAAGTTTGGATCCTATTTTAATCGACTATGAACAACTTACCATGCAGTTTACTTGGTTAGGCCAGATGGTCAAATTGATAAGTGACATTAATAATGACTCTTTGCCAATTTCGGTTCATCATTTGTGTAAATTTTCTAAGTGGAAGCATATTGCTTAATGTTTTCATGTTACTATGATGTCGACCATGTCAGTTTCTTCTGCATACTTTTGTGTGATTCCAGCTAATAATCCAGAATTGTCTACTTTATTCACTATTATTCACTCGACAATTGGTTACGCCCACTTGAAATTATCTATGGACGATCTCCTCCTTCTTTGTTGGGTTATATATTGGTTCAATCTTCAGTGGAGGCTGTTAGTCATTTACTTAGCTCATGGCATGCCATTTTATCTAACTTACATCGGAATTTATAAAAGGCTCGGGATCATATGAAATAAATGGCTAACGCTCATCATCGTGATGTTCAATATGAGGTGGGTGTTTGGGTTTACGTCAAACTTAGATCATATCACCAAACTTCAATTACCGGAAAGACCCCACAAAAACTTGCTAAATGATATTTTTGACCATTTCAAGTTCTTAGTCAAATCGGCCAGGTGGTCTATCGTTTGCGAATACCAGATTGTTAACACTAACACCCATCATTATATATATAAAATGTCTTTTACATCATTTATAATACAATCAAATATTAAAGAATATGTTAGATTTCAAAATGCTAAAAAGATTGAAATATTTTAAGTTTACATGAAACAATGTTAGAGGTAGAATTTTAGGCTTCTTCAACCGTAACTTCATTTCTCTGATCAATGAAGGATCTAATATGAGTTTTAGGCTTCTTCAGCTTTAGTCTTTGCCATTTTCTTATAATTTTATGTAAAATAATAAGTTGGTTCTTGTGTTCCCTTCTCTTCTTGCATCTAAATTTCTCTGATATCATTTGAGAGTGTCATTTGATATCGAGTTTATCAAAACGTATATGTAATACAATCTTGTAATTTTGTTGAGTCTTCCAATCAATAGTTGCTTGTAAAAGACTTAACCTAATTTTCAATATGAAAGTAAGCAACTACAAAATATTTTTGTAATATTTTTTCCTAATTTGTTTACAATTTCTGTAAACCTTTATCTCTTAAAGTTTCATTAAACATGCTTCTACTATTTGGTACAAATTAGTGAATCAGATAATTTTAAGAAAACGGTAATGTTTTGTTAAGTTTTCAAAAATAAAAAAATCTTGAGATAAAAAATTTCTAAAATTTCAATTACCGCATGCATTTATTGTGTTAAATAGAGAAAATACATAACTATACAACTATTTTACTAGAATAAAAAAATTTATTGTTTCTTTAGACCGTCTAAAGATATTAGATTGTTTAGTGTTGAGATTGCTGATAGGGGGAGCACTAGTTTAGCTAAACCCACAATCTCAGTAATATTTGAGTTTTTGATTATGAGAACGCATACTTAATAACACATGTGAATTATGTGTTACATGTTCTATGCTTACATGATATATGCGTATATGAGAACATGATTGTGTTTTTGATGTGTTGTTCATTGCATTTCACTATTTCACTGTGTTATATATGTGATTTTATACATGAATGCATCACACATTAATTGTGTGGCAAAACAACAGTTTTAAGTCGATTTCATTATGGGGTGAGTCGATTAAAACTCATGTCTTTGCACAAACCTTTTTAAAAGTGTGTTGTGAGATTTTCCAAAGAGAAAGTTTGTCAAAAACTATGATTTCCACTGTTACATAGTCGATTATATGCGTGTTGCATTTGACTAAGCCTGTTACTATTTTAAAATTCTCTTAATGCTTGATATAAATGTCTAACGGTCATATTTTTAAATATGTTGACCAAGCATTAAATGTCATTCGACTGCATTAATTGTGAATTCAATTAATTGCTTTGACTGCTATAAGAGAATTGTTATAGTCGACTGCATTAGTAGCTTAGTCGATTAAAATGCGTCAAAGATGTGTTATACTATAAATTGACGCGAATTTGATTTATGTAAGAACTTTTGTGAATCTAACAATTTATGTGATATTTTTCAGAAAGTGCTATCTTGCAGAAAGAGAAAAAGAGCTCCAAGAATCAAGAAGTGATCGTGGTGTATTCAAAGGGCTGATCAATTTTGCACACTTGGGTGTAACTGTGAGATTAGAGTCTACAATCTTGTGAAGAATGGATTGAGGTTCCCTGTTGTGACTACAGGTAGAAGAGTGTGCGGCGTTCTTGACTTTGAGAGGTGTCTCAAAGGGTTTAGACAACAGGAGAGGGGGTTCTTGTTGCTAGTCTAGTTATTGTACTGCCTATATTTGATTAGAGGGTTAGAAAGGTGTTTTATATTTTTGACGTAAGGTCTCTATAAAAACCTTGTTGTAAAAACCTTGATCATTATAGTGCATTTGCTTCACGTGGTTGGAAGGACACTAGATGTAGGCAGGTTGGCCGAACCAGTATAAAAAGCAGTGTTTGAATTTTCTGATCCCTACTCTTTTACTTTTAATCGACTTTACTCTGTACTTATTCAATTAAGTTTCCACTGCATTAGAAAGTCTTTTACCTTGCATTTCAAGAAAGCTTTAAAGGCATCACCTTTTGAGAAATTTTTTTTAAAAGACTATGTTTTTAAGTTTCAGCAATTCATCCCCCCTCTTGGTGTGAGAAATTGAGCCATTCTCTTTTAACAATTGGCACCATAACTGGTTTTCATAAAATATTTGAAATCTAGGCGATTACTATTTTAGTTAAATCGACTGATCCTGGAAAATGGCTTTCAATTCTCATACCTTTGGCGAAGGTGCTTCGACAAATAGACCACCACTATTTGCTGGAGAAATTATGCTTTTTGGAAAATAAGGATGCAAATCTTTTTTTGAATAGGTGGATAAAGGAGTTTGGGATGCAACTCTAAATGGTCCATATGAGCCCACTCCTGTTTTAAATGGAAAAGTTGTTTTGAAAATTTTTTCTGAGTGGACTCAAGATGAGAACAACAGAGCTCAATATGATGTTAAGGCTAGAAATATGATTGCATCAGCACTAACAATGGATGAATTTTTCAGGATATCACAATGCAAGACGGTCAAAGAGATGTGGGAAGTTCTTGAAGTCACACATGAAAGAACGAATGAAGTGAAGAGAGGTAGAAAGAATTCTCTCATACAGGAATATGAGCTGTTCAGAATGAAAGTGCGAGAGACTATCTATGAAGTATATAAGTGATTCACACACATAGTAAATCACCTCATGACTCTTGGAAAAGTGATTGACAAGGAGGAAATCAACATCAAAATATTGAAAAGCCTCAATAGAAGCTGGCAGCCGAAAGTCACTACCATATCTGAATCAAGAGAATTGACCAGCATGAACATGGCCACCTTATTTGGAAAACTTAGAGAACATGAATTGGAGCTTGGAAGGCTAAAGGAGGAAGAAGAAATTGAAGAAAAGAAATCAATTGCTCTAAAAGCCACAAGCAAGAAAGTTGCGAAGAATCTTGAATCTGAAGCTGACTCAGAAATAGAACTACATGACAAAGAGATAATGAACATGGTGGTAAGGAAGTTTAATCGGTTTATGAAAAATAAAATTTTGACCACTGACTATGCAGGTCCTGTAAAAGGAAAGAAAAGTTCAAGAAACAGTGTTGTCCAATGCTACGAGTGTGGAAGAGAAGGACACATCAAACCAGATTGTCCAGACTTGAAGATCAAACAAAAGGGAAGCAGAAATTTTCCTCAGGACAAAGGAAGGAACTAAAAGAGGGCATACATTGCCTGGGAAAATAGTGATACTGATTCTTCAAGCGATGAGGACTGCAGCATTAAAGAAGAGTCAAATATTTGCTTCATGGCTGGATTTGCACGGATTGATTATGACAATGATAAGGAATTTGAAAATGAGCCGATAGAAGTAAAGTATGACATGCTGCTAGATGCGTTTCAGGAAATACACGCAGAGGCTATGCGACTCTAATATAAAGTAAATCGACTTACCTTTGACAGAAAGGATTATGAACATAGAATAAATAATCTGGTAGAGGAAAATATAAAATTGAAAAAGTAGTTAAAAAATGCCTTAGAGTCTGCCAAGATAGTCAAAACTGAAACAAAGATAGTTGAAAAAGAATGTGAAAAATGTCCTGTTCATATTGAAAATATTGATTACTTGACTAGCACTCTAGCAAAATTCACAATGGGAAAAGAAAATTTAGGTGTTGTTCTAAGAGCTTCTGGTAGAGCTGTCTACAAACAAGGAATTGGTTATAAGGCTCAACGTAATAGGTCTAATTCAAAGAAATTTGTTGATCTTAGTAAACATGTTACTCATGCATGCTTTTATTGTAACAATATTGGTCATAATGTTAGAAATTGTTAATATAGAAAAGTTAGTGTTCCAAAAGGAAAGTACAGGTGGATCCCCTAGGAACAACTCTCTGAAACTAATAAGACAGGACTCAAATTCAAATGGGTACCAGCGTAAAAAATGTTTAACTTTTTTGTAGGGTGGTAGCTGATGCTGAAGTAGTATTCAACTCAAGGATGAACTACCATGATAAAATAAAAAATTCTTGAGATTCTGAAAGTGGTAACTGTTGTATTTTCATTGCATCATGCATAATAATTGTTTGTATGATTGATTGATGAATGCATGTTTGTTGAATGATTGATTGAGTGATTATATTTTGTGAAAAACAACTCGCTCGAGTTTTAACCGATTATATTAAGTATAAAGTCAAATATGTTTGAAGTATGTATGTCTCTGTTTCTAAAAACACTCTCAAACATGAGTCGACTCTTGACTTAATAAAATCGATTGTTAATCTCTGTTTCGTATTTTGTGTGTTTTAGAAAAATTTAAACTCTGGATTAAATTGATTAAGTTGATTTTTTGGAGCGAAAATGAATTTTAATTGTTCCCTCCAAATTTAATCTTGCTAAGTTTTAAAACCTAAAACACAGAAGCAGGTCATTCACTTTCTCAGCTGAATCTTTCCCTTCTAGCACTCTAGGAGCAATATTTTTTTCCGAATAGCAATGGTGTCCAGTTCATCTCAAAGGAAACGAGTGAAAACCTTGGGTACTAAAAACATGAGTCGACCATCACAGCTTGAAGGATGGATAAGCGATGATGAAGATCAATCAAAATTTCTAGACAGCTGGAAAATGAGAAGTCTTACTACGCATAAATTCCTGAAACTCAGTTTCTTTAGGAATGAAGGTTTTCAATTTCAAAGTTAGCTGAAACGTCAAGGGCTAAAGAAATTTTCTGAGATGGCAGATCCCTGGTATCCAGAATTGGTAAAAGTTTTTTACTGCAATCTAAGGATTAGTTAAGGAACGTTGTGCTCCAGGCTAAAAGGAATAGACATCAAACTCATAGATGAAATTTGGACTAGATAGCTAGCCTCAAACTGAGTGGAGAAAGATGTCATCTGGGTATAGAAGGCTTTCATAAGTTCTCTGTATATCAAGACAGCCTAAGAAATCCTGAGGATATTCAAGATTACTCTCATTACAAAACTGGTGGAATGAAAAAGGATGACCGACTGACTGTTTTTGTCATCTCCTGGATATTAATGCCTAGAGGAAGCAACCATGCGCAAGCCACTACAGAAGACTTGTATCTACTGAAAGCACTCAAAGAAAATATCCAAGTAGATTGGCCTGCAGCTATTTCAGACAACATGATGAAAGTAACCAGATTGGAATCAGCAAAGCTTCCTTATTGTGTGTTCATTTCCAAGATTCTTGTTCATTTTGGAGTTGACTGCATTGGTGAATCAAGCGATTCCTACAATAGAACAAGCATGATTAACAAGTCTGCTCTACATAAGATGGGTATGCAACATACTCCAGATGGTTGGTAGTTCAAGAATGAAGTTGCTGAAGAAGATGAAGAAGTAGGAAAATCATCTTCAATTTCATATAGGCTCGTTCTGAATTTGAAAGAACTCTGCTGAGAGAAATAAGATCTCTCAAGATTATGTGTCAGGGACCAGGGATGATGTGACTGAAATGAAAGAACATTTATTGTTTCAAAACCGAAATGAGGAAGAGGAAAATGAATATGATTCAGGTGAGGAAGGGAGTACACCTGCTGAAACTTCTGCTATGGAAGAGGAAGAAAGTGAAGATGATGATGTCGCTGAAGAGAGTAACAGTGACATGCTTCTTAGAACCTATTTGAAGAAAAATAAGAAGAAAATCTAAAATTTTAATCAATCTAGAATGTGTTGTTTTTATGTTGGCTTGTTTTCTTTTGTAATAGATGGCTTTATATGCCATTTTTGTCTTGGTTTTATCTGATTGTACTCTATGGTTGATTTTAATGAAATCAGAAGTTATTAAAATCGATTATGCTATGCCTGTATGCGAATGAACTGTTACTGTTACATTCATACATTTGCATACTTATATTATACATGTGTTAATTCCTGTATCATATTGATTCTAAAATGCTTGATCTAGAAAGATCTTGAAAGATTTTGAAGGAATATTTCTTATTGGATGGATAAAAGTGGCAAATCAATTCATGGGAAAGCAATGAATTCGATTATGACTGAGGGCAAATCGACTGTATATCAACAGGGGTTAAAGATTCTAATATTTGAATATCTGATATCTTTAACTATTGATATATGTGTTATTAACTGTTTTCTTTCAATATATCTCTTTGCTATAGTTGACTTGAGATGATTAAGAGATTATATTGTTTTTGATGAATGATATTGTATCATTGTTGCATTGATGTTTTTGTACTGTTTCTGATCTGATACAATTTTGACATATGCTGATATATGCTCTGATATATACTGTGAATACTATATTGTGCATCTGTGTTTTGAGATTAAAACATGCATAATGACAGGGGGAGCATTGCATATACATTGAGATGTTTCACACACCTACATTTAATGGGGAGAGTATATATTATATCATGTGAATATCTTTAACAGGGGGAGCATCATTATTTGTTTTTTGATGATTATCTGATGCATTTCTGTATGCTTGATTATTTGTATATCAATACCATTGTGCTTACCTTTTTTGTTAATGCCCAAAGGGGGAGAATTATGTTGATTGGTTATTGATTGATAATCTGTATCGAGTTGTGCAACATGGTTGATAATTAATCATGGTTGTTCATCATCAAAAAAGGGGGAGATTGTTGAGATTGTTGATAGGAGGAGCACTGATTTAGCTGAACCCACAATCTTAGTAATATCTGAGTTTTTGATGATGACAACGCATAATTAATAACACATGTGAATTATGTGTTACATGTTCTATGCTTACATGTTATATGTGTATATGAGAACATGATTATGTTGTTGATGTGTTGTTCATTGCATTTCACTATTTCACTTTGTTATATATGTGATTTTATACATGAATGCATGACACATGTTTCTGGATGAGAAAAACCACAAGTACTTATGTTGAATTTTAATTGTGTGGCAAAACAATAGTTTTAAGTCGATTTCATTATGGGGTGAGTCGATTAAAACTCTTATCTTTGCACAAACATTTTTCAAAGTGTGCTGTGAAATTTTCCAAAGAGAAAGTTTTTCAAAACTATGATTTACACTGTTACATAGTCGATTATATGCGTGTTGCATTCGACTAAGTCTGTTACTGTTTTGAAATTTTGTTAATGCTTGATATAAAAGTCTAACGATCATATTTTTAAATATGTTGACCAAGCATTAAATGTCATTCGACTGCATTAATTGCGAATTCAATTAATTGCTTTGATTGCTGCTAACTGCTATAAGAGAATTGTTATATTCGACTGCATTAGTAGCTTAGTCGATTAAAATGCGTCAGAAATGTGTTATACTATAAATTGACGTGAATTTGATTTCTATAATAACTTTTGTGAATCTATCAGTTTATGTGATATTTTTCAGAAAGTGCTATCTTGCAGAAAGAGAAAAAGAGCTCCAAGAATCAAGAAGTAACTATGGTGATCATCTCCTTGTGATTTCTTGAAGAGCAAGTTTACTATGTATTCAAAGGGCTAATTAATCGACTTTACTCTGTACTTATTCGATTAAGTTTCTGCTGCATTAGAAAGTCTTTTACCTTGGGTTTCAAGAAAGCTTTAAAGGCATCACCTTTTGAGAAAAAGATTTTAAAAGACTTTATTTTTAAGTTTCACCAATTCACTCCCTCTTGGTGTGAGAAATTGAGCCATTCTATTTTAACATTTAGCAACTCCGATTTTGAAATTTAACAATAAGCATTAAACAAAATATCTTCTTAGAAAGAAGAGTGCCTACTTGACCTGAAGCATGTTAGTGTTTTCTCAATCAAAATGAAAACCTAGGGTTCTATATGAGAAGGTACGCAAATCGTTAGAGTACTAATACAAAGTCCTTTGAAAATAAGAACATATGAAATAATGTTTCCCTGAATTCTATATCGCCTAACGTGTAGTTTACAGAAAGCGTCTAATCAATAAGAAAAGCCTACGTAAACCCTTTATGTCAATATGCTTAATGATTTCTATTTATGAAATGTTAAAAAGAAAAACAGTTTACAACGGTACCGTTTAAGGGATATGTGCAAAACAATAAGATGTGTGCTCAAGCTCATTGATTGAAACATCTATTCTGGATAATCATTAAAACACTGAGCTTATTGTCTTACATCTAAAAATATTGTTATAAGTGAAAGTGTCTTGTGAAGAATATCGTTTAATGAAAAGCGCACTAAAATTTATATCTAAAACAACTTTTTAGTCATAAGCATCTAACATCTATAAACGTTAAAAAACATTTAATGTCATTTAATGCATGTACAGTAAAGTGTTATTTTGCTTGTATACTTTGTCTTTATTATTTGTGCAAAAAAGAAATACACAAAAGATTAATCAGAACATTTGCGCACATTGAACAAAGATGTTAAAATAAGAGAAGAACATTATGAGAAAAATTCTCTTGAAGACTTATGCTCTACCAAGCCGTATAAACTATTGTTCAATATAAGCTCTAATAAAGCACTGTACCTTTATAGAAAAGAGTAAAGACTCACTACAAGAAAATTACATTTTACATACGCATTATTATATACGGATTTTAATTTGTATGTATTAAACATGTTACATACGGATATTACATACAGATTTATTACATACGAATTTTTCCGTATATAATAAAAAAAAATTACATACAATTTATCCGTATATAAATTCTGTAGGTAACTTAACTCATTTGGGCAGAAATATTTCTAAAGATGTTATATACGGATTTTTAATTAATTAATAACTAGAAAAATTTAGAAAAAACCTGGAACTTCTTATAACTTTGAAAAAAAAACCCTAAGTACAACTCTCCTGAACGAATCCCTCACTCACTCAGTGACCCTTCCTTCTTCCTTCTTCCTTCATTTCGGATATAAAAAAACCCCCCACAAATCCTTTCTTCTTTCTTTCCTCGGATAGAAGAAACCCTCACATATGTTTTTGTTTCCCTCCTTGTAGCCACGCGTTCTTCCTTTTCCACGTCTTCATTCAGACTCCATCATCAGCCACGTCCATTTTCTCTCTCGTGCATTAGAGAGAGCAGCTTCATTTTCGCGTTCTTCTTCCGCAAGAGCATTTTCTTCTCGAGAGCTCACCATCAACCGTAAGCTTCCTTTCTCTTTACAAATTCATCATCTTATTTCATATTTCTTCGTCGCCTCAGCCTACTCAACAACAAATTTCCTCTTCCACCGATTATTTTCATCTCCTTCTAGGGTTCCTCATACTTTCACCTTTTTCTTGAAGTTTCACCGATTAAATCCTCTTTTACTTCGTTTAAAAGTTTTTCCTCCGATTGAAAACTCTTTTCCCCCATTCAATCTCGTTTTTGAACCGATTAATTGGTTCATTTTGAGTTTCCTCCCTTTCTTGGGTTCCTTCGGTCCAGATTAGGGTTCCTACTCTATTTAGGGTTTCTGTGAGTCCTATCTCTAATTTGGTTTGTTCTCCTTCAAATTCTCTCTTCTATTTGTGTCTAGGGTTAGTGCGAAGAAGACACGAGGCCACGAGATCGCTTGCAATGCGGAGAATACACGAGGCCAGTTTTTATCAATTTTATTCACTGTCTCTGCATAAAGAAATTTATTTTCCTGCTTTAAGAATATTGTTTAGTAGGATCGTGGAACTAAGGAAATTCACATGATATTCAATTTCTTTTGCAGGTTGGTGAGAGGGGGATAGAACTATCCGGGGGACAGAAATAAAGGATTGCAATACCTCGTGCCATAGTTAAGAATCCATTAATCCTTTTACTAGATGAAGAAACCAATGCTCTGGATGTGTTAGTTAGTTGTATGAACATTGAGGAATATTGAGTCATCAATGTTTTTATCATATCAATCGGTGATACTGTTTTGGTTTAGGGTTCATTATCTACATAAAGTGATTTCTAAGCTTTAAGTTTGAAATGTGGTTAAATTTGAGACATTATTTGCATCTATGTAGAATATATTGCTGTTGCGATGACTGGAGCATCTTTCTTGTTTTTAATTTTTTCCCCTTTTATTTTTTTGTGTCTCCATTTGTGTGATTTCTTCATGATGTTGGTTCGTATTGGTTGTATGTGTGTTTAGGAGTTTATGAATTTGCAAAATTGTAGAAGACCTAAATCTGTTTGGTAGAAGTCTTGGGAGGTATTTTAAATTATTCAAATTTTTGGAACTCGTTGAGATGAAAACAGTCATTTTAATTATATGAATTTAATGTGTCTATTCAGACCCTGATGCTGAAGTTATGGCCTTGTCCCCCAAGAGTCTTCTGGCCATAAATAAGTTCATTTGTGAGATCTGCAACAAAGGATTTCAAAGAGACCAGAACCTGCAACATCACAGAAGAGGGCACAATTTTCCGTGGAAGCTGAAGCAGAGAAAAAGCAAAGAGGTGAGGAAGAAGGTGTATGAGTGTCTAGAGCCAATTTGTGTGCATCATGACACCATTTATAATATATGGCCACACATACACTTTCACACATTCCATATCCTTTTTTGCAAGATGATATGCGTTAGAACAATGGCATGTTTAACAACATTATTTTGGGTATCTACAAGGAATTTATTCATGAAATTTATGATGATAAACTCTTTATAAAGTTGAAAAAAGGGTTCAATTTTCCTGCCATGGATCTTTGGGTTGGTTAAGACTCAATGATACATTGCATAGTTTGTGTTATGTGTTTTGACTTTTCTTAAAAAAATCTTTCATATTGTACCTGGAAGCATTTCCCTAAGTTTGAAGTATTTTGGATTATCATTTTATTTCAAATTTGTATATTGGCTAAATGGATAAAAGGATAACATGCATGGACCATTTTTTTTTAATTCATAAAATCCCACTGAGTACTTGTCTTCCACTTCCTTTGCTAAAATTTAATGTCTTAACTTCAGTTGTATCTTTGTATAATGTTTTCCAAATTAGTTTTAATAAA
Organism: Vigna angularis; assembly: GCF_016808095.1. Lineage (NCBI taxonomy): Eukaryota > Viridiplantae > Streptophyta > Magnoliopsida > Fabales > Fabaceae > Vigna > Vigna angularis. The sequence continues at coordinate 22,406,951 of NC_068971.1, read as the reverse complement.
GTTTTAACGAAAATCAATAACTAGTTTTAATACTTAAAGGGAGAATGCCTTTCTAAATATGAATGTAGATATTGGCTTGGGATGAATGTAATTGTTAGAATTTAATTATTTTATCCCTTACAGTAGTTCCAAAAGTACTTTTGCATTATATGTGTTTATCTTACTACACATTGATTTTCATCAATTTATTGAGCATTCATTGTATCTTATACTCCTGTATGCTCTGTTTTGAAATTTTGGGTTTTTAATTGATTTCTCCTAAATCACATTTTAAATCATTAATACAACTTCAGAATACTAAGATTTTTTTTTAGTTTATTATCATTAAGATGTGATCTTAGAAGAGGGATATGTTTGAAAGCTTCTTCGTTGAACTTGTAATCAAGGTGGGTTCCGCTACCTCATCTTATAGAACCTTTGGGCATTTACTTTTTAGTGAATGTTTACTATATATGCCCATATTTGTTAATATTAAGTATTATGCAATTTTTGTATCTAGCACTACATTGGGGTATGAAATTTGGGGCAATTTTTTTAAAGTCACAGTTCATAATGAAGACCATCAAGTGACTTTTATATAAATCAACAACTTTTATTTGTTTCAAAGTCCAAATGGTGTTTGGAACATTTTTGGTGGCAAGCTTTCATGGGACCTGAACCAATTGTATGTGATGATCCAAATTTTGAGGGGCGTAGAAATCCTTCCAGTGGTATATTTATATTATATTTATTTATGTTTCAACTATAGCAACCATGTTAGCCTGTTGGTAGCATTTCAAGAGAAAGGAAGTAGAGATTTGTGGTTTGGGATAGTAGAAGTTAAAGAAGATTTTGTCAGTGAACTTTTAATGGTTTCTGAAATTTGCTGAGATTTGTGGTTCAATTGGATTGATCTTTTTTATCCCCTAATTCTAAGCCATCATCTGTTAGAGAACTTGTAATGGTTTTTGAAATTTTCTTTAAATATTTTATTTGTCCATATATATTGAAATGTGTTTCAACTAAACTTTTTGTTAATTTTTGGTTCAGGCACTGCTTAAGGCTATAGGAGCTAGTGTCTACTTGGTCAGGAAACCGTTACAAAATGTAAAAGTAATTCTTGTAATTATATTTTTTAGTTCTATTTATAGAATTATCTAATAAAGTTTTCATATTTTAATTATTTGTTTCATAATCATATGTAAATTTGTTACATTTGTAATCTTGTAATTATATTATACATTATATATTATGAATATATTTGGCAATTTGATATTGTATCTGGCAATTTAGCAGTTATGTTTAATTCTTATCAATTATATGAAATTCCTAGATATTAGGTGTAAACGCTGAATCATCTAATTTTTTTTTTATAAAACTATAAAGTTATATACGGATTACATACGAATTACATACGGATTATCCGTATATAATTATATACAGAAATTATATACGGATTTGTCCGTATATAATTATATATGGATTTATCCGTATGTAATTATATACAAAAATTATATATGGATTTTTCCGTATATAAGTTATATACGGATATATCCGTATATAATTTAGCTACGATCATTTTATATACGGATTTTTGTCCGTATATAATCCGTATGTAACACTATTTTATATACGGATTTTAGGTCTTACATACGAATTTTGGTCGTATGTAATTGTGTTTTTTCTTGTAGTGACTGATATCCCACCTAAAGGCTACCCGCTCTCCTGGAATCAACTCACCATCCAATAATCATTTCTAAAGAGAATCTATATAAAGAAGAACAACATAAGAGAATAAGAGAGTTGTTGTTGTTGAAAAATGTAGAAGAGAGAAGAGGTGAAAAAGGAAGAGGGATAAGTAAAGAAAAGAGTATGTTCAAAAATTATCATTAAAACACCAACTCTACTTTACCTTAGTACACTTATTGTTTGATGCTCTCATGCTTTGGCAGAAGAGAATGAAAAGAGTGATGAACAAGAGTGAAGAAAAGAGCCATAATCACATATCCATCTTTCCACAACATCTCGAAGTCCATAATGTCTAAAGCTTTCAAAACGAAAGAAAAGAAAAGAAAAAAAGAAGAAAAGAAAGCCTTGTTGAAAATCTACTATGAAGTTTATCTCTGTACTTATAACATCTAATGCAAATACTCAAAGAAGAGAAGAGAGAAAACTAGAGAGTTAACAAAAATCAAGTGTATTGCTCTAAACATATATCACCTGATGTCTTCGACCAAAAAGAAAGAGAGAGAGCAAATTACAAGAATTTAGGAATGTTTTGTATTGATTAAACATCTTCTCTAAAAGAGTTATTTCCATCTTGTTATCAAACATTTGTAAAGTAGGAATGGTTATAATACTCAGATGCTAAGAGTGGTAGATAATACTTGCAACCAGGAGTATGTAAACTCGATCTAAACATGTTGTCTAAGGATAGATCCAAGAGTGGCTACCAAGAATGAGTAAACTAGGCTAAATGTGTTGTCTTAGGTTAGATCTATAATGAACTAAATTCGAACTAGTTGTGTTAACTTAGGAACAATAATACCTATAACTAGGAGTAAGTAAACTCAAATTAGTATGTTGATTAAGAAACCAAGAATGGTAATAATATTTGGAACCAAGAATGAGTTAAGATTAATAAAAACATCTTAAGAACTGTATGTAATTCAAATTGATTTAACCAATATAAAAATTATACTTTATTATTTTTTCCTTAAAGCTACAAAATCTTTTGAAATGTCATTGTATCTTATTTATCTTATAATACCAACGTCTAAACAAAGTATACTTGTATATATTCTTATTACAAGTTATTAGACGTTACTCTGCAAAAATATTTTAAAAGCACTATTCAACCCTCTAATGTTTTTCTTTGTATTTCATTAAATAGAAAAATTAGATAACCATACAACTATTTTATTAGAATAGAGAAATTTACTGTATCTTTTATTCTGACAAAATATCCTTAAATGACATGTACAAAGGAACAAAGAGAGGCATTTCAATTTTAACTATCTTTTCTGCTGTCTTTCTATGTATGCCCCTAGAGAATGTTCCGGATAATGGATTTCCAAGTTTCAAATAACTGTCAAATTCTCCCATTGTTTCAGATAATTATTAACACAAGGCTTCCACCACAATTACCTATACCATATCTACCATGAAAGCAAATTGAAAAGTGCTTATCCAAGAAAGATTTGTCTTAATTACTACTACCCAGATAAATGAAGAAAGGGAAGAGAAAAATATCAAAATATGCAATATGCCACAATCTAGATCTAAATACCTTTTCAAGTTAAAATTGCAAATTACAGTCAACAATTTGATGCCCTTTGTCTATATAATATTTTCCTAGTAATAAGTACAGAAGTATTTTGAGGTGGCAAGAACGAACAAATAGGGAATTGTAAATCAGAAACCACTGTCCAGACAAATATGTGGATTGTCACTGTTAATTGTCCATATAGGCCCTTGTTTTTCAAGAACGGAAGAATACACTCACGCTGGCAAATGAAGCTTTTGGTTGTTCTTCCAGCTGCACGGCACAATTTTAAAATGCTTTAAACTCAGGTAAACAAGGTATTTAACATAAACAAATGGAACTGAAAAGTAGGTCAATTAACCTTTGGTAATAGTAATAGAAGAAATCAGCATATAGCAGTGTTTGAACAAGGCCAGAAATCCATGCTGCAAAAAGACATTAAAAGGATTCAGGAACACTTTTAGAATATATAATAATTTTCTGGTAACCCCTTTTATCTTTCTTTTGTGCGGGCAAAGTTTAGTGTTTGGCAAGAGGGAGAGAAACTTGCTTATTGCTTTGTCTAAAAATTGATAGGGTGTTATTAGGACAATGTTTTTCTCATGTTCTGTGTTGCAACAAGTCATGACAAGCAATTAAACCTACTTCTATAGCTGTGCTTACATGTTAAATTTCTGGCGAAAAGTTTATTTGTAATGAATATTTAATATTTGTAAAGACAATCATTACTTTTGTCCAACAAGGGGAAAAGCAAAAAGAAATGTCATAACTTTTTCATCCTCTTGTTTATAACCCAGGTACAAATAAATGACCAATAATCTAAGCTTGCAATTCCTATTCCTTTTAGAAAAATAAGCAGTACCAAAATTTGTACTGATTGATACCCCTATATGATGAATCAGAAGTATCAATATTGAACATTATTTAAAACATTGAAGATGCTGCTTGAAAATCAAAAGCAATAAGGGGATGCACCAAATCAATGCTTCAAAGATGTGGAGCAACAGAAACTTACCTCATGAAAATTGTTATTTATAAAACCACACACACATAAGAAATAATATTTTGATAGAAATGAACAAAGTAAAAGTTTTTCAGTAATGGATTCCATGCAGCAATGGTTTGATAAATATTTTAAAAGGCTTGCACAACCTAGATTGTTTAACAGTTTTTTGTAACAAGGAAATGAACATCAAAGAACACCGCTACAAATGCATCTCAAGTATTGAGAATTTCAAATACTAGGCAATGAAAAGGTACCACAGGACATAGTATCGTACTGAATATCAAAGAGTAGTTACTTAAAAAGCAGTAGTAAGCATAAAACAAAATTAAGAGTCATACTTATCCAATGGACAAAGTGGGGCTCAGTAAAGTAGCGATAGATCCAGTTGAGAATGTATAGTCCTCTGTATGCACTGCATTTAACCAGACATGAATATTATAAATATTAATCTTATGATTGTAGGGCTTCAAACATAAATATTGCAAATGAGTTGAACAAGTCAAAAGAATGATTCAATACATATCACATCATGAGAAAATCACAGGGAAATATATAAAGCTGAGATGAACCACTGAAACAAATGACAAGATTTGTGGGACCACATTCACCAGTAAAAACTTAGTTCTCCCAGGTATTAAAACTTCTAAGTCTTAACTCATAGTCATGGTAGAAGACAAAATTAATTGCACGCTACTAAAGAAGCCAATGGAAAAGTTGGCCCAGGAACACTATTGCAAACTCATAATTTTCGTTACTCCATTTTGTCTGCATCAGCTCTACATGAGTTAGAAGCACGTTTTGGAAATTGTACCACACATCAGATGAAATACTACACAATTCTCTCAACATTAATCAACATTTAAGAGTGTTGATTTTAATGATCAAAAGCTGAAATCCCTTAAGCAAATAACAGCTGTTATTCCGTTTCCAACACAAATGCAATAACATGAACCAAAGGACTCATGGAAATTTATAATAATGTTCAAAATTCGATAGAGCACAATATCTTACCCAAGAAGAAACACATATTGTCCAGTCAAATTGTCAATATTTCTAGTTCTCTGTAAAAGTACTAGTTGAGGAAGTATAGCAACAGCTTCCAAATAAAGGGAAAATGTCCACATCACCTATAACATATTTAAGTGTAGTTTCAGAAAGTAAGCAAAAGTGGCACAATCAGATCTTGAGAACAGTCTAAGAACATGTCAATAGTAACACAACAGTTACCATAGTATAGACAGCATATAACGAAAGATGCATACTAACCTCCTTAAATGTGAATTTCTCATTGATTAATAGGGCCAATACTAAGCAGGGCAATACAAGAAAGTAATGGCGAAAGGTATCTTGATCTTTGTCATACGATCTACGAACAACCTTGTGATACCTCATGTACCATACTATAGAAAACGAGCTTCCCAAGAATATCAACTTCATAACAGTATTATAGAGAGATACAAAATTAGTAAAGATATCTAAGTAGCGACAAGCAAAAACAAGTGCATAGAGTTCTTGAGTCTTCAATGAGACACCTGCACACAAATCAGATGCATTCGAAGTCAGAGTCAAAAAGATATATGAAAGGTATTTTTAAAACTAAACCACAGTCAATCAATGGCCTGAATATGAAAAATGAGAAAATACAGTTCATTTATGTAGGTCTATACTGCTTTAATGAATAGGTCTTTTGCTCATTTTTACTCCCTTCTCCTTCAACTGGTAATGGATAAACTAGTTTTTGATCTTCTCTTACATCAAAACACAATCATAGGAGGGAAAAACACATATTGATGCAGCACAAAAGGATATTTATATACATGTTAGGCTTTGGTTTAGCCTATTAATTTCTATTTAGCACAACAGAAACACAAACAGCAAGAAAACAGACAGATACTTATGACTGATCCCCAACCATTTACTTAGCTTAAAAGAAGGGGGACAAAACGCAAGATGATTCCTTACTCACGATAAAATATGTATAATAGTTCTGTACATTGAGAAGAAAGACATGGTCCAAAAAACAAGGCACCACAAACTCCCCCAATCATAAAAAACACCAAAGAACCCAACATGAGGGGAACCAGTAAACTGAAAACTATTGTATCAAATTTATCATACCACAACAACAATCATTTGAAAGCAATGCCCAAGTCCACAGACTTTTTTTCTTAGCTTCCCTAAGGATATATTTCTTTAGAAACAATCCTATTCGAGACACAATCATCGGCATTTCTTTCGGCAGAGATTCGAACCATAATTCCACACATTGGGGAGGAGTAGCCCAAGTCCCAAGGTAGATATCCTTCTCTGAAGGCAATCCTACATACTATCAGACACCAAATGAGAGATTCGAACCTGGGTTCGGCCTATTATGAGAGACCAGCCCAAGTCCCACAAGACAAAGGAACAACGATAACCCTCAATCGGCATTACAATGAGAAGAACAAGAATCACATAATTCCACACACATCATTCCTAATCCTACACTCATCTCTTCAAAACCTTACCTCCAAACTCCTTTGCCAACCCACAGGAATTCCGAACATTCCCATCCCCAAAATCAACGCCACAAAAACATAACAGTAAAGCATAAAATCATACAACCCCATATAAAAATTTCGCACCTTTGACCAACAGCTATTATTCTATTCCAAATCTACTAGGTATCAAGCGAAGAAAAAGAGAGGGAGAATGTTGAGATGGGAGAGAGGGTGGGTACCGACCGGCGCAGGACTTGATGGTGTGGATCTTGAGGAGGAGGACGAGGACGCTGGCCAAATGGGTCATGTCCCCAGCTAACCTGAAAATATTCATGTTTGTTGGATCGGATCTACGGCGGGTCGACCCGGATCTTTGTCCTGCAACAATCGGTTTCAGGCGGAGGAGCGCAGAGCGACTAAAATGTGTCTGGCCGTTGCATACAAGCAGGGAAGACTTCAGAACATGGCTCGGGTGAGAGTCGCTTTTACTCTTGCTTCCTTTCTCTCTTTTTATTTAATTATTTTTATTTCAGGAGTTTTATTTCATAATATTTTCAACTCTCTTCATGACTAAATATGTCTTAATTTAGCTTTAATCTATGTAAGAAAAATGGTGCTTCTTTTAAGATCATTCACCTTTTCTTTTTATTTGTTTCTTTCAAGTTTTCTCACGCAGAACAATTTTCTTTTCACTTTATTAAACTTTTATATTTTTACATTCAAATGAAAATATATAAAGAAAATTGATAAATACTTATTTTACTCATAATTTATGTTAGTAATTATTTCGTTATAATTTGTTACATCATCGAGAGATTATCCTCTTGTACTTAAGAATTTAATAAATACATTTGGATATAAATATGTGTGACAAATTAATGTAATTTTTTATAAATTTAAGTAATTTTAGAAGAAATAGAGTTTCATAAGGCCGAAAATCAAAATTGGAGCATGTGAGATTTTGCTTCCACACTTCAAGCATAAAAGATGGTGCATAAGCTATGTGAGAAAAGTTTCACCATGAAATAACCTTAAGAACCTAATTTTGAAGCTTAACTATGGAGGAAACTCACACTCAAAGAAAACTTTTTGGTTAAACATAAAAGAAAAGGTCTCAAGAATGACCACCATATTTGGAGCTACAATCAACTTTCCAAAGTCTATAAATTAAAGGGTAAACCCCCTATTTTCATATGCAGAATTCTATAATAAGATTCTTAGACTTCTCTTTAAGATCTCTCTCACACTTCACTTGTAAAATCTTCTAAAATAGGAGAGATACGAGGAGATTAATGGAACTCCTAGGATTAAATGTTAGAATACATGAGCTGTTGAATCTCCTTATGTTGGGATTGGCTATAGCACTTTGAACTTCTGTATTGATACTGTTTTATTATTTTATATCAATGTTCTTTCATATGTTAATGATTCAATTCGCATTTCATATGTGATGAACTGATTAATTATTCAAAGAATATAAAACTCAGTTAGGCGAAAGCTAATTCATTTTATAGATCCAGTTCAATCATCTAATGTTGTTAGGTGACAAACATGCATCTATATGTTTTACCTGGTTAAATATACATAATCTTAATGCAAAAGCCTTTTCATCGAGATAGATAATTCATCCTAAGTTATAATGCTTTTAGGTCCTAGGCTATAGACATGAGTTTATGATTACCTTATTGTACTTCTAGGAACAATTAAATCAATGAAACAATAACCAAGCTTAAGTGAAGAGTTGTGAAACTCAATCCCAACACATTTTATCTTATTAAAATTCTTAAATCTTGATTGTGAGTTTTATATCATTCTCTATTTTATAACCAAACATTTAATTCACAAATCCAAATATCATCACAAGTTCTGATAAAAATTAATCAAATCCTTGTGAATATGATACTTGGTACTACAATTAAACCAGTGCACTTATCGATGTGATTGCTCCTAAACCAAGGAATCATAAAAAATCAAATAAAGAATATAAATAATAAAAGAAGTTAAAATACTACTTTAGTCTTGGTTTTCGTTCAATTTTTTCAATGTGGTTCTAGTTTTTTTTGTTCAATTAAGTCCTAATTTATATTAAATTTGTTCAATTCAGTCTTTTCTTATAACGACACTTAAATTGTTAACGACATAATGCATAAGTGTGACAATTTCTATTACGTGTCCTGTCTTTGTATTATGTGTCATTGTGAATATACCATGTGACATGGAATTTACATTTCAATTAAAATTAAGGTTTCTAATCCCTAATTGGGTTTTAAATATCAGTAATGAAGAATTTGTCCAACATAAAAAAAAAGTTGACCTACCACTTACAGTTGAAGATGTCTTTGTTTGTTGATGTGGTATTTCTTGTGGCTAATCTTCTTCCTCTTGTGATAGTAGTTGGGGGCAATGAAGTTATAGTTCATGTCATGTTGGTGGGTCTAGGGATATGGGCTTAACACCAATTTGTGATTGTGGAGAGTTTGTAGTTTTAACAATAACAAGAACTTCAAAGAATTGTGGTAAACAAATTTGAGGATGAGCAAACTAGAAGGTTAGATTTTTGTATCAATTTTTCGGGTTATGTTCATATAATGGAGACAATTTCTTTTATTTTAATAACATAGAGGGAGTGAAGATGTGGTGTGGTGTAATTTTTTCAAATGATGCTATGAAGATAGTGTTGATGAACGAGATGCCATTATAGTCAGACAAAGGAGGAAAATCGTTACTTTAGGGAATTCACTGGGGTTTTAAATAAATGGGTGTAATTATTGTTCGAACGTTTTGTTCTTGTAATCAACAGAGTGATTGTTTCACAAATGTTTAAAAATTATTGGGTTTTAATTCCCATAGTGTGTTTTAATTGTGTTCATAAGGTTAGGATTTTGATTATGTCATGTTAAGTATATATCATTATGTTGTAATGTTTGTGATGAATGAATGGGATTTAGTCTCAATTTAGGTGTATTTTGTTTAATTTAGTTCTTTTTAAAAATGCATTTTGAAAAGTGCAATTCAAAGTTATTGAAATAGAACTTGTGAATCATTTGAAAATGAAAAATTGAGAAAATAAATCTAAAGATTCCTCAAAGTAAATAACAATAATTCAAAAATTAAAAATTAATTACATTAAAGTTCAACATACTAAGTGTTTTAAGATTTTTGTTCTAGCAAAATACATTAAAAGTTGACAAATATAAAAAGTTCCACATTATACATCTATAAGCTGAAAAATTATAAAAAGTTCCAAAGAATCACGCACGTCCTTTTCGCAGTTGCAGTTTTGGCCTCTTCATGCCATATGTTGCTATAGATGCATGACATTGTTGGCTTGCTTGTGATGGTGGGCATTGTTCAAGAGGTTGTTGATATGGTTGTTTTAGTGGTCGTTCATATGGTTGTTTTTGTGGTGGTTCATATGGCTTATCAATTTTGTAGTAGGGTTTTCTTGACATGGTTGTTGTGAGTTAGGGAGTGTTAGACAATGAACTTTGTTGTGCCCTAAGTTCACAACAAACACTACATCTTTTTTTATGGCCATTTTTTCTTAATTGGGTGTCATCCTTCTTTAATTCACAAGCCTTCAACCTTCTTTTTTTTCTTTGGTCTCCCAGGTAGTCTTCTTCGATGTCGTGGCAACACATCAGAGAAGGATGTTATTTCCCATAAAAGATGGTCGTTGACATGAAAGTGGGATGTAATTTTCTGCATTCAAATTTAGGAACTTCTTAGCAACAATTGCATGGTAGCATAGAATACCAATGATGAGCCATTTCCTGCAGCTGCAATTTTGGGTGTCTATGTTCACACTATACTTATCCCCAATCATTGAAACGTGCCTTATTTTTAACAACTTTTCTCCATACTAGTTGTCAATTCACAATACACATATCAGTAATACAAAATAATAGCTTACATTATAAACAACAACTTAGGTATCTTGGGATTTAATATTTTGTTTTGTTTGATTCCGTTGAAAGTTTATTGTAAATTTTAGGATAGGTTGAACCATGAAAAGGTGTTACCCTTGATTTGTTGGTTGCCCACCTATTCATCATGTACAATCTTATTTCCTCCAACATGGTTACAATGGATTATTTCTAGCCTTAACAATAACACTGTTAAAAGCTTCACTTATGTTGTTGACTAGAGTTTCAAGCATGGCTTGATTTGTAAAGAGAGATATGGACCAAACCATGTTATAACAAAACATGAGTGAATGACAAAGAAATAATACAAATCAAATATTTGAAATAATACTAATAAGAATATTTCAAACGATATAAACCTCGGTGGAATAACTAATAAATATTTGAAAGCCTCATAATTAAATTCTTTAATATTTCTCATTTCTCTTTCCCTTGCTAATGAGTGTGTGCTTATTACAGCTTTCCACGTCATATTTTTTAATTTGCAACCTAAATATTGTTTCCTAAAATTTTCATACAAAAGCCACATGCAAAATTTTTGCTTTTCCCCATGTAAAAGCTCCTATATGGCAAGCAACAAACCTTGGGCATGAACAAAATTAAGTCAGTAACATAAAAGTGACCAAAGTAAGTCAGTAAAGTACCTTTGGTTGGTCAAACATAAAAGTGCTTGACCCAAAAACTTCAAGACCTTTAAGGCCTTCAATCAATAATTGTAAGAACCATGTCCATGTTTCTTTGTTCTCAACTTCAACAATGGCATAGGCTATTGACAACATTTGATCGTTAGCGTCCCAACCCACTACAGGTAACAATTCATCCTGACCCACACAAATCCAACCTCATCTGTAGGCTTTGGCTCAACCTCATCATCAATCTCATACTTATTCTCACATAAACCATTGTGATGACCATCACAAGTGCCTCCTTTGTCAATATATAGTACAAGGCCAACATGACTACTATCTCCATGACATACTCCAACTTCACAATCCAATACATTCTCCACAACTTCTGGTTCTTCCACTCCGTGCACCACAAACAAGTTAACACTACCACAATACCTAACAACTTTCATCACATTAATTGCACCCTAGTCTAATGATAAGAGGTGCATCATATTGTCAACAAAATACCACAACTCCTTAATAAAAAATACACCTCACATCCTTAAGTGACACACACACCTCCAAGTAACTCCATCTATCAGGGTTTCAAAATCAATGAGTAGTTTCCCATCATTATATTTAAATGGCCCACTACTTTCAAATCTTCCACTATTGTAGACCACAACTTTGAGTCTGACCTTTAACATCCTAAGCAATAATATATACAATATATATAAAACCCTAACAAATATAAATAAGCTTCAAATTAATGGGGACCACAAACACATTCAAAAGAAATAAAAGTAAAGAGGAACCAAACCCACCACAAAAAATTGATAAACACAAAAAATTTAATTAATGGGACACAACAACGTAAACCAACCACAATTGAAACTGAAAACCATAAATTATGGATTGCAACTAACCTTTTCTATGGTTAATCCCTTTGATTTTGAACACAAGTAAGGGGGGACCAAACGCACCACCAACCGAGCCTCACCCACTAGCAATCTCCTCCAAATCATTAAACCATAGAGTACGAGTGACGAATTTAGGAGTTAGGGATTTGGTTACCCTAATTTTATTGAAATATAAAATCCATGTTACACAATATATTCATAATAACAAGTAATACTAAAATGGGCCATGTAATACAAATTGTCCAACTTGTGCACTGTGTCATTAACAATTTAAATGTTGTTATAAAAAAGGTCATAAATTATTGTTCAGATCATGTAGATGCATCATATTAGAGTAAATAACATTCAAAAGAATCATATCAGAGCATATATGAATAACACTATTAGAGTAATATATCATCAGAGTAATAAAGTATAAGAAATGAAGTCTAATAAATTAAAGCATTATAATATGTCAAAAAAACATGTACAAGTATATGAAGAAAAAAATTTCTCCCCCTGACTAAAATATCTCCCTTAGACTTAATGAGATTTTTCAAAAAGTCGTTTAACATTCCCCTTATTTGATAAACATCAAAAGAGTTCGAAATTAAAACATCATGGCCTAGATGGAGACGGTGGTGGTGTTTGGGTTAGTGGTGCTTGATAACCTTTTTGCAAGTATACCAAATTGTTCCAAGTAATAAAGAGTAAGTTCAGAGTATCGTTCTCCCAAGGGACTTGTGCAACAATGAAAATTCTTCCTTTTATAACTCAATTTGACATCAAAATGCATAAAACAACACAAGAACTCTTTTTGGTATTTTATCAAACAGTTGGTGTGCAAGGAATTTATATTTAAAAGAAACTTCGTTGGAGTTAAGTTTCATTACGTTGAACAGGAACGAAAGAAAAATTTAACTACTTCTAGTCATCTAGAACGTACACATTTGAAACAATCCCTTGCAAAAATGGTGTCTTGATGCTTTGAAATAGTCTCTTAAAGTTCCTGAGATGTTTTCGTTTCTTTCCTCTATCCGGAACTTCTCTAAGAAGTTGTTCTCTTTCTATCTGTCTCGAACTTAAAAGCCAAATCTAATGTAATTAATCTGCTTAACGCAGAACTATCATGCACTGAGCGAATAATCAATTGCATATCCTTTAACTGTCCATAATTCGTTCAGTGAATTGTCTTGGTGCGCTGAGCGAATAATCATCTTTTTAGCCGAGTGATTAAAGACTGGCTTAGCGAGAAATATCTAATAGCACTCCACTGATGTATAAGTTCTTGTACAATTGCCTAAACAACTTTCCTACTTCCTATTACAACTTTTCAATGAAGAAAACACAGTATTTCATGAATAATTACAACTTTAAGCTCATTTATAAGTATGAAAACAAGTATTTTTCACACTTATCAACTCCCCCAAACTTGAATTATTTCATGTCCTCATGAAATTATACAAACAACACCATAGACATATGATATTTTGATAAAATGACTTTGCACATTAGAAAAAGTCATATGCATTCCCAAAGATTTCAAACAAGTATGACATGGTGCATTCATCACTCACAAAATCACCTGTGCATAGAAATGAACGACCATACCAAAATTCAACATCACTCACCAATTAAGTGTTTGTCCTCACATGACAATAGATTTGTCATAGAACTTCATCATCTTTTGCGCATCATCTAATTCACACACTTCACACACCATTTGTTAAGTCAAAAGGTCTTTTCAGGTTAAAGCTGGGCTTGGCTAGAAAAAGAATCATGGTTTTTCCTGGATTCAAAGTCTTCTCTTAAGAAGAGAACACAAGTACATGCTTAAATTCTCAATTAAGTCATTATATCCCAATATATATCTCTCATCCCATACCATATTCTTTCACAATTGAACCTTCTTTTTCAATTCATTCACCTTTTTTATCAATTTTTTTTTATTTAATATCTTTTCTTCCCCAAAACTTGAATTCAACCTTACCCTCTTTTAAAGCATATCACATGTTCTCTTCTAGAGTGTAAAGTAGGATAACATATATTAGGTTCACAAATGTATCATATATGATGTATCAAGGTTAGCTATTTGGCCAAGAAGTTATACAATCAATAACAACATTGTCTTTCTCATCCTTAACCAAAAATTGTGTGTATGTATGTAGAATTACAATAATGCAAAAGTCAATTCCATATCTAGGAAAACTCATAGTATCTCTCATTCTCAACACACACTCTCAACACTCAACAAATCTAGTCATTGTTCATACTTACGCACAAGATTAATTATGAATCATATTGCAACCATGATCACACATATCATCTTTCAAAATCATATAAATTGAATCAAATATGCATCACATTAAATTCAAAAAGTTACATGTTTATGCAACTACACAAATTAAAAACATAATTCAACTTCTAACACAGTTTAAAACATATTACAAAACATAAATAACATAACTAAAAAATAAGAAAAACTCTCCATTTGTTCAGTCATCATAGCTTGGCTGCATCTATCTGGATCTGGTTCCTCATGCTGCTCCATGATCCTCATCACCATCAACCTCTGCGTAGGCACTCCCCAACCTCGACTCAAGCATGCCCTCAGGCCATAGAAGGGGTGTCGCAAACTCGAAAGAGAATTTATGTTAATCATAGTTTAAAAAAAAGGTTTTCTTCTTGTGCCTCAGCAGGTTATGCTCTTGAAGAAGGCCTTGTGGTGGTCTTAGGAGAAGTCAAATGCATAATATTAGCTAAGCACAAAAGAACATTGAACGAATGATGAGAATTACACAAAATCAGAAACTACAGCGAACTATTTGCTCAGCGATTCGCTAAGCGAACTGCTCGCTGAGTGAATAAGGTAACTAACAGAACCAAAGTTGTAGTGAGAAATTCGTTAAGCGATTTTTTTTAGATTTGTGTTTATTCGTCGAGCGCACCAGAGCTGTGGGCTAAGCGAATAAAATTACCCAACTTATTTTATTCTTTTTAGATGCACTCAACTCATAAATTCACTAAGCAAATAAATTCTCCTCCTCATCAACTTTCACACTTATCCCTTGCAAGAACACCAAGCAATTCGAACAAACATGTTAGTCCAATTTTTATAGAAACCAAGATTTGAGAATTGAAAATTGAAAAACATAAAGATTAAAATAAAAGTAACATATAGAGAAGTAAAATAGAAAAATGAAAAACACAAAAAAAGAGACAAGGAAAAGAATAAACAAAAATTGCAAAATGTGAGCACACCAACTAAACAACAGTTCCAATATGTAGAATGATTGAAATGGATTTCCTAAATAACCTCACTAAGATCCCTTTTGTTGCAAGATCACTTAGTACTCTCATTTGGGCTGTTGAAATCCTATCCCTAGGATCTTCCAACAACTAGATCATGCTCTAAGCCATATCCCGAAACAAGCTTTAAGCACAAACCAAACCAGTGGAAAGTATAAACATTTGTAGCCAAACTGCATAAAAGAAACACAAACAAAACATACATACAATTAGTAGAGAATTCCACTTTCCATGTTTTCTAAAGTTAGAACACTCAGATCCCTCTTGTTTTGCATACTTAAGTATGACAAACCATCACCCAATCCCTTGGTGTAAGAAGTCCATAAAATGTGCCTTAAGTTCCAAAACAGTGAATCCAAACACACAACCTCATCCCTGGTGATTGCACAGCTGGTTTGATTTAGTTAGTTTCGTTACTGAAATCTCATCCCTAAGAACTTTCAATAATTGCATCAAGCTCTAAGATGTACCCCGAGACAGACATTAAGTTCAAACTAAATGAAAAGTCTTAAAAATTGTTAGAAATAATGAAGCTTGTTTCTCCACACCAAGAGAGGGTGAATTGGTGTTTTTAAAAACATGCACTTTTAAAATCTTTTTGTAGAAATAGAATGATCTTGAAATCTTTCTTGCGCGGTAAGCAAAGAATGTATGCAAAAAAATATAAAGAGATAAGGAGAGAAGATCAAACACAGTTTTTATACTAACTCGGCCTCAATGCCTACATCCAGTCACCCTTCCAATCAACCATTGCTTGAAGGATAATTCACAATAATGATTGGATAATTACACCAAAGGTTTTACAGTGAACACACTCTCACAATGTAAACACCTTTCCCACTCAAACAATCAAATATAGAAATGAATACACCTGTACACAGAGCACCACACGGCCTTGTTGCAGTATCCCTTCGAGAATCCCCTCTCAAAGTCCAAGAGCTCCTCACTCTTCTTCTTGTTGCACACGAACAGGGAACAACACAACCAATAAGTGCATATTTCCTTTCTAATAACAGCAAATACACCTTCAGCAGTGCGGATTTGATCAGTCTATCAAAGCTCTTCAATCTTCTCTCATAAATTTGTCAAGGCTCTTTACAATCTTTGCTTCTTGATTCTTGGAGCGTATGTGCAATCTGTAAATCTCTCTAAGATCAAAACTGTAAGATATGAAATTGTTAAAATGATCAAAAGTTACAAAATTACAAACAATGTGTCAATTTATAGTTACTGTCATATCAGACACAAAGTACTCGATTACGTTAGTAATGTAATCGGTTACATAAAACAGATGTAACATAATTACAACTAACTCAGCTATTAATTGAATGCTCAATTAATGTAATTGATTCACATTTAATGTTAGTCAAACAGATTTAAAAATATGACCGTTAAAGCAGTTATGACTAGCATGAAATTAGTTTTCAAAACATAACAGACTTAATTGAATACATAACATATGTAATCGATCAAGCTTAACACTTAAACAAATTTTGAAAACTTTTCCTCTCAACAAAATCATCACAGCATATTTGAAAAAGATATATGCAAACACACGAAATTTAATCGATTTAAGAACTAATGTAATCGATTCAAACTAGTTGTTTTGCCACAGTTTAAAACATAAGCTGTCTGATGACCTTAATTGATTACTACAATATTGTAATCGATTATGTCATGCAAATATGTTTTTGTGCTTGTGGTTTTCATTACACAAAAATATACAGTGTGCATACACAAATATAATCAAATCATAATCACAATAGTATGCATAACCAACACAGTATGTCCAATGTATGCATTTATCACAGTATGTGCCTATAACACAATAAGCATGTACATATTCCACATATGTATAACACAACACAGAAACACTTTTCTGTTGTGACATGACAACATTCATGTGTTGTTGCTATTAATGTGTTGTCATAATAAAAAACAACATAACAGGGATTGGTTTCAACGATCACATTGCTTCTTATTGAGCATTGTTATCAGCAATGATGGAGTGCACATGATCAAGAATGGATGGGGTGGATGGTTCGTTGATTAAGGTGAGGGTGTCTAAAGGAGGAAGTATGGTTAAAGGTTGTGGTTGTGGGATTGTAGAGGTTGTGGCAAGGGTAGTTTGAGGGGTAGAAATTGGTGTTTATGGGGTTGGCCTTATTGGTTTGGTTGGGCTTGGTGGTAGAGGTAACATTGCAGCCATTATGATGTTCAACAACACTACTTCATCATTAGAAGCATCTTAAAAAAGGACTGGTGTCATTATGTGAGATCAGTTGTCTTGACAATAACTTCTTTGAGAGCATCCATCATTGAAGAGACAACCAAGAGGATGTGAGTGTTGATGATAATGATGTCTAGTTGAGAAGGCATTTGGAGAGTAAAATTCCATCTAACAACATTGTGATCTACCAGAAGGGTAACATTGGTATCATCAGAGTGATAAACCTGACGTGGTTACAATACGCTTATGTTAGAAGGAAGCATTTATTCTCCAAACTTGTCCAAGGAGTGCTGGTTGGAGGAAGCATGGAATGGCCTTGATGCATCTGTTTGGTTGAAGATACATTGTTGTCAAAATAAATAGGTGTCAGATTTGTTATAAGGTGTTGGAAGCTCACATTCCTTATCTTGTTGGGGTTGGCTAGCAATGGGCATGTTAGGGTAGAAGAGGGATTTTATTTTCTAAGTCATAAAGGGTGTTTTTAATGTCAAAATTAAGTATAAAAATAACGGTTTTTCAACCGTTATCAGGCACTCAGGCGTGAGACAATAGAACTTGGCGCTTAGCGGTGGCGCTCATGCGTGAGACAGAAGAACCTGGCGCTCAGTGCCCCAAAATGACGCTCAGCGCTATCTGCGATTCTTCTATGTGCTGCTTTTTCAGCCTTTCTTGACTCCAACTCCTTGCTACTTCAACTTCTTCATCCAATTCATCTTAATTCCTGTCAAAACAAGGAAAACCAAGCATAAAACCAATAATACCACCTTCAACTCTCTTATTATCACAACTTAAGCAAAAGCATGATTTCAAGCTAGTTTCTAAGTCATAAAGGATGTTTTTAATATCAAAATTAAGTATAAAAATAACGGTATTTCAACCGTTATCACAACTCCAAACTTAGAACTTTGCTTGTCCTCAAGCAAACAAGATATAACTCAGTCTTCCATCAATCAATACAATGGTTCAACATATTCAAAAACTCTTTCTTCCAAGACAAGTAATTACTCAAATCAGCTCATTAAATAGAATTCAGTCAAGATGTACACATGCCTTGATTAAAATCACTCATCATGGTGTTCACATAATCACATAATATCCAACAGATGTTATTCTCATGAATGATCAATTAACGAAGCATAAATGTAATCATGTATTCATGGAACTATTCCTCACCAGACAAGGTGTTTCACTCAATCTCACATGTGTATATAGAGGTCACTCCTTCACTCTACTTATCCCAATGTCACATAGAACAAAATTGCCTTTCATTTACCACAATCAAACATAATTACAGACCAGTATCATCACAAGGACTTTCCATGGCTTGTAACGTGGCTGGGCTAAGAAGAAAAATTGGTTTTTCAAGATCACAAAATCCTTGAGTTAAGAAAGTCATTCATAAATTTATCATTCAAATACAATCTCTCTTTAGACAAACCAATCTCACTCATTTCCCAACTTTCCCCTTTTTACATTAAGCTTTTCTTTCTTTACATTCTATTTTCTTTTCTCTTTTTCATACTTGCTCAATACTAAGCTCAATGCTTTTCATTACTTTCTTTTTCAATTCTCCCAATCAACCCCAAACTTGAACCTTTATCAATACCACACCATGATTCTCAACTTAACTCAAGGTAAAGATTTTCACAAAGGATTTTTATAATCTCTTTAAGGCTTAAGGTTCAAAAAGGTTGAACACTTCGTGCTCGCTTTCATTTAGGCTAAAATCATACATTGGCTAAGAAAAAGGGTAATAAAAAATGGCCTTGATCATATGACACAAGCAAGCAAGTAGTTCAATCATAGAAACCTGGGCAAAATCATTCATGCTTTCAAAAGAATATCAATCATTCACAACAAATACTCTGGAGTTCAAAACCTTACATATAAGTTAATTTAATGTTCCACATACACCAAATACACATCTTGCTTAGCATCATAATCACAATCATAACATCATGCATCTGTTCACACAGTTTGTGAACAACCACCTGTATATCAGCATCTTATGTAACATCTCAACATTAATCAATATCAAAGCATCATCAAGCAATACTCATCACACGCAAATCAATATCAAACCATCGCATCAGATATAAGTATCAAACTGAGTACATCAACATCTATTCTAAAAACAGAAGCAAAATAATGTTCACAAAAATAAAAAGACAAGTTTAGAAAACTGGGTTGCCTCCCAGTAAGCGCTTCTTTAACGTCACTAGCTTGACCCAATAAGCTCATGGATCAACCAACTTCATAGCTGTGGAAAGGCGTTCCACTTCTCCTCCCAAATAGTGCTTTAGACGTTGACCATTCACTACCCAACTTCTTTGTGGATCACTAGCAGCTGGATCTACCAACTCAATTGCTCCATGGGGATGCACATCCTTTACTATGAATGGTCCTGACCATTTTGACTTCAACTTCCCAAGAAACAGCTTCAAACGTGAATTGAACAGTAACACATGCTGCCCTGGATTAGAAACCCTTTTTATCAGCTTCCTGTCATGATAGAATTTTACCTTTTCTTTATAATTCCTAGATGAATCATATGCATGCAACTGCATCTCTTCAAGCTCCAGTATTTGCCTTCTGTGTTTATTTTGAGTATCATAGGGATCAAAATTTAAAAATTTTAGAGCCCACAAAGCTTTATGCTCTATCCACTGGCAGATGACATGCTTTCCCATAGATTAACTGAAAAAGGTGATAAACTCATAAATGTCTTCATTGCCGTTCAATATGCCCAAAGAGCATCAACATATTTATGTGACCAGTCCTTTCTTGATGAAGCAAATATTTTCTCCAAGATCCTCTTTATCTCCATGTTAGACACCTCAGCTTGCTCATTTGTTTGTGGATGATAAGGTGCAGCCACCTTATGCTTCACACCATAATGTTTGAGTACTTTTGCAAGCTGAAAGTTGCAAAAATGAGAACCTCCATCACTAATAAGTACTCTTGGAGTTCCAAAGCGTGAGAAAATTTGCCTCTTCAAAAATTTAATCACAGTGCTAACATCATTCTTAGGACAAGACAGGGCTTCCACCCATTTACTCACATAATCCACCGACACCAATATGTATTCATTGTTCAAAGATGGTGGAAAGGGTCCCACAAAATCAATACCCCAGAAATCAAAGACTTCAACCTCTAAGATGCCTTGTAATGGCATCTCATGACGTCTTGAAATAACCCTAGTCCTTTGACATTTATCACAATTTCTGGCATGATTATGAGCATCTTTAAACAGGGTAGGCCAATAAAATCCTGACTGGAGAACTTTTGTTGTTGTTCTTTCTCCATTAAAATTTCCCCCATAAGGTGAATCATGACAGTGGCAGAGAATTTCTTCTGCTTCTTCATTTGTCACACACCACCTCAAAAGATTATCTACTCCAATTTTGAACAAGTAAGGATCATCCCAAATAAACTGTTTGGCATCATGCAAAAACTTCTTCCTCTGTTGCCAATTCAAGTCCTCCGGAATTACTCTTGCAGCTTTAAAATTAGTCATATCAGCAAACCATGGCCTTTGTTGAATATACAAGAGTGTCTCATCTGAAAAAGACTCCCAGATTTCTTTTTCCTTACTTGTAACCTTCCTATTAACTAACCGAGATAGGTGATCAGCAATCAAATTTCCACTCCCCTTCTTGTCAGCGATTTCCACATCAAATTCTTGTAATAAGAGCACCCATCTAATCAAACGTGGCTTAGAATTCGGCTTTGTTAACAAATACTTTATAGCTGCATGATCCGTGTAAATGATCACCTTAGACCCAATAAGGTAAGGTCTAAATTTCTCCAAGGGGTAAACTATAGCTAGAAATTCCTTCTCAGTAATGGCATAATTTAATTGGGCATCCTTCAAAACTATGCTAGCATAATAGATAGTGTGAAATACCTTCTCTTTTCTCTGACCAAGCACAACACCTATTGCATAATCACTGGCATCACACATTAGTTCAAAATTTTGATTCCAATCTGGAGCTACAATCACTAGGGCCGAAACCAATTTGCTTTTCAAGATGTCAAAACCTTTTAAACATTCTTCATTCATCACAAAGGGTACGTCTTTAACAAGCAAATTTCTCAATGGTTTAGCAATCTTCAAGAAGTCTTTAATAAATCTTTTATAAAACCTAGTATGGCCTAAAAAACTTCTAATTCCCTTTACGTTTTTTGGCGGTGGAAGTTTCTCAATGACCTCCACTTTGGCTTTATCCACTTCAATCCCCCTAGCAGAAATCTTGTGACCCAACACAATTCCTTCTGTTACCATAAAATGGCATTTCTCCCAATTAAGCACAAGATTTGTTCGAACACATCTCTTAAGGACAATATCCACATTCTCTAAACACCTTTGGAAAGAATCTCCAAACACCGAAAAATCATCCATGAAGACTTCAATACACTTTTCTATGAGATCCGCGAAAACTTCCTGTATACACCTTTGAAACGTAGCTAGAGCGTTACATAACCCAAATGGAATCTTTCTGTAAGCGAATACACCAAATGGACACGTGAATGTCGTCTTCTCTTGGTCTTTTGGATCTACCACAATTTGGTTGTATCCAAAATATCCATCTAGAAAGCAATAAAAAGCCTGACCTGCCAATCTTTCAACCATCTGATCCATAAAAGGAAGGGGAAAATGATCTTTCCTAGTGGCCTTATTTAACTTCCTATAATCAATGCACATCCGCCACCCAGTAACTGTTCTAGTAGGAATGAGCTCATTCTTCTCATTATAAATTACTGTCATCCCACCTTTCTTTGGCACTACCTGTACTAGACTCACCCATTCACTGTCAGAGATTGAATATATAATGCCAGCTTCCAAAAGCTTCAATACTTCTTTTCTAACCACCTCCTTCATCATAGGATTTAACCTTCTTTGTGGTTGAGCAATTGGTCTATAGTCATCCTCCATAAATATTTTATGCATGCAGTAAGTTGGACTTATACCTTTGAGATCCGAGATTGAGCATCAAATAGCTTCTTTGTTGGCTTTCAATAATTCTACCAACTTTTCTTCTTCTTCAAGAAGCAAAGAATTACTAATGATAACTGGTTTTGTTCCATCTTCTTCTAAGAAAACATACTTCAAATATGATGGTAACATCTTTAATTCCAACTTCTTTTCTTTAACTTCTTCTTTGGTATCAATCTTCTTAAAATTAGCCTCATCCACTTGGATTTCCTTTAACGCCTCCAAATCCGTCATACACTCATCAATTAATTTCTCTTCCTCTTCATTCAAATCTTCACATGAATCAATGAGAGTTTTTTCTAACGGAGAAGAATAACGCACCATCTTCTCTTGCATCATACAAACTTCATCAAGCATATCAAATTGGAAACATGCTTTATCATCCTTAGGGTGTGTCATGGCTTTGAATACATCAAAATTCACTTCTTTATTTTGCACTCTTACTTTAAGATTGTCATTCTCCACATCAATTAAAACTCTAGCAGTCTTCATAAATGGTCTCCCCAGAATGAGAGGCACATCTCCATTCTCCTCTATCTCCATTATGACAAAATCCACTGGAAATACAAATTTTTCCACCTTCACCAGCACATCTTCAACCACCCCATACGGGTATTTAAGAGACTTGTCCGCCAATTGGAGCTCCATTGTAGTAGGTTTGAGTTCCAAACCTTTAATTCTTTTGAACATAGATAGCGACATTAAATTAATGCTAGCTCCCAAATCAATCAATGCTCTTCCAACTTCTAACTCTCCTATGGTACACAGAATGGTGAAGCTTCCTGGATCTTTAAACTTAGGAGGTAATAACTTTTGTATGATTACACTGCAATTACCTTGCACTTCAATGGTCTCCTTTTCAATGTATTTTCTTTTCTTCGTGAGGAACTCCTTCAAAAACTTTGCATACGATGTTGCAATGCTTCAGAGAAAGGTATGGTGATCTCCAGTTTCTTAAAAATCTCCATGAACCGCTCAAGCTATTTTTCTTTCTCCTTCCTTGAATAAGTCTTTGGATAAGGAAGGGGTTTTTCAACATCTTATTTTTTTCTCTCATCTACCTCTTCTTTCTTTTTTTCTCCCTCAGTTCTCTCTTCCGCTCAATTACTTCTTTCTCACTCACATTTTCTTTCTCTTTTCCCTCTATTTTTCACTCATCTAACTTTGCCACTTCTAGTAACAATGGTCTTACACTCTTCCCTAAGATTACTTTTTACATTCCTCTCACAACCCTCCATCTTGTTGACTAATTGCCCAATGTGCATCTTCATACTTTTAAACCTCCATATTCTTACAATAAGATAAGCTCATTTTCATGAATTGCTGGAAGATTTCCTCAAGCTTCGTGGTCTTCTCAGATGGAGTAGGTTGTTGCTGCCATCGTTGCTGCTGCCATTGAACCAGTGAAACATTTTGTATCTCTTGTGGCAATAGAGAAAGTTTCTTTGTCACTTCTTCCAACTGTTGAGTGATAATTTTATTTTATGCAAGCAAGGCATCTTGAGATTGTAATTGTAGAACTCCCTTCTGTTGAGGTGGAGCTCCTCTTTTACTATGCATCTCGTTATCATTAGTAGTCATGTTGTCAATCAATTCAAAAGCTTCCTCTGGAGTCTTACACTTAATATTACCTCCAGCTAAGGTATTTAGCATCAATTTGGTTTGTGAACCTAGACCTCCAAGGAAAAGAATGACTATTGTTGCTTCATCAAAGCCATGTGTGGGCTTCTTCCTCAGCAAACTCTTGTATCTATCCCATGCTTGACCTAACGTCTCCTCCATGCCTTGCCTAAAAGAAGAAATTTCTTGCTTACCCTTGTCGATTTTTGACGGTGGGAAGTACTTGTTCAGAAACTTTGAAACCACAACTTCCCATTCAGTAAAGTTATCCTTCGGGAAAGAATTCAACCATAGCTTAGCATTGCCACCCAAGGAGAAAGGAAAAAAACTAAGCTTTATAGCGTCATCCGGCACACCATTGATCTTCATAGTGCTGCAAATCTCGTTGAATGTGGTCAGATGTTCACATGGACATTCATGAGACAGTCCATTAAATTGGTTACTCTTCACCAATCGTATCAACGCCGGTTTCACCTCCATATTTTTAGCATTGACCCTCGGCCTTGCAATGTTGTTAAAGTGATGAAGGCCAATAACAGTGGTGTAATCCGCTAGAGTTCGTCCGCCATTATTTTCTCCAACCATCTCTTCAGTACTCTGGTCAGATTCTTGTGGTGAGGGTTGTAACAGTGTCTCCAGAAAAGGAAATAATTCTCTATATGTTCAGATTCTCCTTCTCCTTCTACTCTCGTCCAATCCTTCAAGAAGAGATTCTGAGGTTTTCTTGCTTCTAGTTCGAATTATACCCTGCATACACAAGAAAACAAAACCCTAAAAAGCACTTAAAAAAAACAAAACCCTAAAAAGCACTTTAAAAAAAACAAAACAAAAATACACTAAAATAAAAAAAATCAAGTCAAAGCTAATCAATAATCACACGAATAGAATAGTTAAACGACACGTCCCCGGCAGCGGCACCAAAACTTGTTAACACTTCGGCAAGTGCACCGAATCGTATCAAATAATAATAAATGGTAAGACCAAGTATCGTTTCCCAAGGACTCACGGCCTAGACATTCATGTGGTTTCTCGATTAATTAAGACTTGTAAACAAAATCATTGTGTTTATAATACAGAAAATAAATATGAATGCAAGTGTTGATCAATTGACTTGAGGAATGCATAGGTGATTGGTGTATAAAATATCGAATGATTATGTTGTTGAGGTTTCCGACTTGTCCTATCCACTCTCATGTATTTATGAATTTATGTTCTTCATTAATGTTAATGTCACTTTCTAATTTACCTTAAACCCGATGTCTCGGTGAAGAAAGCCTACTCTTAATTACTAGATCACAATGTCTTGTATCCCTAGCAATTAATTATGCATTACATTCGCACAGAAGCTTAAAGGCAACCAACCCTCCTATCCCTATGTCTAGGTAATATTGCTTTTGGGAGAATTTCCCCAGTTCTAGATTTCCCCATATGTTTCCATATCGACAACATCAGTAATCATGCAATTGAATGAGTTAAACAAAGCAAGCATAGAGCGTAGAGGAAAAACCCTAACAATTAATGAAGTAAAGCATTTATAATATAAATCAATTCAATACATCAGAGTTTCAAAGGACTACATCATTTCCCCAACAACAACTAATCATAGACATGGTGAAACTAGATGAAAATATGGAAAAGAATGAAAGATAAAACCCTAAAAGTTGAAGATCGGAGCTTCTGCATCCAAAATCCACCTCCGAGAGATGAAATGAGTGTTTCTACGCCTCTTTCTGCCAAAAGATCCAGTCTCTAGGTCTTCCAAAACCTTAAATAGTTCATAAAAATAACATAAAACAGGTCCAAGCCCATGTCGTCGGCGCTCAGCGCCCCAAAAGGGCGCCTAGCGGTGTTGCGATACTAAACTGACGCTAAGCGGTGGCGCTCAGGTGTGAGACAATGGTTGTAGCACTAAACTGACGCTCAACGGTGGCGCTAAGGCGTGAGACAGTAGAACTTGGTGCTCAACGGTAGTGCTCAGGCGTGAGACAAAAGAACATGGTGCTTAGCGCCCCAAAATGACACTCAGCGCTATCTGTGATTCTTCTATGTGCTACTTTTCCAGCCTTTCTTGACTCCAACTCCTTGCTACTTCAACTTCTTCATCCAATTCATCTTAATTCCTATCAAAACAAGGAAAACCAAGCATAAAACCAATAATACCACCTTCAACTCTCTTATTCTCACAACTTAAGCAAAAGAATGATTTCAAGCTAGTTTCTAAGTCATAAAGTGTGTTTTTAATATCAAAATTAAGTATAAAAATAACGGTATTTCAACCGTTATCAGGGGGTGAATTGGTGTAGTGTAAAATACATAATCTTTAAACATCTTTTTCACAAAAAACTGATGCTTTTACTTTTCTTGAATTCCAAGATAATCAAATAGCAATGCAGCGGAAACTTAATGGAATTTGTAAACATTGCAATCGACTAAATAAAAGAGTAAGGTTTAGAAAATTCAAACACTGTGTTTTTATACTAGTTCGGCCAAGCCTACATCCAGTGCCTTTCCAACTACAGGAAGAAATGCACTATAATGATCAAGGTTTTTACAACAAGGTTTCTACAGAAGACCCCACGTCAAAAATGTAAAACACATCTCTAACCCTCTAATCAAAATATAGGCAATACACAAACTAGACCAACAATAAGAATCCCCTTTCCTGCCGTCTAAACCCTTTGAGACACTCTCAAAGTCAAGAACGCCACAAGCTCTTCTTCTTGTAATCACAACAGGGAACCTCAAATCAATCTTCAAAAGATTGCAGAATCTGATCGCTCAATGACACCCAAATGTGCAAGTTGATCAGCCTTTGAAAAAAAACAGTAGTCTTGCTCTTCAAGAAATCACAAGTAGTTGATCACCACGACCACTCTTGTTTCTTGGAGTTTTTCCTCTCTTCTTGTAAGATCACAACTTTCTGTAAAAGATATCACACAATTAGATTTTCCAGAAATTTTTCCAGAAATCAAATTTGCGTCAATTTATAGAATAACATATCTCAGACGCAATTTAATCGACTAAGCTACTAAAGTAATCGAATATCACAATTCTGTTATAATAGTTAGCAACAAACACGGTAATTAATTGAATGCACAATTAATGCAGTCGACTATCATTTAATGCTTGGTCAACACAATTAAAAATATGAACGTTAGACAGTTGTGTCAAGCATTAACAGAATTCAAAGCAATAACAGACTTAATCGAATACAATCGACTAAGTAACAATGTTAAGCATAGTTTTGAAAAACTTTCTCTTTGAAAAAATCTCACAACACACTTGAAAATAGTTTGTGTAAAGACATGAGTTTTAATCGATTCATCCCATAATGAAATCGACTTAAAGTTGTTATTTTGCCACACATTTAAGGTTCAACATAAGTGCTTGTGGTTTCCCTATTCAACATCAGATGTCATGCATTCTCATATAAAAACACATATGTAACACAGTGATATCTAATGAACAACACAATCATGCTCTCATATATGCTTAAACAGATATAACACATTGATCAAAAGCATATAACATGTAAATATAGAACATGCACTAGTACAAAAATCGCATACAATGTCGAATATTTTGGGCTTTTAACAGCGAATTTCCGAACGACGTCATATCAAGAGACGCTAAATTTACGTCGAAATTAAAAAATTTGACGTTAAATTAACATCGAATTTTGTTAATATATGACGTTAACTTAACGTCGAATTTTGTCAATATTTGACGTTAATCGATTTTTTTTGTTTTTTTAATTAATTGTGATCCTTTTTTACAACTCTACGAGACCTGAAAAGCAAAAAAATAACAAATTTTCGTTTTTGTATTTTATAAAGCATGAACTATGAACGTGTAATGTAGTATAAACAACAAACAATAACAACCAACAAAAAACAAGTTCAATCAAACAACAACAACAATAAACAAGTTCAACTAAACAACAATAACAAACAAGTTCAACAAAAAACAACAACAAACAAGTTCAACAAATATGTTCTTCAAAACGAAAACGAAAACGAAAACTAACCTTCAAAAGGTGGATTCGTCGGAATAAAGTTTTGTCACAGTGAGAGAGAAAGCAGAATGCGCCTATGAAGGACAAGAACATGAAAATAATCGGTTAAAACAAACAAAAATCATACATAAAGTAATTAATTAACATGTATTTGTATCAAATGAAAGAAAGATTACATGTGATGCTTGTCAAACTTCGTTCGAGAAAAGTTTGAGAAAAGAAGAAGGTATCGCGCGCTAAGATAAAGTGAATGAATTTTCAATCTCCCGCTCAAATTTTTATTTAATTCACTAACCTTTTGACGTTGAATTTAAAAGCCATTTGATGTTTTATATCCTTTTACGTCGAATTACAATTCTAAACGGCGTTTAATAATTGCATTTATTTACAAAAATGTCACCGCTCATTTTTAACATTGGTTATTCAATGGTTCGACGTTGAACGCGTGACGTTATAAGCTGTTTTTGTACTAACGATGTAAGACAAAATACACATGTATTATTAGTTATGTGTTGTCATCGCCAAAAACATAGATATTACTGAGATTGTGGGTTAAGTTGAACCTTTGCTCCCCCTATCAACAATCTCAACAACTTGTCATAACAAGATAACGAAAAATGCATTTAATGGTAGTCATATGGGTTTCCCTAGGGTCAGATTGAAATCTGGCACATAAGCAGACGTTAAACATTATATCATGTGAAAACACTGTTAGGTATAGAAGTGAACCTATCATATGACAATAGACGATGTTGTCCACTTTTGTAGAGCTCTCGTCTAGCCTTAAGCTGGTTGTTGGACGCATTGGAGTCTTCATCTCCTTTGTGTCGTTCAAGTTAAACTTTTTTAGCAGTTCTTTCATATACTTTGTTTGATGTATTAATATATCATTTTTCTCTTGTTTGATCTGCAACCCTAGGAAGAACTTTAGTTCTCTCATCGTGCACATTTCAAACTCATTCTACATTATCTTAGAAAATTATTGGCATAGAGATTTCGTTGTAGCACCCAAAACAATATCATCAACATAAATTTGAACAATGATGAAATCATGGTTAAGATATTTGCAGAAGATTGTGGTGTCTACTTTTCCTCTAGAAAAACCATTTTGAGTCAAAAACAAACTCAAACATTCATACCAAGTTTTGGGATCTTGTTTTAAACCATACAACACTTTGTTTAGTTTGAAAACCTATTTGATCCTAACTAGTATAAAATTACTTGTGCAATTCTATTTTTCCCTATACTCTTTATTTTTCTTGAAAGGATACAAATTAATTTGTAAAGTCTGATTTAAAAAGGGAATTTGTTTAAAAGGTACAATTTTTTTAAGTAAACCAATTCACCCTTCTCTTGGTTTTTGTCCGAATGCTAATATTTCTCTTTGCAATTCTAACAATTGGTATCAAACCTTGCTTGGATAGTTTTTCAAAAATTTCAAAAATGGTGGGACAAAACCAAAGCTCTGTAGAAGGTGTGTCTATTAATAGACCTCCCCTTTTTATGAGAGAAAATTATCCTTTCTAGAAAGTAAAGATGCAAATATTTTTTGAGCTTGCTTTTATGGCTGATTTAGCTCCATACAGCTCTATATATTGTTGGAGATTCTTCCAGGCACATTATTAGCTACAAAATAAAGGGAATTTAGTGATAAAATCATAAAGTATAACCTCTACTCACTTATTCGCAATACGAAAGAAAAAACATGAGTTCAAACAAGTTTCTAAGTCAAAAAGGGTGCGTTTAGTATCAAAATTATATCATAGATAACGATATTTTCAACCATTATCAAACATCAATTTGTTCAATTGGTCTTAAATTAGTTTAAAATAACTACTAAAAGTCAATTATCAGACTAATATGCCCATTGCTCATTATTCTAATATTTAATTAATCAATTTCACTCATACGTTATGTTTAAAAAAAATCTTTCACAATATAATATCACTTACTGCTTAATTTCAATCAATCAAAATCACAACCAAGCAATCATACCATCTTATTGGTGATTAACACAGTACAATTTAGCATTCATTAGATGTTAAATTTAATCAATCAAAATAACAATCAAACAATCATACCATCTCACCGGTGGAATATTAACGTTATACTAAGCCCTTCTATTTTCTTCCACAATGCATTATAAAATTGGATTTAGTTCCTATAGGTCATTAACAAATATGGTAGGCAAATATGGCCATTCAAAACAACATCTCACACACCTCTATCAAGGGCTGAGCGCCCCTGAGCGGGGTTTAGCGCCAATTTGTGGAGTAAGAGGCGCCAAGAAGGGCGCCTGAGCGCCCAAGAAGGGCGCCAGTTTTCTCCCGTACCACGCTTGGGCGCCTGAGCGCCAGTTTTCTCCCGTACCACGCTTGGGCGCCCCACTTAGGGCGCTGAGCACCAGTGAAGTGGGCTTGGACCCGTTTTCTGTTAATTTTATGTTCTATTTAAGGACTTGAACGTCCTAGGGATGTATCTTTTGATGGCTTGAGCACAGAAACACACTTTTCACCCCTTGGGGGTAGATTTGAGGATGTGACAGCTCTCCTCTTCTCTTTCTAGGGTTCTTCTATATCTTTCATTCCATTGTTCATCTAGTTTCACCATGCCAATGGTGAACTAAATTCTATTTGTTGTTGGGGAATGATGTAAACCTTTGTAAACTCTTATGTATTGAATTGATTCTTAATTATATATGCTTCTTTCATTAATTGTTAGGGTAATTCTTCTTCACTTAATGCTTGCTTTGTTTAATTCATTCATTAGCATGATGTATGATTTGCATGAGTATCGGAAGGTAGCTTACAATTCAGGTTCTGGAGAATTATTTCCAAAAGCAGTATTGCCAAGGAATGGGGATATGAGTTTTGGTTGTCTTAAGCTTCTGTTCGTAAGAATTAATTATTAGGGATGATGAAAGACATTATGATCTATAATTAAGGATAGGCTTTCTTCACCGAGGAATCGAGTTTTAAGTAATTTAGAAAGTGACATTGACATTAATGAAGAAGATGAATTCTTATATGCATTAGAGTGATTAGGTGAAATCTAAACCCCAATAACATATTCATCTCATATTTTCAATATCATCCATTCATCTTTGTGTTTAGTCTCAATTGATCAAATTGCATTCATGTTTATTTTTATTGCATCTGCATTCAAAACCCCAAAAAATTGTTCTTCTTAAGTCTTAATTAGTTAAGCTAGTACACAACTGTTTAGTGTCGTGATTCCTTTGAGATATGATACTTGGTCTTACCATTTTATATTACTTGATACGATTCGGTACACTTGCCGAAGTCTTAACAATGTCCATATTCATCTTTAGTTTTTGATATAATGTTGGTGGTGAATGTTGGTACAAGATCGTCTAGGATGACTAGATTGTCCAACAACTCAGGTTTTGAGGTTTAGAAAACAACACTCAACGAAATAATAATCACAAGATATAATGTCTAAATGATTAGTTATATTAAGGGACTATGCTGGATAAAATATGTGCCTATCAAATATAATAATATATCCAGTAAAGATAAAGGCTTATAGAGAATACAATACTTGGAGTAAAATTCTGTCTAAATTAAAACAATGCCTGATACAATAGAACCATAATATATGCGAATGTTGAGCTAAACACTAATGCTTAAAAGTTCAACATACATATGTGGTGAGCCGCCAAACATTTGAAAGAACGTGCTAAATGTCATCAAGAGATACACAATTATTTGGTATCCAAAATATGCCCAAGGCCTAAGACATAAAGAGCTCGAAACACTATAAAACGCTTAACTGAGTGCCTAATCATCATTGCATTTAAACAAAAATATTAGGCATCTAAACATCAAGCTACGCTAAGCATGCTAGATGATATATTTATGCCTAGTTGGGATTATCAAACAAAAGATCATATCATAACATACCAAGCACTTCACCTTTGAACAATGCATTTATCAAAACTTGTTTACATGTGACAAAAAATTTTGAACACGCAACATGCTTAACGATCATAAACGTTTAAAAACATTTAATGTTGTATAAAAGAGTGCCTCTTTGATGCATGCTTTGTTCTTATTATCTATGCAAAATATGTCAATACTAAAGCTTTATTCAGAAACAAAAAGACGTTAAGAGATAAAAAGACTTTCTTAGGATGTTTCCTCAAGCTTTACACTAAAAGGTCATACAAGCTACATTTGAATGAAAGGGCTAATAAACCACTATTGTGTTGCAATGTAGAACTAAGTTTGACCTACTACCTAAAAGGCCATGAAGTATATCCAAAAGTCAACTATGTGTTCAACGATCATTTGTCAAGAAGGCTATATAAAGAAGATCCACTAAAGAGAAGATGTTGTTGAAGTTGAGGGAGGTGAAAGTAAAAGAGAGAAAAGGAGAGAGAGAAAGAGAACATGTTCAAGAGAGATCATTAAACACTATCTCTCTACCTCAAACATATATCGTCTGATACTTTTAAACCTTAGAGGAAGAATATCATATGTTTACATATTGTACCATATTGTATTGATCCTCTCCTTGAAAGTTATTTGTATTTGTAAACAAATATTGAATGTGATTGTATTAAATTATCATATTGAGCGAAAAGTTCTAGTTAGGATTGACTAGTGAACCAGGAGTGGTTAACAATACTCGATTGTGTACTAAGAGTCGTTATAATACTAACAACCAAGAGTGGGTAAACTCAGACTAGTCAGATTGACTAGGGAAACTAGGAGTGGTCTAGAATACTCAACTAGTTAGGTTTACTAGATGAACCAGAAGTGGTTTGATAATACTTCCAACCAGGAGTGGGTTATACTCAATTGTAATATTGGATAAGATTAATGGAACCCCTTAAGAGTTTTTAAAGGAGATGGGCATAACTTAGGTTGAACGAACTAGTATTAAAAATACTTGTGTCATTACTTACTTAATCAACATTCAATAAACTCTAACTCAAGATGAATGTAATACTTCCTCCTTTGAAATGACCATACTATCATCTTACGTACAACCAAAATATCATACATTTCATATTAAGTCATTCATCATTATAAATCATTTGACATATATGTTTAAACTAAAACATCTAAACATGAAAATAACAATACAAAGTATAGTGCCCGACAAAAGCTCCCTAGCGCCCAATGCCCTAAGCTCAAGGAACCCCTAGAATTAAATTCTAGATGGTGCCCAACACGTAGAATGAGGTTATCAATGCAAGGGTTGTGGCGCTCAACGCTTAGCTTATGGTGTCGAGCACAAAACCACCCAAAAGTCACTGTCAAGTGAGCACCTAATGATCCCAAGGTAACACCCAATGCCTTAAACCAATGAAACTCATTGCCAAGTGAGCGTCCAACGGTCTCATATTAATGCCTAACACCCTAGAAATCGTGAGCTCACTAATTGGATTTCTTTGTTTGGTATGGTACTGCGTAACTGATATGGAATAACATGCTTAGATAGAACTAGCCTAATGACAATTAAGAAATGAAAATTGAAAAGATTTAAAAGGGAAGAGATAAGGATGAGAGAACATATGAACTTGAGGACACGCCACTTGCAATGATCCAAGATGAGTGCCAAGGTTGGATCGTCACTTGCTTATCACAAGATAAGATCCAAAAATATGACTTAGAGACAAATTTCTATCTCAAAGAAGATAAGCAATAATGCAAATCACTCTTAAAATTCATTCAATTCAAAGGTGTCTATAAAAAGAAACCATTAGGTTACTTATATAGCCTTAAGTATGGAGTAAGTGAAGAGAATTAAAGGATGAGACTTGGAAAGCTTCCAAGTCTGGACTAGCAGCACCTCATGGTGATTTTAGTCCCATATCTCTCAATTCTTCCACTTCTTAAGGGTTTATAAGCTTCCTAACTAGTTTAGAAATTAAAACTACAAATTATGCATGATTAACTTGCGCTACAAGAACAAAATGAGAAGGCTTATTTATTCTTCTTTTCTTTTAAGTCCAAACTATGTGAAGTCCCACATTGCTTGTACTTTAAAGAAAAGAAGAGTTTATAAGCTTCTCTACAACCAAAATAAGAGAAAGAAACTAGAAACTAGAATAGGCAAAATACACGCCTAAGAAAACATATGCTATTTCTTTTTATGCTTTTTGTCACTCTAAAAACTCTTCATTGTTGCCCCATCTGCGTAACGTTGTATAAAAAATTCAACTCCTCATCTAACTAAGATAAGTTATCCAAATTGTCTATTTAGGCAATTCTATCTTTTTCTTAGTTGAAAATACTTTATTTTTGTTCAAAAAGACCTTAGGTTGAGCAAATGAGATAATCCTAACATCATCAAACTAGTTCCACAAACAACATTTCGAATCCAAACAAATCAACAACTCAAATCATTATCACAACAACTTCAATTTCATCATCATAATCAATTCATCAATTTAAAACACATCAATCATTATAAATAAACTAGTTTCACTTACCTAGAATAAAAGCTCCTGATTCAAAAGTTTCTTCTAAAGCTCTAGTTCTCACGTGCAAAGAAAACTCTTATCATATATCATAAAACATCATGATCAAAACAAAAAAATTCACCTTGAATTATTTTGAGTCATATACATAGACCAAAGAGACACATAGAACTCAAAATAATACATTATCTAAAAAAGAAAAAAAGTAAACTTATTATATTTTGTATTTTGACTAGTTGAAAATATAGAATTTTTTGCAAGAATCCTTCCCTTGATATTTGATCTTTAAAATATTTAAACAATTAAAAAATTAAATTAAAGATAAAAAGAGAAATTTTAAAAATTAAAAAAATAATATTTTTTATAAAATAAAACTCAATTAATAAAATTTTTATTTTTAATATAATGTTTTAAAGTAATCCATGCCATCTCTTAAAACCATTGCTACCCTTTAATATTCTCTTGATGCTTACATATTATAAAAAAATAAATTTACGGTTGTTTTGTTATTTAAAAAATATTTATTGTTGTTTTCACTAAATTTAAAATCAAGAAAACGTAAAAGATATAGATATGTTTTATTTTCTAAGAAGTATCACGTAGAGACTGATAAGGTATTTATGGGTGATATATATAAGGAGGTTACCATGATTTTGAATCAAAAGAAATAAATAAGTTTCACGAAAATCATAAAACGAAAACAATTTATTTACGAAAAAAATGTTTTATGAACGGTAAGTGCAAAGTGAGCAATAAATAAAATATTGTGTTTATTTATTGATTTTATGTATCAATTCTCTACATTTTTTTTAATAATTTAGCTATTTCATTTGTTTATATTTAAGTATTTGTATCTATAATTTGTCTTTGTTTTTATGGATTGTTTTTTATGTGGAGTTCAAATCTAAATCCAAAGTTGTTTATTAGATAAAACATATAGACATTTTAGTTCTACTACTTAATTTGAAAAACCTAAAAATGTTTTCTCTACAACTTATTTACTATATTCAAATATATTATTTTACATCCATTTTACCATTTTATAATTATTGCATTTTCATTAATATAACTGAAAATATTAGAATTTCTAATATAAAAAAAACTCTCAAGTTTTAAGTTTAGATAAATTAAAAATACTTATTTTTTACTCAAAACAATTGCGTAAGTTTTTAAAGTCGTAAATTTTAACGTACGAACAGAATATTAAATGAATTTCCTAATTTTTATGAAGAACTTATGTTTTTATAAATTTCTTCAAACACATTTTCTTAACACAGATGACTTTATATTAAAAAATGAATATTCAATTAGGACATTTTAAAAAAAAATTACAAACAAAGAAGATGTTAAATTAATACAGGAATAGACTATCATATTTTAATTCATTAAAAAATTATTAGTTAATTAACTTACTTTTTTCTTTGACATGATTAATTAACTTACCAAATACGTTGTTTATCCGTCAAAATAAAGTTAAAATCTTACCAAATCTTATAAGTTTCTAAAACCTACCGGAAACTTGTGTATTTACCTTTCTATGATATAAAAAATTAGAAAAGTAAAATTAAAAAGTTAGACAATATAATATTAAA
Source organism: Vigna angularis (assembly GCF_016808095.1). Lineage (NCBI taxonomy): Eukaryota > Viridiplantae > Streptophyta > Magnoliopsida > Fabales > Fabaceae > Vigna > Vigna angularis. The sequence continues at coordinate 22,370,575 of NC_068971.1, read as the reverse complement.
ATTTATATTGAATTATAAAAAGATTAATATAAAAAGAAATTACAGAAAAAAAACAAAAATATTTTATTAATTTTTACAATGTTATAGTCATATGTTAAAGATAACTATTATTTATTATGAATAGTTGTTTATAAAAATAATAAAATCAATAAAATAGGTTATATATATATATATATATATATATATATATATATATATATATATAAAAGAAAGAAGTTACACTTCATTGTTAATAGTCATAGCAGTTATGGAGTAAAACAATTTTTTTCTAGATTTTAAAAAGTTCAATTAAATTCTTATAATCTTATCACAACATTTAATTTACAGACCAAATTAAATTAATTATTATTTTTTAACATCTCAAAATCTTGTTTGGTTTGTCATAAATACTTTTTAAAATACTTAAACAGGTTTTTTCGAATTGAACCAGTAGTAGTAACACACTATTCTTATTAAAAAAATGTTTTCTTTTTCATATGAGGTAGTTTAATACTAACACGATGATATGGTTTTCAAAAGTAAAACATTTTCCAGAAAAGTAATTCCCATATTTTAGGATATCCATTTGGTGGGAAGCAACCATAAACAACTTCCTTGTCCTTGTGCCAAACACAACACTTGGTGAACAAACAAGACAGAATCGGTTTTCTCTCTCTTCCCTTCCAAACCCAATTGCACCAAAAAAAAATCCAAACAGAATGAACATTGTTTTAAAGAGAGTAGTGGCTGGAGTGGGTCATAGTGAGTAAAAGCACGTTTGCCGTATCTCGTGAGGTCGTGCTCCTGTGGACCCCTCTTGTCCCTCTCCACCTTCCCTTCTTGGATTATGTGGTTAGATATTCTTAAAGTTTCAAAGTACATTGATAAATCATAAATACCATACACTATAACAGCGTATATTATAATAATATTGATGATAAAATAATATATAATAATCAAACCAAGAAAATGGAAAACAAGACAGGAAGACAAAACATCACTAAGAATATGCACATATATGTGTGTGTGTGGGTGTTTGTATATATAGATAGACACACAAACACATATGTTGAGAGAAAGGTAGTTTCTTTTCTTTTGGGTTCCTTTCTTATGTGGCATAGTTTGCATCTCATGCAGCAGCGTCTTGAAATTCTCTGTAACGGTTATTTTTATGAACGGGAGGGGAGAAAGGACACTCATCAGTGACTACTGTTTTTTGGTTGAAATTGCGACTTCTGCAATGGATTACAGCGATTACAAGTATATATATTTATATTTCTCAGCCCTTTCCTTTGCCTCAGTCTTTTTCTTTTTCTGGGTCTGTCTCTTCTCTTGGGAAAGCCAAACCTTTGGGAACTGCATTTCGTTTTCAACATGTACTTTTTCGTGCTCTTCAATTTTTGTTCTGTGTTTTTATTTGGGACGTGAAATGGATTTTCATGAGATTTTGCTTCTGACAAGTGTTTTTCTAGTTTTTTGGTTCGTTCATGTATGAGGTTGTTGGCCATCGTTTACTATTTTTTTGCACCTTTCATCTGTAAACTTTGGCCGGTTCAGTAGTTTTCTGTTCTTGGTTTTCATTTGCTCTTGAGATGGTTGATTCATGTTAGATTTTGTGGATAAAGGGAGGATGGTGGTGTGGTGATGGTGATGATGAAGATGTTGGCGGGTTACTATTTCTCCCTCTTTCAATTTTTTCTCTTGTTTTTTATTTATTTTTTGTTTATTTGGCCCTTTTCTCTTCTTTTGCCCTTTTTTTCTGCAGAAACTAAGGACTGTGTTCCTTTTTATTTGTGTGGTGGTTTGGTTTGTAACTTGTGCTGCAATTTACTTATGTACTTTCGGTTGGCTTGTTTATTGTTGAAATCATGATGTCTACAATGTATCCCTTGTGATTCTTCCAAACTGGTTTTAGAATTGATTTCTTCTGAGTGTCTTTTTGCTCATTTTTCATTGTTGCATGTCAATGATTTGCTTTTTGCTCCATGTTAAATGGTGCTAGGGAGCCGTGGGATTGGCATAGGGAGGACTACTGTCTCCAGAAGAGTTTCAATTACGGTAACTCTGACTTGTGGTTCTAAGTTAGATTAGTCTAAAAATAATTGATTCCTGAGAAAGTTTTCTTGTTTGAGCAGAAATTTCGCAAGAACTGTGGAATGAGGTTCCTCAAAATGAAGATCTGTCTTGTGTGTTCAATGATGAAACAACACCGGTGAAGGCATGTGGGGATTTTTCATACAATGTCAATAATAGTGGTATGGTATTTCTATCTGGCATGCACTTATATGTTGTCTAATAATCAATATATGAAACTTGGTTTTTTCATTTCTATTATTGAGGGTAAACTTGACAAAAATGCTAGGGTTATTGCCTTGTGATATTGAGGTGACAATTTTAAATCCTGGAACCAAATTGTAGCTTTACTTGTAGGGATATAGCTTTATGCATCATGTGTTAGGTTAACTTTACTTTCTATTACTATTGTTATTCCTGCTGTGCTTTTTTTTATATAATGTTGTCCTTTCTAACTCTAACACGGTGGATTTCAGAGTCAAATGATCTGAAAAATGAACCAGACAAATGTTTGAAGACTTCTTATCAATTTAAGAGACGGAGGATGCTACAATTCAATACTCAAAATGGGTGTCATTACCCCTCCAACGAACAAATGTCTTCAGCATATTTGAAAGTAAAGGTCAGTGCTTTTTTACCTTGAGAGTGATTTTTCACACCCATAATGGCATAATAATTGGTCAGGCCACATGAAAAAACGAGAACACAAGTACACTTAATTTGAGCAAATACGTCTTTTTCTTAAATATATTCCACATGATATAGCTGACTAAGGTAGGAATATGTTTTGTCTTAAGGTAGCTAAAATTTGTTCTACTTTTCCTTGTTATTTTTGGAAGATTTCTGTTTTTTTATACTATATTTCATATTTATGCTTTTCTGAAATGATTAGTTCAGCCATATTGGTTTATATCACCTCATCTGGGAAGTAGAACTTAGTCAACTGTCTTAACTTAGACTACTGTGATGACTATTAAAATGTGAAAATGAGATGAGTATTAACCTGGTGTTCTTGTTTTGAGTTGATCAACAATCCTGTTTCTATCCTTCAAGGCTTCATGATTTGCAATGAACATTGTTGGTACCAGAAACCATCACTCAAGGATATCATTGAAATGTTGTTTGAGTTAATAATTGTGCTAGAGTTGCGGCTTTTGCCAGATTGTGTAACTGTTACATTATGTATATAGGGGAAGGAGGACCCAAATGAAGAAATTTTCTCAGAATTTTCGCAATGGGTATCTGGGGCATCAGGTTTACCTTTTGCAAATTTTTTGCCTTTTTTTTCTTTTCCTTTTTACATGGATTTGATATCTTTAACCAATTATAATGAAACATGCATTAGGAAGTGCATCCGCTTCCAGTTATGAGGACTTTGAATCAGCTGAAGGGTGGCTAGCAGATTGCTTTGCGGATGCTGAAATGCAATTATGTCCTGATGATTTGTATGCTTCTAAAGATCACCATTAATATATTATGGCATATATCTGTTTATACAAAACAATCTTATGATTATGTTATTTGACTCAGGAATTTTTCTGGGGCTGATGATGTTCACATTGATGTTGCAGGTAGGAATTTTTCTGCCTGCCATTTACTCTAATTTTCCTACTTCTTTATTGTAAACTTTGACTTATTTGAAAAACGTTATATGCTTCCTTAGATCTGTGCAACTTCCAACCTGTGTGCGAACAAAATACGGTTCAGCATCGTGCCACTAAAATCCCCAAAAGTATTGTCTTCAAAGGTTTGTTTTGTTCTTGATACAGTCTTTTGTTTGTTTTAATTGTAATGTATATTTGCCTAATATCTCATCTAATAATGTCATCCAAGTTGCTAGGAGACGAGGCTGTTTGAACAAACTTCTGCAGAAACACTTATATGCATATACCAATATTAACTTATATGCATAATACAAAAATTATCTTTCAAAAAAGCTAATATGAGAGAACTTTCTGCAGATTGATGTAATGCATAAGCCAACTTTGTCTCATGGAGAAGTTTATGTTACTTTCACATTTATTTTTTTCTCCTATGAGTATTTTGTTGAGAAGTTTATCCAAAAAGACTCATTATACTGAATTCTCCTATGTGCTAAAGAAGACTCACAAGACAGGAAAAACTAGCATACTTTTACAAACTAAATGATGCTCATAGTTGTGTTTTTATTTCTTAAACTGTGGTCTATAGTTTCTGTCAAATGCTAAATAATCTTTAACCAGAAACAATAGTACATAATAGTATGAAACTTTTTGTGAGATGAAATAAAATTCTGACTTTGTTTAACAGGTACAGGGGAAAAATCATTTGTAGAAAAACCCACAAAGCTATCTGCTTCTGTGGCCTATCCATTTGCCTTCATTAAACCCAGTGGTGCTGATGGAGATGTCACTCTGAAGGAAATAAATCAGCGTCTTCTGTCTGCACCTCCTCTCAAATCCAAACTAGGTGTGGAAGATCCATCAACTTACCCAAAATCAGCCTTTTCTGGGAAGCCTGTTGTTGGAAAAACAAAAATTCACACTGAAGGGGGAAAAGGTAGCATCACAATTATGAGAACCAAAGGCTAAGACTTTAAGTGTTTAGTACTAACTTTTGTGTTGGGTTTGGCTTCATTTTGTGCATGTAAAATACCTTGGTAATTTAATAGTTGGTATTGCAATTTTTTGTTCTTATTTTGCACCCATGATAACACCACCTTAGTGTTTGCGTCCTAGTTGAGGATCTAGATCACTCAGTGGCTTTTCTCTTGGTTGATACTTTTGTTCAAGCTAACTCTGCTATGAAAATTTTGATCAACTCTCATAATATCCTATATTCTGATATATCAATATATAAAATCCTGGTTGGTTTAATGAATTTATCAGTGTTTGTACATATAAAGAATTTCAGTTTTAGTCCTTGTAAATTTTATTTTGTAAGCTATGAGAAGAATTTCAGTTTGATGTGCTATGTTATGCTGATATAAGAATGGGAAACTTGCTTTAGAACTTGAACCTAAGATGTTTTAAGAGTTCAAACATCAATGCAATGGATTGGTGAAAGTTCTACTAAATGCAAGCCAAATGAAACTTAAGACATGAATCACTAGGTGCTTGATGAGAATTAAAATTTTAAGGACTAAAAAAGTTCATAAAAAACCATGTATTTAATCATTGAATATATTATTAATGAATCATGCTTTTAATAAATTATTCCCTTATATTGAGATTTTTTCGCGGAAAGAGTATTCCAATGAGACTAAAAACATATGATGTTAAAAGCATATGGCATTACTTTTACAAATAGTTACAAATATATTATGAAAAAGGATAAACCAAAAACCATATTTCAGATTGCAGAAACAATTAATAACTTTTATTTTTTATGATTTTTTAAAAACTTACTATTAGATTAAAAATTCATTTTTCATAGATTATATATACACATCTTTGTATCAATCTATAATTATTCGATGCATGGTTTATATAGATAAAAAAGATATAGTTTTTAAACTTGGAAAAATTTATAATTTTTAAAATTTTTTACAAAATTGACAAATAATCATAATAACAAGAAATTATAATTTAACTGGTAGACAAAAATAATCAATTTTATGTAAAGTTATCAGCATTTCAACATTATATATATATATATATATATATATATATATATATATATATATATATATATATATATATATATATATATATATATATATATATATATATATATATATATACGATTTTAAAATGTTGTTGTACCTATAGCTGTGAATGGAATTGTGGGAACTTTTAGCCCTTTCTTATTGGCACCTGTCTTTAATATCTAACGTTTACATATTTTTTGAAAACAAACTCTGAAACCACTGGTATACCCTGACCATTCCATGTCCTCTCATTTAAAAAACAATCATTTAAAAAACAAAATAATAAATTAGTTAGAAATGAAAACTAAAAATATTGAAAATAAAAAAAAATGTAATAATTTATCAAGAAACAAAAGCATATTTAAAGCTTCAATAAAAAATATATAGAACATTGTGTATATATAGCTTCCCTTAATTCTCCTATTAAGGTTTTCTTATTCAGGGTTTCTTCTCAACTTGACGGGTTGGACCTGAGATTCATTTGTTTCATAAACTTTTAGATTTTTGGAATTGCTGCTTACACCCCTCGTTTTTTCTTCCTGCACAGTAATATTTTTGGAATTTATTTTTGTAACAAAAGAACAGTTCTGGAAATTTTTTTCTTGACAGCAACCACCCATCTGTATGAACTATCTATTCCAGAAAACAACATTATAGGGAAAATTCCAAAAATGTCCCATATGAAATAATGACACTGGTATATTTATTGGGTTTTATTGTCATTATGTTTCTCATACCGCGGTTTTTTTTCTATGGGTGAAGTGATATGTCACTGCTTGGTGGGAGTATTGTATATGAAGCAGGAGTCCTGTATATGAAAGACAATATTCAGAAATCCTTTTTATTTATTGTGTCCACCTTCTTATAATTTTCAGGTATTGTTCGTTTTATTGTACTAGTATTTTTTAATATGTTGTTAGTTTTGTTATTAGTTTTTTCTTATTACTTTTTTTTTTTCTTTTGTTATTGGTGTTTTTTAATTCTTTTTTTAAGCAAGATTTACTGATTTTTATTTTGTTTCAACTACTTTTATTGTGTTTTCTTTAGGCTTAAATATGTTTTTAGTTTCTATACTATCAAACGGTTTTGGTTTTAGTCACTTTTTTAAAGTTACATTTTAGTCCTTTTCTTTAAAAAAATTTTGATTTTAATCCTTTACCATTAATACCGTTAAAAATTAATTGATTTGACTATCGATAAATTGATATGATTTTTTTTCTGGAACTAAGTCACTGTTTTTTACCTTTTGTCCCACTCTTTTTCTCGTCTCTTCCTTCCATCTTTCACTGTGGAGAATGGTCATTGTAAAAGCCATGTTTCAGATCAAGAATGTCATGATAGAAAATATGAAGGAAAAATTGCAGGACTAGAGCCCATTAATTTCATTACATCTGCAACGCCACACCTTGGTTCTAGAGGTCATAAACAGGTCATTCTTTGGTAGCTTTAGCCTATGACTTTGCAATTTGAATGCTTTATTGCCTGTGATGAGAAAGGTTTTTCTGTAAAGTAAATTCTATAACTATTTATAAAACTAAGGGAGTAAAAACAATAATTAGAAGACTCTGTTATACACAGAAGTGGCTTAGTATGAGTTGATAATGACTTTATGTGAAGACAATGACATAGTTTTTGGACTTATGTATGCTTCAGGTTTCTATGTTCTATGGATTTTACTCTTTGGAGAAAGCAGTGTCTCGTGTTGCTGGGGTTTTTGGTAAAACGGGAAAACATCTATTTTTAACAGACAGTGATAATGGAAACCCCCTCTTCTTATCCAGATGGTTCGTGACTCCGAAGACATTAAGTTCTTGTAAGAATTTCTGGTTCTGTCACCTCTTTCTCTATAGATCTGCTTTACGCTCCTTCAAACACCGCGTTGTCTATGCAAATGTTTGTTATTCGTTATGACCGTATCTTGGGTGGAAGATGGAAGATGCAAGGAAGAGATTAGGAGAGAGAGAGGAGAAAAGGTAAAAAACACTCTGCAAGAAAAAAAAATTGTGTGAGTTTATTTTTAGTCACGTCAGTTGATGTTTAAAGATGTTAAATTTGGATGACTAAAATTAAAAATTTTTTTAAGAAGAAAAACTATAATGTATCTTACTTTGAAATAGAAATTAAAATAAAAAATAAAATAAAAAATACTTGATAGTATAAAATCTAAAAACATATTTAAACTTTTTTTTATATATATACAGTTGTTTACAATAATTATAGAAAGTTTGACGGTATGAAAGATAGAGATGGTAAAAGACATCGGACAGTGATAGTGACCATGTCACGGTCATGCCAACTTACATCGTAAAGTTTCAATTTTCTTTTTCCAAATAGAGCAAGCTCGTGTATTGTCAAATTAAAATAAAATTTAATTTTTTAAAACTTATATTTTTATTTTTATTTATATTTTACATTTGAACTTTATTTAAAATTATTTTTAAATTTTAAATTTATTTATTTTAAATTGTTTAAAATTATTTTTAAATTTATAAAAATTTATTTTTAAACTAACTCAAATATTTGTGTAGAAATTATTAACTTTTACCCATTTTAAAAATATACAATGGTTTAAAAGAATTAAAAAAGTAGATAAATTTATTTTATTTTATTTTATGAAATGTAGTTGATTAACATATTTGTTAGTTGAAATTAATTTTAAATTTTTTTTATTAACATTGCCTTTTTTAACAACTTTAATTTTTTTAAATAAAATTCAATGTAAAATATAAATATAAATAAATTTAATTTTGTTAAAAATATTTAATAGAAACATCTATTTTAATAAAAATATTTATATAACATTTATAAAAAAATAAATTTTGTTTTTATTTAGAAATGGACAAAATTATTTAATTTTAAAAAATAAGACTCAATTAAGATAAAATAAAAATATAGGAACCAAATTGATACTACAACAATGACACCTGACATGATAGTGATATGTGACAATGTCACTACTACATCACATTATCACTGTCATGTGATATGATATTAGTTTGATATGTTGGGTTATTAGGTTCCCTTCCTATGTGGAGAATAAGCCCAAATAATGTGGACCATTATGTTTCACTAGGTTAAAGCGTGTTACTCAAATTCAAATATGGCCGGAGACATTGATTCTAGAAAGTACACTTCAGGCTATTTGATTCAGTTTGTAGGGGGAGCCTTAGTTTGGCAATCAAAGTTGCAAAAGTGTGTAGCGTTGTCTACTATTGAGGCATAATTCATTGCACTTACTAAAGCATGTAAGGAGTTGTTATGGGTGAAGAAATTTTTACAGGAGCTTGGTTTTGTGCAAGGTAAATACTTGTTGTATTGTGACAGTCAAAGTGTTATTCATCTTGGTAAGAATCCAAATTTTCATTCTAAATCCAAACATATTGATGTGAGCTATCATTGGATACATGATGTTTTGGATGCTAAGTTGTTGGAATTAGCTAAAGCTCATACAGATGATAATGGTGCTGATATGATTACCAAGGCATTGCCAATAGAAAAATTTGAAGTTTGTTGTGAGATTGTCGGTTTGGCGGATATCTCTACATAGTCGTGAGGGGGAGATTTGTTGAGTTATTGGGCTCCCTTTCTATGTGGAGAATAGGCCCAAATAATGTGGACCATTATGTCTCACTAGGTTAAATGGAGATGGGTCATATTAGTAGGGCACATTAGAGTCATTTGAACAGAGAAAAAAACCAATTGAGAGAAAAAGGAAGAGAGAAAACCTTTCCCGCATAATCCTAAATCTGCACTAGTGTTTTGTTTGTTGTGAAGTCGTTCACCGTTGGATTGGGCTGATTTGTGGGCAGTGGGTTCCAGACGTATGATTCTTCATTCTGACCGTTTGGATCGTCAATCAGAGGTCTAGTTTGAGAGAAATCAGTCTTGCACCAACAACCTTGTTTTGGAGAATTTTCATCTTTTTTGTTCTCATTTGTAAGCATTTGTGCTTAGTTAAATTGGCTTATAGAAAATATCATTTGGTGTTATTATTAGAGACTCTTTTGTACTTTATTATTGATCATAGTGGATTTTTCTTTGGTCTGGACGACTCGTGGTTTTTACCCTTGCATTGAGGGATTTTCCACGTTAAAAATTGTTGATATCTTTTTGTACTTTAGATTCTATTTTTTGTTCTATTTTTTTGGTGCTCCTCACAGATTCTCGCAATAAGGGGGATTGAATTTCCGCAGCGTTATTACTCTTTGCTAAGTTGTTATATTTTTTGGCCCTTTCCCATCATCACATGTGTCAACTTTTTTATTATTTTAAAAAAAATTAAAAAATAAAATAAAATAATTACAAAAATATTTAAAAAACACGAACTAACACGTGGTACCCTACATTCCAAAAATTGTCTCGGGATTGTTGAAGGCTTGGGAAATCCTTCAACGAATTTTGAAACCCGTTGAAGAAAAAAAATCCTTCAATGGATTTCAAAATCCATTAAAATACAAAAAAGGGTATAGGGTTTTTTGAAATGCGGAGGATAACTTTTGAAATTTTAAAAAAATATGAAGATATGTGTGAAGATGTAAAGAAAAACACTTTACCAATTACGAGATTGTTGCGAGTTGACCTAAACCATTCTTTTAATAATAACGATAAAAAGTCAACTACATAAGTCATAATAAAATTTATTAATATAAAGTCGTTTAACATTAAAAATAAACTATTTAAAAAAAATAAAACAAAAGTAGTACTATCAAAAGTTATACATTTTGTTTCAAAGGAATAAAAAATTATTATAAAACTATAAATAATATGATGGATAAATATTATTTTATGTATTATAAATTATTAATATACATTTTAAATATAATAAAAAAATATAAATATTTTAATTTTTTATTTTATTTTAATTCTTAAAAACATATATTTATCATGAAATTATTGTAACATCTATACCGTCTCTACCTCTATATATATATATATATATATATATATATATATATATATATATATATATGAAAATACAGGAAGAATATATTTCCTTGGTTTGTATTTTTTTATCCTTAATAATATAATTCTTAACTCATTTGTTAAGATAATATTTAGGTTAAATATATTTTTAGTTTTTAAACTATTAAGTGATTTTGGGTTTCGTCTCTTTTTAAAAGGTTTGTTTTTTTTAGTTTTCTTAGTTTTGAAACTCTTATGTTTAGTCCTTAAAATTGAACGGCGTTAAATTTTTGTATGAGGTGGTTAACGGTGACCCAGGTGTGTGTCACGTTTGGGATTTCTCATCTCTTTCACACCTACCATTGTTCCCTCCCCTAAGTCTCCATTTTCATCAATTTGGGGTTTCTCATGGTGCAGGTTCAGATCATGCAAGAGGACAACCCCGATCTCACTGCCCCTTCGCCGCCTACTCCGCCTCCCCACCAACGGCAGCCTAGGTCCGAGGGTCTGATAACGGTTTAAAATACCGTTATTTGTGATGTGATCTTGATACTAACTATACCATTTTTTGCTTAGAAACTTGTTTGGAATCATGTTTTTCATTAAGTTGTATGAATAAGAGAGTTGAGGTTATACTAGATGATTTTATCACTAAATTTCCTTGATTTTGCAGGCTATTGGAATGATTTGAAGGAAGAGTTAAAGTACCAAATAGTTGGAATGTAGAAAAGTCAACCAGAGTGCAAAAAAGTCAACCAGAATGCAGTCCACGAGACTTGTTGTATGAATGTATGAAGTTAATCCGGGGTTTATTTTAAAGCTCTGAATAACCTCAATCTCAAGTAGAGATAGATTGTTATGTGGTAGAGAGTAGTAGAAGGTCCTAGTTTATATATGGTCGCCAATCAGGGACATAGGTGTTGACAGACTAACCTTGTGGATGACATAGGTTGGTGTTTAAATTTGGCTTTGAATTGGTATTGTTGGACGTCACCATAAGTGCATGAACCACTGTAGCTCGACATTCATACTATATCTGCATGAGTCAAGTCTATTGATAGTTAAATGTGTATTATGTGTGTGATTCCTTGTATTGAAATTGTATTTCATGATTAATTTAATAATTGTTTTATAATGTTTCTGTTTACTCTAGCTTACCTTACTTTTGTGTTGTTTGTCTCTGTGTATTTTTTGTCTTTTGCGATGATCACCTTGAATGATGTGAGCTTAGGGAGAACATTAATTTAGTTATCTCAACGTGAGGTCTAGAGTGAAACAACAATATAGATAGTTTCTTTTGTTCTTCATATAAAAAAATTTCTTCATCAGAAATATGTAGTTCTTATTCTATCATCATATATATAGTGTTTATTTTAGTAATTTTATACTATTAAAATGGAATATTATAAATATCAATGTTATAAATATCAATGTTATTAATATATTGTTAATTTAGTTATCTGTACTTTAAAATATCAAAAATATCTTATTGACGTTCGAGAGTCGATTAAGAAATTTACTTAACTAATATTCGAAAATCAATTAAGAAATTTACTTAACCGCGTTCAAACCTCCTTTTTACTTTTTTTTATTTAATAATAATAATTATTAATAATAATTATAATAATAATAAAAAAATAAATAAAATATATAAAATTTTAAAAACGATAAAACCTTTAACCGCCTTTCGTTTAAGAATTTTTTCTTTAACTTTTTTTTATTTAATAATCATAATAAAAAAAATAATAATAATATTAAAAAATTACAAAATAAATTTAATATTTTAAATTAAAATATTATTTATTTAAGAAAAACATAATACAAAATAAAAAAAAAAGTTGAAAAAGATATGTTAATAATATTTTCAAATACGGTTAGCATTGAATAATTCAAATTGAATGTGTTAACTGTAGATACGGTTAACATATTTTTTTCTAAAGGTTTTTTGTTTTTAATTTTATAATATTATTTATTTATTTATTTTAATAAATAATATTTTATAAATTAAAATATTAAAATATTAATATATATTTAATTATATGAAAAATATTAAATTAATTAAATATTTATTATATTAAAACAATAATTTTTTATTATGAAATTTAAATAAATAATTTCTTAATTTATTTTTTTAATTTAAAATACTAAATTTTTAATATTTTTAATATGTTTTATCATTATTATTAATAATATTAATAAATAAATAAAAAAAAAAAACCTTAACTGTATTCAAATACCGATTAAATAAATTTTTTAATTGGCTTTCGCTAATACTTTTAGTATTTTAGAGGTGCACAAGTTGATAATGACACTTCTAATGTTTTAGAGGTCCAAGATAAAAATCGGGAGGTGTACCAAACTGCTTTCAAACAAAACATGTTGCATACAACAAATATTCTACGCTGTTTACACTGCTCTTTACTTTTAACTGAAATATCAGAAGTACTTCACTCCCAGTTCCGAAATATTCCGCTCCTACCACGTTCTGACTCTTCCCCACGCTCAACACAACTACAAATATTATCACATTCCTTCTGGCCGATGGAAACTCGTTCAGCCTTTCGATTCTGCAATGTCCTCAATTGCTTTTTCCTTTCTTCATTTCAATCGCTCTTTTCTTCTGCTGCTCAATCTCCTAGCAGCTTTCGCTTACTGCCGCGTTCCCTCCACTCTCGAAGGTCCCTTTCATCCTGTCACCGTTCCCTTCGACCGCTCCTTGCTCGGCGCCGTCGACTTGCCGCCCTCCGATCCCCGCGTTCGCCGCCGCGTTCAGGGTTTCCAGCCCGAACAGATCTCTCTGTCTCTCTCCACCACCCATGACTCTGTTTGGATCTCATGGATTACAGGTATGTCGGGATAGACTATATATAGTAATATAGCTATGATTTTAAATTATGATAAATGAAGAAGTCTAGGGACGAATTCGACCTGCAAAAGAGTCTAAAGCAGTTCATGATCGCGAGTATAATTGATTTTAGGTGTGTAATTTATGTTTGAATGCTATCATAATAAGAAGTTCGTAGTATAGTTGAGTATACGTTTAGTTTATCCAGTTCAAAGGCTATCTAAATCTGTTTAACATTGAAATCAGTTCTTAGGGTAGAATCAACTTTTTGAGAAGAATTTAATGTGGGTTTTCATCTAAGATCATGTTAGCTTGTATTTTTGTGTGATTTTGAATCATATAACGCGAATTCGAAACACACATAATAAGTGAATTGAACACGAAGTAAATTGGGTTTGGATATTTTTAATCCAAGGGTGCTGTAATTCATGATGGTTTTCTTGATGGTGATATGATAATAACAGGGGAGTTTCAAATTGGTTTCAACATCAAGCCTTTAGACCCAAAGACTGTCGCAAGTGTCGTCCAATATGGAACTTCAAGATTTGATTTAGTGCATGAAGCTAGAGGTGAATCTCTCATCTACAACCAGCTCTATCCTTTCGATGGCCTTCGGAATTACACTTCTGGAATTATCCATCACGTTCGACTCATAGGTGATATTTTTTCCCCATTTCTTTCCTAGAAAGAGTTCAATTTTAGGGACTGTCCATATCATTGTTTCTATTTCAGTGTTTTTATGTCAAATTATAGTAATGTGTTGTCTATACACCCTGTGTATTATGTTATTCAAAGAACTTTGTCCATTTTTCTTGAACTAATTGTATGCAAGTTTCGCGTGCTCTTACTTAAATACAACTACTATATGTTACTGTACTTTTTACTGTATATGTAGGATTGGAACCAAGCACACTGTACTATTATCAATGTGGAGATCCTTCACTCCAAGCCATGAGTGATATAAACTATTTCAGGACCATGCCAATTTCTGGTCCACATAGCTACCCTGGCAAAGTAGCTATAGTAGGAGATCTTGGTCTCACTTATAATACAACTACTACCATAGGTCACCTGACTAATAATGAACCTGATCTTCTTCTATTGATTGGTGATGTATCCTATGCGAATCTGTATCTCACAAATGGAACTGGCGCGGACTGTTATAAATGCACGTTTCCACAAAGTCCTATACATGAATCATACCAGCCTCGATGGGACTATTGGGGAAGGTACGTAGACAAATTGTATAATTTCAAGACAATAGTTTAAGGCTGACAAAAGAACACCGTGACATTATATTTTATATTATATCTTCTTATGGTACCATAACTGAATGATTCCAGGTTTATGCAAAACCTAATTTCTAAAGTTCCAATAATGGTGGTAGAAGGAAACCATGAAACAGAAGAACAGGCCGATAACAAGACATTTGTAGCCTACAGTTCTAGGTTTGCATTCCCCTCTGAAGAAAGTGGATCTTTATCTACATTATACTACTCTTTCAATGCTGGGGGCATTCATTTTATTATGCTCGGAGCTTATATTAATTATTATAAAAACGGTATTTCCTTGTTCTACCCCTTTACACGGTGATGTCAATTTTGTTTTAATTGATTTATGGATTTGTCACTTCTTAGTATTATTGATTCAGTAGGCACACTTTTCAGTCCTTGTTCGAGAGACAACAGATCAGATACAATATTGCAAGAAATGTTAACCAGTAAAAGAAGATGAACCAAATACTTATATACTGTACCAAAGCCATGCTATTTGATGTGGGACTTGAGTACCCATAATACCCAAGTTCCTATCCGTTAATTGTCAACACTAATGGGCCAATTACTTTTAAGCTAGCACCACCAGATTAGATACTGCAACTTAAAATGAAAAGACAACGAGCCAAGAGAATGACCCTCGTGAAACTTCATTGTACGTTACTTTTAAACTTGGACCATCCGAGTAAATACAACTGAAAATGAAAAGATAACGAGCTAAGAGGATGACCCTTGTGAAACTTCATTTTACCCCTGCTTCTCAAGAATGTGGAATGTAATTTGAGTTTGTCATATATTTGGATCCACTTACGTACTACTACTAGTAAAACTACTTTGATTGACCATGTATTTTGTATGATATGAATGACAAGCACATTTTAACCTGAATGTGGAAGAAAATTTTCTTGTCTGATACTCTTGCCTTAATTCAGAAATTCAATCAAAAGAAGCCTAACACATGGCCTAAATTTTGAAAGTGCAGCAATGTGATTTTGTTATTACAAGTTACAATCAAAGCGAACAAGGAGAAGATATAAGATGTAGAAATATAGGCAAGTATAAATTATCAGTGATAGTGGATAGAACAATTAAATGGTGCTTGAATGTGTTTAAAATTTACATTGTAATCAATTCAAGTGCTGTTGACTCGTTTATTTCCTGCTGCGTGTTACCTGAGATGCTTATTACTATGGCAGGTGAACAATACAAATGGCTGGAGAGGGATCTGGCAAGTGTTGATAGATCAATAACTCCCTGGCTTATAGCTACTTGGCATCCACCATGGTATAGTTCTTATGAAGTTCATTATAAAGAAGCAGAGTGCATGAGGGTGGAGATGGAAAACCTGTTATACTCGTATGGTGTGGATATAGTATTTAATGGACATGTGAGTCATCCTTAGTCCTAATAAATTAAATGACGATAATCAATTTTGGTTTGTTCTTTTACATTCTAAAAGCTTAACCTGTGTTCGTATTGCAGCATATAATAATTAAATAAAAGCAATCTGAACATCTGGTTATCAAATGATTAATGATTGTTTTTTCTGAATCAAATTGGAATACGTATTGTCTGATCTGCTTAACGCATATATGCACGTGTACTTAGTCAAACATATATGAATTAAGCCTAAGCTTATGCTTTTTACTTAAATTGAATAACAGGTTCATGCTTATGAGAGGTCCAATCGGGTTTACAATTACAGTTTAGATCCCTGTGGTCCTGTGCATATTGCAGTTGGGGATGGGGGTAACAGAGAGAAGATGGCAATCAAATTTGCAGACGAGCCTGGTCATTGTCCTGATCCATTAAGTACTCCTGATCATTTTATGGGTGGCTTTTGTGCAACAAATTTTACATTTGACCAAGAGAGTGAGTTCTGTTGGGATCACCAGCCAGATTACAGTGCTTTCAGAGAAACTAGCTTTGGCTATGGGATTCTAGAGGTACCACTCCTTTCCTACCTCACCCCAAGCATGGTGGTACAAGTTTCATTTATATTCAATAAATCCATACTAGCAGTTGTGCGTACTAAACATTAATGAACTGGTGGATAGTTACACTATAAAGCTTTTTTATATCACGTTTGTTACGCTAGAATGCTACTGTGTTGCTAAAGCTAAATAACACTTCTGAGATTATACAACCTTTCAAAATTGTATTACACTGGATTTGGTTTCTTTTAAATGAAAAATATATAAACTTTCTGAATAAAGCATACTCACAATCATTGATCGGATAATCAACTGTTTAGTAATACGATAAAATCATATACACTATACAAAATTTGAAGATAAATACAATCTCAACAATTTATATTTAATAAAGGGTTATTATTGTACTTTATATTCTAAAATGTACTTCCCTCACTTTAGAGGAGTCAAATAGTTGCAAATTGTATATATATTTTTAATTTTTTGACCTCTTAGGGCATTTGCGTTACTAGCTTGTGGAACCGCAAATTGGCTGAAGAAAGTATCAGAATTTTCACTCATCTGTGGTGTTTCAATGTGTCATGCAGGTCAAAAATGAAACGTGGGCTTTGTGGACTTGGTATCGTAATCAGGACTCGTACAAGGAAGTTGGGGATCAAATTTACATAGTGAGACAACCTGATATATGTGCTGTTCCTCGGAGTGTGTGCGGAGATTTTACTACTTCGATTTAAGAGGCACAAGGAGTTCATTTGGTGTAATTAATGAATATGTCACAACAGCTGAATATTAACCTCTGTGGAAACCACAAAGTGCGCTAAATGTCACTAGCATTAACATATGCTACCTAGCACTCGTATCCAATATGGTAAACACTCTTTTTTGGTAACGATCAATGTTCAGAATGTTTAACAAAAAGTAACGTAAATCCTCAGTATTTTGATAAAATGAAAGTGAAAAATGTTATAAAAAAGAGTGCCTACAGTGCCGTTGGAAAATATCTAAGTTGGTTTGGTTGTTCACGTTCCTCAAGAAATGTTGGAATGTCGCAACTCCAAGTGGTCAAAACCACTTATCCGCAAGTCTCGCCCTGGATCATTCATGTTCAAAGAGTGGTTTGCCTCATATGCAAGGCAGAAATCAGTTTCGAGAAGCTTTTTTTGCAAGATATTTTTTTCTTGGATCACTCCTTTTCATACTATAAATAGAGCACTTTATTTACTTTAAAATACATCATCATAAATCACTCTTCTCTCATTCTCTCTTATATTAGTTTTATTCTTTCTCTTTTCTTCTTTTCCTAAATATTTTTTGGATTTATTTTATACTTTTTTTAGAGATCCTTGCTAGTTCGGCAGAAATTCTGAGAAATTCATGTTGTATCTTGGGAGCTTATGCAATACACTGCGGATAAGTCCTTAAGGACAATGATCCTTGGGAAATCCTTTGTTCGTGATCTTTATTCTTTTATTGTCAGCTTCTACAACAATCTTCAGGATTTATGGCTGACAATAACAACTCAATCTCAGAGAATCAAAATATTATTTTCGAAACACAGACGGTCTTCTCGAAACCTTTTTCGGATGTATAAAAAATTGAAGTCTTCTTTGGTCAAAATTTTCGACGCTGGCAAGAACGTGTGTCAACCCTCTTAGACATGTATGAAGTCGTCTTTGCTCTTTCATCTTCAAAACCTAACTCTAGTCTCCCTCCAAATTTGAAACAAGTTGAAGATTATGTTCATGCAAACAAGGTATGCTGACATACTTTACTTAGTGCACTCTCTAACGATTTGTTCGATGTGTATTGTTCCTATAAGGAAGCGAAAGGCATTTGTGATTCATTAATTCTCAAATACACCGCTGATGGTATTGTCAGACAAAGGTTCATTATTGGGACTTACTATCTCTGGAAAATGGTTAAAGACAAGGACATAAAGTCAAAAATCAATGAGTACCACAAGCTGCTCGAAGATATCAAAATGGAGAATGTTCTTCTACTAGATGAATTTGTTTTAGAGCTTCTAATCGAGAAACTACCGCCTTCCTGGGTTGATTACAAGCAACAACTGAAACACAGACACAAGCAAATGTCACTTTTAGAGCTGATCACTAACATAATTATTAAAGATACCAACATGAAAGAGTGTGTTGTTGTGAGGGCCAAACATGGTAAAAGACAGACCTGCTCCAAAAAGGTACGAACATAAACCTAATCGCAATGGGAAAAATTATTTTCGAAAGTCTCGCCCCAACGCATCTAACTCCACCTTTAAGAAGAAAGGAAATTGCTTCGTCTGTGGGAAGTTGGGCCATTATGCACCATAGTGCAGGCGTAGAGCAAGAAACGACAATCATCATAAGGAAAATATAACAGAAGGAGATGACATTATTGCCGCGGTTATTTCTCAAGTAAATCTAATAACCAATGTAAGCAAGTGGGTGAGACTCTGGTGCTACCAGGCATATCTGTGCAAACAAAAGTGTTTTTACCTCTTACACTAGTGTAGGGGATGAAAAATAACACGTTTACCTTGGTGATTCCAAGACCATTCCTGTTCTGGGAAAAAGGAAAGTTATTCTCAAACTCACATCTAGAAAAACTCTGGCCTTGAGTAATGTGCTACATGTACAATCAATAAGAGTTAATTTAATCTCTATAGCACTACTAGGAAAAGTGGGGGTTAAAGTGTCATTTGAGTCTGACAAAATTATAATGACAAAAAATAATGTTTTTGTGGAGAAGAGATATTGTGGTCAAGGTCTCTTTGTACTTAACATTTTTTAAAATATTAATGAATCATCTTCTTCTGCTTATATTGTTGACTCATATGATATATGACATGCTAGATTAGGAAATTTGAATTCTTCGTATGTTATGAAATTATAAGGACTAGGATTAATTAATATGCATGATAAACAAAGTAGTAAATGTGATATATGTATAGAATCTAAAATAACCAAGAAAACATGTTATTCTGTAGATTGCCAAATTGAATTCTTAGGGCTAATTCATAGTGATCTAACTCATTTAATACAAACCATATCTAGAGGAGGTAAAAGTTATTTCGTAACTTTTATATATAATTATTTTAGATACACTAAAGTGTATTTAATCAAACATAAAGATGAAGCCTTTAATGTGTTTCTAACCTATAAAGCAGAAGTAGAAAATCAATTGAATAAGAAAATTAAGAGGATTAGATCAGATAGAGGTGATGAGTATGTGTTATTTAATGACTTTTGTGTTAAAGAAGGTAAGATCCATGAAGTAACCTCACCATATTCACCTGAGCCTAATGGAGTAGCTGAGAGAAAGAATAAGACTCTTAAGGAGATGATGAATGTGATGCTTATTAGTTCTAGTGCACCTGATAACCTTTGGGGAGAAGCCTTGCTTACTGTGTATTTTTTACAAAATAAAATACCTCATAAGAAAACTGGTAGAACTCCTTATGAGCTATGGAGAGGTTATTAACCTAACCTAACCTTAAATATATAAAAGTATGGGAGTGCCTAGCTAAGGTGATGTTACCCGATCCTAAGAAAAGGAAAGTAAGCTCTAAAACCTCTCTGATTGCATGTTCTAAGGCTATGCTGAACATAGTGTTGCCTATAGGTTTCTAGTTCTTAAAAGTGATATACTTGAAAGGTTTTTGAACATGTTTTTCCTTTAAAGGTTAGTGAGACGTCTTAACCTGTAAATAATAATAATAGTGATGCCTTGTGTGAGGAATTAAGAAGAAGTAAAAGATATAGGAAGGTGATGAGTGCATATTTATGCCCACATTTATGCTTTAAAATTCAAATTTTTGATAGGATAATTGTGCTTAAATGATTGATTTTAAGTGAATTTGTGATGATTGGAATTGTTGGGTTTGGGAATTAAAGAGACATAAAAAGTGAGTTTTAACGCATAAAATATTTTTGGATGTTCTTACGTTTATTTGTGCAGCTGAAATTATAAGTTCTATTGATCCAAATGGCAATTCAAGGCCCAAAATCAGATTTTATTTGGAAAATAATGTACATATGGGCCAAACAGACAACTTTTACCCTTGCACCTCCCAATTTCCCTATATACACCCCTCTTCTCTTAAACAGGCTCAATACTAAGCCAAACAGTAACCCTATTCTAAATACACCTCCTAAATTTCCCTACCCATACCCCTCCTAAGCTAGACTCCACCAGATCATGCCACTTGTCCAAATCCTCCCCACACAGATCTAGCCAACCACATGCCGCCACATCACCTCCCTTGCCACATCATCATCTTCTCTAACAAAGAAACCCTAATTCCCAACCCTAGCCGTTAACTGCCGCCGCGCCGCTCCGCCGCCAACCTCAGCACCATCGCTCTGTCACCGGACAACCACCTAACCACCGTTGGTCACCATCTTGCCGCAACCATGCGCCGCCAGCAGCGCCACCATGACCACCACGAGAGCACTTTCTCCTTCATCGCGCAACCTTTCTTCTTCCTCGCGAGAGGCAACCACCATGTCGCACCACCTTCCCCAGACCGCGAGTTTGCCACCATGCCGCAGATCCAAAAAACCAGTCTCGCCGTTGTGAAGCTGCCGCCATCGCGAGACCAGACGCGTGTTCTCCGCTTCCATCGTCCGCGAGCACCTCCTCCACGCCAGCCGTCGCGACACCACTCTTCTCACGCACAAACCATCGAACACGCACCAGCCACCGCGACCTTCGCCACCATCCATCATCTTCACCACAGCTTCTCCATGTCGCGCCACCATCAAATGCGATTCCCAGGTTGCACAATCGAACCCTAGACCGTCATCCCCACCATCTTCCTCGCCATCGCGAAACCCGTCTGCCTCACGCACATAAACACCATCAACCATCACCACCGTTCATCTTCTCCATTCTCGCACCACCGTAACACCATGGAACCTGCATCAAAGCCAGACCTGCATTCAGAAAACCCAGAGACAGAAGTATCATCACCACTGAGAAGGCCGTTACGCGGGTTAATCTGTGCACCATCTCCAAATCGCGGCGCAGGCAGACGACAAAGGGGGAAGCCCTTTTCCCAATCTGAAACCCTAATTAGGGAAGGAAGATGGCAGCCACGTGTGAAGCCCTGATTGGTGCGTGCAAGCTGGGTCTCCTCTGGTCAAAGCTGGTCAACAAGGGTTTCTGGTGCAATTTTGAAGAATTCTGAAGGGGCTAAAGTGTAGATAAAAGAAATTTCAGGGCATTTATGCAATTTTGGAAAGTCAAAAAAGCTAAAAGATAAAATTCAGTTGTTAAATTAATTTAATTTGAGAATATTAACAGAAAATATCTTCCAAATAATGTTATAATTATCTAAATCTTTTAGTTATTTGGAAGATATGAGATAAAAGATTCTTTCAATTGAATATTTAGAGTCCAAGCCCAAGCAAGCCCTATATTAAGAGACCCAGGGGAGGCAGAAAAGGGACTTCACTTAATTCATTCACCACTTCTCTCTCTCTTTTCTTTCATCTTGTATTCAACTCCATTCATGAAGAGCTAAACATCTATGGCTATTCTGTTGTAATTCCATTATGGATTCTGAGGTTAGATTGAGTTAATGCAATTGTTTACTTTGGTTATTGATTTAAGTTGTTCTCTCTCTATGTCTTTCATCTCTCTATCTTGTTAAAAGTAAAGATTTTTGCATCATAATGTGTTTGAATCTACATGCATATTGATTATATGAGTTCTAGGGTTTCTAGGTTTAATTGAGAATCTACTTTGATTTAATTTAGGAACTTTCATATGATTAAATGGTTTTTACTATCAATTGAGAATGTACTTTGGTTGGTAGTAATAATTTCAACTATAATTAATTGAGAATTTACTTTGATTGATTAACTTTTAACTTGGTTAGGAGATTTAAGAATAGACATGATTAAACACAATAGAATTTGATTGAGAATGTACTTTGGTTGAATTCATTGTGAATAATCTAGAATGGTTTTGCATTTGATTGAGAATTTACTTTGGTTAAATGCATGATTGCCCTCAAATTAATTAAGAATGTACTTTAACTAATTTGAAACTTAAACAATAATTAATTGAACAATTATCCGTGAATAACCGATGATGAATCTATCTTGGAAAAGCAGTGGAATTAGCCTATTTCATCGTAATTGTTTTTAAGTTTCTTATTTGTTCTTTCCAAATATTACTTTTATCCATAAGCATTGCATAGCATTCGTAAGAGTCAGATATTCAAAAGCAATTCCGTGTTCGTTAGGAGACGACTCAGGGTTACTTTAGCCCTATCTACCTTCTTGAATACTACTTGGCAATACTGAAGTTGCCTTGAAAAGTAGTATTAATTTGATAGCTTCATTTGATAATGATTTCTATACCTATCTAGTTGATAATCATCTAAGTAGCTTTGTAGAAGCTATTAATGCTCCTGATGCAAAACAATGGGATAAAGCCATTAAGACTGAAATTAAATCAATTCAGAAAAAATATACTTGGACCTTAGTAGATTTGCCTAAAGAAGCAAAATCCATTGGTTGTAAATGAATCTTTAAGAAAAAGTATCATTCTGATTGATCTATAGAGAAATATAAGTCAAGGTTAGTAGCAAAATGTTTTACTCAAAAACCCAATATAGATTATTTTGGCACTTTTACCCCTTATGACTAGAATTTCATCTATTCGAGTATTGTTAGTCTTTGCAGCCATCCATATGCTAATGATACACCAAATGGATGATAAAATTGCCTTTTTGAATGGTGATTTGGAGGAGGACATTTATATGACTCAACCTTAAGGGTGTGTTGTACCTGGTCAAGCGAATAAAGTATGTAAACTTTAAAAATCTTTGTATGGGTTGAAACAAGCACCAAAACAATGGCATGAAAAACTTGATAATGTATTGCTATGTGATGGTTTTTAACCTAATGATGCTGATAATTGTGTGTACTCTAAATTTGAAAATGGTGATTTTGTCATTATATGTTTGTATGTGGATTACATGTTAATTTATGGTACATTCAATGAAATTGTTGCTAGAACTAAACTGTTTCTAGGATCGAACTTTGAAATGAAAAACATGAGTGAAGAAGCCAATGTAATTTTAGGTGTTAGAATCATAAGGAAGGGAGATAATACATTTCTATCCCAAGAACAATACATTGAGAAACTTCTTAAGAAGTTTGGATATTATGATTTCAAGCTTGTGAGTACCTTTTATGATGCTAACTCTAAATTAATAAAAAATAGAGGAGAATTTATATGTCAACCTCAATTTGCCTAGATAATTGGGAGATTACTACACTTGATGAGCTTTTCTAGATCATATATTGCTTATGTAGTAGGTAGACCGAGTAGGTACACTCAATGTCCAAATCAAGAACATTGGAATGTACTTTCCAAGCTTATGAGATACTTAAGAGGTTCAATGAATTTTGCCATTGAATATACTGGACTTTCCGCTGTACCAGAAGGGTATAGTGATGCTAACTAGATCTCTGATATTCAAATGACACAAAATCTACTAGTGGTTATGTATTCACACTTGGACGTGATGCGATTATATGGAGATCAGTCAGACAAACAATTATTGCAAGATCAACAATGAAATATGAGTTTGTCGCTTTTGAGATGATTGATAGTGAGACTGAGTGGTTGAAAAACTTCTTAGCAAACATTCCACTAGGAATGAAACCAACCCCATCAATGTCAATACACTGTGATTGCCAATCGACAATAGCTATAACTAAAGTGTAGATATATACAATTGAGACACAATTTGGTGAAGTAGCTACTAAAGAGTGAAACTATTTCCATTGGCTATATGAAGTCGAAATGGAATCTAGCAGATCCTCTGACAAAACCCTTGGGAAGAAATATGATCTTAGAAAATCGAGGGAAACGAGACTTAAGCCACTAACTAACAAACAAGTGATGGTAACCCAACCTTTGTGATTGGAGATCCCATGAATAAAGTTCATAATGGAAAAAACAAGTCACTTGTTAATTCTAATATCACTAATTTGATTTTAAATCAAATATGTCCATTCCTATTGTGTGTGTGAAAGTGCTAGAGACTACATTACTGAGAGGTTAAACTTTATAATTAAACAAAGTTTTTAATGATCTTCATGTCCCTTACGGGTGATGTATGATTTGCAGCATACACTTGATGAAATCACCTATATGAGTGTCAAGTGGTGTCACTTGCATGAGATCTTAGCATGATCTCTAGAGTACTCATGAATACTGGGCACGTGCATGACCTAGTAAGCATAATACAACGCTAACAACAAGGATTGTGGGGGTGTATTGTGATTGATAAACCTCTAATACATGTCAAGTGTCCTTAGTTCATATGGCTTGTTATACCAACTACATTGTGTGTTAAGTTTCTTATCTAGGACTGGTTCATATAGCTTTCTATATCAGCTCTGATGCATTACATCTTATGAAACCCAGGATAATTTCTCTTCTGTCTTTTTCATCTTTTATGTGTATGTGTGTATATATATATATATATATATATATATATATATATATATATATATATATATATATATATATATATATATTGAAAAATATGTGGGCGATTGTTATAAAAAGGAGTGCTATAGTGTCGTTATACTAATATTGAAAAATATCTAAGCTGGTTTGGTTGTTCATGTTCCACAAGAAACGTTGGAATGTTGCAACTCCAAGTGGTCAAAACCACTCATCCGCAAGTCTCGCTCGGGATCATCCATGTTCAAAGAGTGGTTTCGCTCATTCGTAAGGCACGCAATTAGTTTCGGGAAGCTTCTTCCTCAAGATTTTTTTCCCTTGAATTACTCCTTTTCATGCTCTATAAATAGAGCACTTCATTTACTCCAAAATATATCATTAGAAACCACTCTTCTCTCATTCTCTCTTCTATTAGTTTCATTCTTTCTCTTTTCTTCTTTTTCTAAAATTATTCTGGGTTTATTTTATACTCTTTTTAGAGATCCTTGCTAGTTTTGTGATCCTCAGAAATTATGAGAAGTTCTTGTTGTATCTTGGGGGCTTGCGCAATACTGCGGATAAGTCCTTAAGGACGAAAAATCCTATGTTCACGATCTTTGTTCTTTTATTGTCATCTTCTACAACAAAAAATGCATAGGTATTTTTGTTAAGACAATATTTTTAAAGATTCTTTATTTTGAAACAATGTCTATTTAAAAGATTGTTTAGGATAACTCTACAATAATATCTTAAACCATATAGAAAACAAACCACTTTAAATAATATGATAAACAAATTATACTAAACGTTATAATACACTGATTACGCTAAACATTATACTAAACATCTAATGTTTTAGATCTAATGTACGAATATAATTTTTTGTTTGTTGCATAATATCTCTTTTTATTTGTGCAATTCCTTTAAGGACAAATGCTTTATTTAGTAGAATGTTAAGAGATATAAAGACATTTCAGGAATGTTTCTTCAATGTTTTTTTACCATTTCGTACATCGATATCATTTGTAAAAGCACAATAGCATTTGACAACTAATTAAAGACTAAAACAACTCTCTCAAAGTCAATGGTCCAGAGTAACCATTTTTTTTTGAAATTGCTTATAGATTGAAGACCGCATGAAGAAGAAAACAAGGAATTAATTACACATACTCTTATTCTATCAAAATTCTTTGTTTTTGATAGTGTGTCATCTAACTTTAAGAAAATATCTTTGTAACAGATCTTTTCATATCTACATTGTGTATCGATCATATCCTCTATAAGAAAACTTTTCATCTGTACTTGTTTTAAAAACACATTGTTATTTTGGATAATCAATAGTGATTTAAAATACTTAATTTGTTTAACTCGGGATAAATTGTTAAAGTTAATAAAACTCTCTAAGAATGGTTAAAAGAAAAAAAAAACTCAAATTAAGTGAATCGGTATAAAAATGAGTTTTGATATGTTATCTTTTATTGTATTTTTAAATGTTTTAAAAAATCATTAGGTATTTAAACCTGTGTACATACAGTTTAATTCTTACAAACAAAGTCTAGTATTATTTGTGAAAAATTTTCAAATTCTTTTTTTAAGTATTATTTGTGAAAAAATTTCAAACTCTGTTCAAATTCCCATTTCAACCTTGATCCAATAGGGGGTTGCAATGTCATGCTGCTAATACTATGCACACTCGACTGAAATGCAATATAATCTAAACAAATGGGAGTTAAATTTGAATTAGAATTGTTGAATTACTTTTATTGGATTTTGAAGTTCAGATATTTGAATTCCCTGCAGGCTACAGCTCTAGCAATGATGATATATATGTTCCTAACGTTTGGAAATATTGCCAATATATAACGTGGAAAGGTTGGTAACAAAAAGCAATCTAGTCCTTGTATAGAAACCTTACAAGAAAGTTGAGGTCAAATGTCTTTTCCAATCTCCATTCTCATCACTTATGGGATTTAAAAATATATAAGCAATATAAGCAAGTCAGGATCATAAATCAATGGCAAATCTTCAGCTCCATTCATGAATGGAAAAAGCAAGACTTTTAGAATATAGAAATTCTTCTGTATGATAAATTACTTGACTCTAATGGGAAAAATTACATTAACAAAATCTCAGAGATTACATATGTTCTATCGTATACAGAAGAAAAAATATGATCCAGTGAAGCACAGCAACAAACTATAAAAAAACTTCATCTCTACGCATGGAAAGCAACAAACTATAAAAAAACTTCATCTCTACGCATGGAAAGAAATAAGGTGAGCACTGCAATTCACACCTCAAAAGGGGAGAAACAGACAAAATAATAATAATAATAACAACAAAATTAACAACATTAACAATAAATCAGAAAAATTAACAGAAAAAAGTTAAAAAAAGAAAAAGAAAATCAACAAATTGTTCGAAATTATTAAAAAGAAAAGTTAAAAAATTTCAAGAATCTCCAAAATGAAATTGTTGCAGAGTGGACAATTCCCTCTACTAACCATAAGCTCCCTTGAACACATCCTGCAGAAAGTGTGGCCACATGGTATAATAGAAGCAGCCTTATGCCTGACCATGCAAATACAGCAAGTGTGCTCCATGGAACCCCCTCCATCTCCATCTTCACCATCATCATCTGCATCCTCATCAAAATCCTCCTCATCACTCAATATATACCTTGATCCTTCAAGCCCCATTTCCCTGTCAGTCTCCTCTAACAAGTCCATCAGCGACATCATCACCGGCGCCTGCTCCTCCTCCGCCTCCGCCTCCTGCGCCGCCGCTTCCGACGCCTCCTGCGCCGCAACCGCCTCCCTCGCTGACAGCGCCCTCCCCTCCCCCGGCTTCTCCCCGTCCTCCTCCCCATCCTCGTCGTCGAAGCTGTCGCGGAAGGTCACCACCCTCCCCCGCCGGTACGGCTCCGCCGTCGGCATGTTGGCCGAACTCCGCAACGAGAGCTGCGGCCGCAGGGTCCCGGCGGTGTTGTTGTCGGCGGTTTCGCCGGTGAAGCGGGTGGAGCCGCGGCGGCTAAACGTGGGGCGGATTGCCCGGGGTGCGGTGGCCGGAGGACCGGAGTCTTCGGTGGCGGGGTTGAGGTCCTCGACCTGGTGAGTCATGTAGTGCGATGACATGTCCGAGTCGGACTGAGTTGGAGATGGAGTCTGAGTCGGAGTTGGAGTCTGAGTCAGAGACTGAGTCGGAGTTGTAGTCTGAGTGGGGAATCGGACCGAGTTACGGCGACCAAACTGGGTAAAGATTCTACTATTCGGGTTAGGAATAGGAACATCCGAAGTAGGGATATGAATTGTCGATATCCAGGCAGACCCTGCGCGCTTTAGCCTAAGCTTGTCCTTGAAGGCTTTCCAAGATCTGCAATTACAGTTTTTTTTTTTTTAAGAACTAGTTTTTGAAGAAAAATCCATATACATTAGCTCACACATAAGTTTATTTTTAATTTTTGAAAACAACTATTTTATTTTCTATTCCTATAAATATTAATAAAAAATTATCCAAACACATTGTTATTTATTAATTATAGAGTCTTAACATTTTAAGACAAATTTAAGTATTTTAAAATTAAGGCCCCTCTCTCGTACCATCATAACAGAAACAAATTTCTCCAAGAGAATGAAATGAATTTAGATCATAGACAAATTAAAAATTTTAAGTATATAATTTCTTAAACAAATTAAGAAAATATACTTAGATGAAGAAAATTTTTTAAAGCTAAGGAGCTTTAATATATACCTGCGATCCTTTTTGTTGGACTCGTCGTCTTTGATGATGTCAAGAAGGGTTCGGTTCTTGGGCGGTGGTGGTTCCCTGGGCGGCGTCGAGGAAGGTCTCTTCTGGTTCGCTAACACGTCGTCGAGGGTCAAGCCGGCTAGCACACGGGCTCGGCTGCTATCGGAAGCTGACATTTCTTCATGTAGTGTTACCCTCCGGCGACCTTCTATCACACACATGCACACAAATATGTTTCCCACTAACACACAATTTTGTTCGTTACGAATTCTATCAAACAATAACACAAACACCTATGCTTCAATTTGATTCAGGTACGCATCTACTCTTCCATACTTATTAATTATAGTGGAAGGAGAAACTTCGCATTCTTAATGCATGCATATTGGATTTACATTTTTAGGGTTCTATTCCATCTCCAGAGAAATGCAACTTTCTGTTTAATGGTGCTTAGATGGGTAATGTGTCAACATTTTTTTCTCCGTAAAACAGTCTTTTTCATGGAAAATGAAAGAAAGACAAAACGAAACAGCATAGAAACGTTTTTTTTGTATGATCAATCGTTTTCTGGGCAGGGCACATTGTAATGAAAAAAAAAACAGAGAGAGAATAAACCTTGGATTGGTCCCCGTGCAAATTGAGAGAGAGAGGACGCAGCTCTATACAAACAGTGCTATGTGTGAATTAATTGATTAGTTTATTCCTGCAAATGAAAAACAGTGAGTAATATGAAGAGGAACAGAATGATATATAGGTGAATGAAAAAGTGATTAGAAATGAGAAATTAAGAAAGGATTCATTAGAAAGGGTGGTGGTGGTGGTGATGGTGGGGGAGGGACTCACAATGTCATTGCTTTTGTGATGATAAAGAATGCAGTAATGTTGTTGATGATGTCGTTGTAGCTGTAATGGGTGTTATGATTTGTGACCTTGTATTGTATGTTGAGTAAAATTGCAAATTGGGATGCATGGTGTGAAGGGGAGAGATAAAGAAGAGAGTGTGTTGTGGAAGAGAATGTTGGGTTTTGGATAGAAAAACGAATTTCATGGGGAAGCACATCTCTCCCAACTTTGCGGGATGATCCTCTTGTAATCGATCTCTTCATAATACAGCCTTCACAACTTTATTATAGCCATAAACAAAGGGACTAGTGTTAAGTAATGTTTTATTTTATATTTCATAGAGAAAACACGGACAAAAAATAATGATCACAACTAATTTGTAGGTATTACAATAGTTACAACCCAAAACAGTTTTCACAATGTTTGATATACTTAAAAAAATGCTTATAAAATATATATGCTCTATATTTATTAATATAGATAAGTGGCGTCTTATTATTACTACAACTGGGTAATGATACATGGATATTCTATTTTTTGTTTTACACCTACTTAATAATTTAAGAAGCATTAATTAAAGAAATAGATATATTAGATTTTTTTAAGTATTACATAGATGTAGACAAATCAAATAGTGTATATATTTGTTTGTAGAGAGATTATTATTTTGTCATTTCCTATCTAATTTACTCCTTATGATAGAAAATGCATTCGATTGACAAAGATTTTCATGCCGTGTAGCCATTAATTACTTTTGTTTCATTTAGAACTAAATATATGAAAATAAATATGCAAACTTATGACTTTTAATGTTACATTCAAATGGGATAGAATGACAACATAAAAATGTAAAAGATTAAATATATATAGTAATTTAAATTAAGATTGCTATTATCTCTATATTTGTTTTTCTCTTTTAATGTTTTTAAGTAGAAATAAAAAGAATTCGATAAATACTTTTAATCCTAATAAAATAATTATATTTTTTTACCTTTTTATTTTTATATCAAAATAAATACATTATGTAAATTCATTAAACGTTAAATTAGAGGTATAATTGAAAAAAAATGGGAAAGCCCCAATCGTGGAAGATAATTTGTGAACCATAAGATATTTTCCTTTTTAATCGAATGGTCTAGAATATTTTTTTCTATCTTTCTTTATATTTTATTTCTTCCATTGCTTTTTTCTCTGTACTCACCTTCCTCAATAAAGTATTGTTTCTTCCTCCTCTTCTCCACCTTAACTATCAGCAATGTCGTTAAGTAGAAAACTCCATGAAAACTGCCATGTGATACTTACATCAGACACAAACACACTGACTACATAAAAGTATTAAGATTTTCTTAAATATAAATTTAAATTCTTAACATAATAAATTCTTAACATTTTGCAGGAACACTGGACGTCACATGTGCATGTTGGATCAGGGCGAAAATTCTCCAGCTCATCATCCCATATGATACACAATTTAGTATAAAACTCACTGACGATGGATGTTCCTTGCTTTAGGGAAGAGACGTCTTTTTGCAGTTCGGAGATGCGCAACAAATCTCCCTGGAAGAATCTTGATTTGAGATCTTTCCAAATTGCCATCTTCTATCCAAAGAATGCTATGCCTGATTTCTGGTGACACCGAGTGGACCAATCAAGAAACCACCATGTTGTTGTATCTTTTCCAGGCATTGTGAGAGGAATCTCCACGAGGTGGCTCTTCAACAGTTCCATCGATGAATTGAGATTTGTTCTTTGCACTCAACACATTCTCCATGGATTTGCTCCATGCGTGATAATTGGTTGAATCAAGAAGGGGTGAGACCAAGGAGGTGGCTGGACTCTAGCTGGGGTGAAGATACAAAAGAGAAGAAGAAAAATCTTCAAGAAAGCGAAAGAAGAAGAAGTAGAAACCAGAGTCTGATGCGCGCAGCAGAGCTCTTCAAAGGAAGAGCTATGATACCATCATAGAGGTATCCCGATAGTGAGAGGCAAAATATTGTCTTCATATTCATACTCACAGAGAAAAGTATTGAAAGCCATGAAGAAGAGAAAACGTGTATATTTCTAATGAATGTAGGAATTATTACAAAAAGATATAAGTCAATGCCTATATATATACAGAAGAAAGGAAAATAACGGGAAGTGGTTGAGTAGTGAGGCGGTGGTAGTTAGGATTGAGATCTGATAGTTAAGCGGTGGAAGATTGGACCGATCGGTGAAAGGTAGACCCAAGTGATGGAATGGAGAACCGAGTGGTAAGGTGGAACCGAGCGGTAGGAATTTAAGATTTTGTGTGTATATGTACATGTATACATGTGTGTGTACATGTATGTGTATATATATATATATATATATATATATATATATATATATATATATATATATATATATATATATATATATATATATATATATATATATATATATATATATATATATATATGAGTTTGCTAACTTGCGTATGTCTATTTTTCAGTTGGTACATTTTAGTAATGTGTACTGAGTTTTAGTAGACAAAAATATGATCATATATTATGGATTCTAAGTTTTAAGGTCAAGGGTATTTGGATAATTTCAATTCTCATAACTAAAAACAGAGAAACAAGAAACCCCAAATCCTTACTCACCCCACATCCCTCAATCCTCTAAACCTTTTCTCTTTCATCTTTCTCACTCCAACCTTGTGTTTGTCATCCCTATAGTAGTCCCAACTAAAAAAAATCAGAAACATCCACCTAGCACTAATCTACCTTAATCTACCTTCCTTACTTATCCCATTTGTTTCTCTCTCACCTCCATCCTCTCTCTCACCAACACATTGCAACCCGCGATACTGCTATTTGTTATTCTTGCTCTGTTCATTCATTTGTTTTTCACTTTAATAACAAAATAATTGATGATATTGATGGTGATTTTTTATTGGAGGGTTGTGTTATATCTTTTCCCTTCTGATTGTTATTAAATTTGTAAAAAACTAAAGTCTACAATAATTTCAAAACTAAAAAAAACAAGAAATCTCCCACAAAAAGACGTTAGCATCAACCCATAATAGTTGCAAAGCATTTAGTTTCTTAATACCAATTTTGATAAAATAATAGAAATGAAATGAGTAAACACTAAACTATGAGCGTGATGGTAACAAATTTATTAAGTTTAAATTCTAATTTGAAATTTTGTGCGTGTTGTTTTTCTTAATTTCACTTATGCAGAAAATGATAAATCAGAATGACAACATAATGTTTATATTGACTAAACAAGTTGGAGATGTGAATTGTTTAAAATAAACTTACATGATCTGATTTACTTTGGAATGTAATTTTCTGGTCCAACTAAGAGCTAACAGGTTCATTATGACTAGTTTACTAATTTCTGGTTGATTTTTAATTAGTTGGTATATCAATGCAGCTCTTCTTGGAAACTACTCAATATTCTTCAATATGCTCAAATCTAGAAGATGTGTAATTTACAAAAATGAAATGAAAATATGTTTATCAATATGAAACATTCAGAAGGGAATGAGTAGTGATCTCTTTTCTGAATAAGGGGACAAAGTTAACCGCAACAGTTTTCTCTGTTCATAACTCTCTTCAATAATTTTTTCTTGTTAAATCATTTAGTATGATATGCAAGAGCTTCATTTTTTGCTGTGTTTTGACGTTGGTTATATGCAGGTAAAAAGTATATTCCGAAATATTGTTTTCAGCAAAAAATATGTTTTTAGAATTATTTTTAAAAGCTGACTTCAAAAATCCATTTTCTAGACAATGACTTATCCCTTCCGGAATCCCCTTTCCACATAACGATTTTTTTCTTCTGGAAAATATTTCTGGACTACTTAATAGCCAACATATCAACAAAGGAGTTGTTATAAGGAATACAAATTAAAATTTTTAGTGAAAGAAATATTTGAGAAAGTGATGGTTTTATAAGGAAAGAACAATATTATATGTCATGTAAGACATTTCTATAATCTAGTACTTAAACAAATTTGGATAAGGACACACATAATATATGTTGGTAATTTATATATAATTGTTATTTAGTTATGCATGACAAACCTTCTATATATAATCTTTTGAATGAAACTGTTGGGAATGGAGTATCACTAGTACAAAAACAGCGTACAACGTCGAATATTTTGGGCTTTTCATGTCAAATTTGAGAACGACGTCATATCGGGAGACGTTAAATTGACGTCGAATTTAAAAAATTCGACGTTAAATTTAACGTCGAATTTTATCATTAAACGACGTTAATCAATTTTTTTATATTTTTAATTAATTGTGATCTTTTTTACAACTCTACGAGACTTGTAAAGAAAAAAAACAACAAATTTCAGTTTTTATATTTTGTAAAGCATGAACTATGAATGTGTAATATAGTATCAACAATAAACAACAATGACAAACAACAAACAAGTTCAATCAAACAACAACAAAAAACAAGTTCAACCAAACAACAACAACAAACACTACCAAAACAAAGGGCATTATCGACGGCCCACGTCCGTTGAAAATAGTAAAAAAGCCGTCGATAATGCCTATTATTGACGACCAATTGGCCATCGATAAATCGTTTGTCGCTAACCATTACCGACGACCTTGGCAAAAGCCTTCGGTAATTACCGAAGGCCAAAGACTTTCGGTAATTATCGAAAGACAAAGGTCGTCGGTAATTACCGAAGAGCAAAAGCCTTCTGTAATTACCGAAGCACAGAGGCCCTATTTTCCTTCCACTAGTTTAGATTATGAAATTTTTCATGACATCAAATCAAACTAATCACTGATATTTTTACTGGAGAAGGATAGTTGAAAACGAGATATTAAATGATATTGCATAATATATTTGTAGTGTTTTACATAAGATACTTGCTGCCATAACACTACAACTTGTAGTGTTTTACGTAAGATACTTGCTGCCACAACACTACAACACTACAACTTCTTACACTTCAGTAAATAGGAAAAACATTTAAATTCTACTTCTAAATAAAAAAACAACTCAAAAGGCATTACACTATGCACATTTTGAAGTTTCTCAGAACCAACTTCTCCAAAGACAAAGCTAATTCCATTGCATCATTTCCATTGTTATAGGGAAAGTACAATGATATATGATTCTCTTAAAAAAGACCCAGCTGATTCGGGCTCTGTAAAACCTGTGGCATTTTGGAAAGTAATTGAAGACTTGTTAAATCCTTCCCATCCTTTTACAAAACAAGTGTTTCATCCCTTCCGTGCTGCCAAATTGCAACATCTGCACCAAAAAACTCACTTATATAAAAAGAGAAAGTAAAAGTGTTTCCAAATCCTTCAACATTTTAATTAATACCAAAATCTATAGCTTCAATTTTTTTATCGTTTATTATACGTTTATTAATACCAAAATAATTATAAGAACATAATGTAATATATAATACTTTATTAGTAGCAGAACCTGTTAAAGATTATGAAACTTTAAGTTCATCAAATAAAAAGCCAAACAACTTTACTCCAAACACATGATTTTGGAATAAAAAATTAGTTAATCATTTTTTTTCAGTAGTAATATATAATACTTTATTAGTAGCAGAACCTGTTAAAGATTATGAAACTTTAAGTTCATCAAATAAAAAGCCAAACAACTTTACTCCAAACACATTTTTTTTCAGTATGTATATATATATATATATATATATATATATATATATATATATATATATATATATATATATATACATACGAGTTTTGTTTTCCTTATCTATCATAATTTTTTTTTATTTTTATCAATCTAAAACTTTGAACAGAGAGAAGTTAAACACATATATACCAAATCATGCCACGTTTCCTTCTCACTCCATCTAAACTCCCACCCTTCTTTTCAAATTAAACACACCAAGCATAGTCAATTTACTGAACTTTGAGATGTCCATTTTGTTTTCAAGTGAAGAGGATTGGAACCAGGAAGAGCGTGGGAAACTTTATTTTAGATAAATACTGAGGGCACAAGTGTAATTTATTTCAGATAAAAGAGACTACATAAACCCAAATATTCTAATAAGTAACACTTTAGTAACTGATAATAGTCAGACATAAAATGCAAATGCAAAATAGATGGGCCCATGCACACAAGTTATTGTAAATTTCTCAACTAATTAAACATTAAAAAACAAGGAACAATAGTTACCTTGAACAATTTGACAAAGCAATTGCAATAACACTCAGTAGCTTGCATGCCTCTGGTGCATCAAGAACAACACTGCTTACACTTTTAGGAGAAATCACCTAGTGTTGTGCAAGGCAATGAGTGTTTTCTTAGTGAAAGCATTAAATTTTCAACGAAAGGCTAACATTAAAGGGTATAATGTTCATGGTACCTCTAGATTGTATAGTGTCGATCCCTTCCTAATTTTGCCAGAAATATCGTAATGGGAACCATGGCATGGAAAAAACCACCCGCCAAAGTAACCAGCATTTGGCAAGGGAATGCAACCTAGATGTGTGCACACCCCAGTCACAATAAGCCACTCAAGGTTCTTTACTCTCTCAGCGTCCTGCTGGGGATCACGAAGAGATGCAATATCAACACTATTTGCTAGCTTAATATCATCTTCTATTTTGCGCTTGATGAATACTGGTTTTCCACGCCACTTAACAGTCACAATAGTGCTTGGCTCAATGCTGGAGAGATAAACTTCAAGTGAAGTCAGGGCAAGAACATCCTTACTTGCTCACATGCTGAGCACAAACTTGAGGACAAGGAGACGAATCAAGGAGGCATAAACAAACCTACCACCAGTTAGGACAAAGTAGGCAAATGCCCTTTTGATTGGATCACCAGGAGCAAATCACTTATGGTTGTGTTCATCATATATAATTTTAGAAGGGTTTTTAACAGCCGCAACAGTTGCAGGAATTTCATGAATAAGGCTATTTTCTTTAGAATCAGTAGCATAACTTGGACAAGATAAACTTAAACCAATTAACCCATGAAAAAGTAATCCTTAAAACTAAGAGCATAACCCAAAGAATCAACAAATGAACAAAGCTCAATTAAAACTACAAAACCAAAAACCCTAAATTAACATAACATACAATAACATATTAGGCCCACCGTAACACACAAATCTTCTTAAGGAATAACAAAATTCAAGAATACTTTGCAAGAAAGTATTCATCCAGTGACACAAGAGTGGTAATGTCATCAGAAAGCAACTAAACTTCCCTCATAGAAGCAGAATAAGTTACCTTTCATCAGAATGGGTTAAAATTGTATAGACAGGGAACATATGACCTTGAAACATTTAGCTACAACGAGGTTGCATAAATTTCCTTAAAGCAGTGGAATACAGAAAACTCCAACCAAATGCCATCCAAGAATTAAAAAGAGAAGAAAAAAAAGTACCAAACAAAATCAAGATATCAAATAACATAGGAAAATACGAGAACGAATCCCACACCATCTTCTAATAAAAAAACATCCATGAAAAATCCAAAAACTATTATCCAAAGGGAACAAATAACGTCGCAATCCACAAAGGCGAACTGCCTCCGGATGTTGTAACCTACTTAAGTAAATCAGCCACAAGTACATCGATCATATAAAAATTTGAGCTTTACAGATGATCATAAGCATCCAATCAAGGATAATAATCATAAGGAGAGGAACCCTAAGATTCAAATAACAGAAAGATCCAAACCAAAAAAAAACTACGAGTGAAACAAATCATTCAAAGCTTCGAATGAATCCATAAAGGGAGACAGATGAGAAGGGAACCCAAGTGGCAGAGTGGTGGGACTCTTCCTCCCTTCCCTCAACCTCCATGGTCCAATTGATTCTCTCTCCCCACTAGTGTACTTCCGCTTCCTCGACCTCCACGAAAACCGCTCGAACTCCTCTATCTCTCCTACAATGACTTCTCTGGCGAGATTTCGCAGCAGATATCCTCCCTCCGCCTCCTTCTTCGCCTTGACATCTCCAACAACATCCACGACCCAATCCCAAACCAAGTCGCCAAACCAACACCACTTCATTGCAACGCCCTCGAGACACCAACCTCCAACAACCCCCACCACTGTCTCCACACTCACAAGGACCAAAACATGAACCTAGCCGCAAACCAACCACCAACGAACTGCCGTC
Source organism: Vigna angularis (assembly GCF_016808095.1). Taxonomy (NCBI): domain Eukaryota; kingdom Viridiplantae; phylum Streptophyta; class Magnoliopsida; order Fabales; family Fabaceae; genus Vigna; species Vigna angularis. The sequence continues at coordinate 22,332,766 of NC_068971.1, read as the reverse complement.
AGCGTCCACAAAAACAACCGCTTCAAACTGCCTTAGGGCGAGAACCTCAAGCTTCAAACAGAGAGTAGGGAATGGAAGAGCGCCACCCAGCAACGAACCTCCGTCAGCGTCTACACCACCAAACTCGTGCCGTCAAACCGCAGCGTCGAACCGGCTGACTACCACCAAAGTTGCGACCCTAAGTCAATAGTGAGTTCAACGAATAAGGGAGAGAGTTCTGCTTTTGAGAAATTTGGGGAATTTGAGCAATAAATACTCAAATTTTTGAACTTAAAACATCGCAGGCATTACCGTAGGGCAAAAGCTCCTCGGTATTCAATTTTACCAATACATTACCAAAGACATGAAAGGTCGTCGATAATAAGCCTTCGCTAATACGTACTTTTATTGTAGTGAAAGAAGTTCAACAAAAAATAACAACAATTAAGTTCTTTAAAACGGAAACTAACCTTGGTTCATCGGAATAAAGTGTTGCCACAAGTGAGAGAGAAAGCAAAATGCGCCTATGAAGGACAAGAACACGAAAATAATCGGTCAAAACAAACGAAAATCATAAATAAAGTAGTAAATTAACATACATTTGTATCAAATGAAAGAAAGATTACATCTGATGGTCGTCAAACTTCGTTCGAGAAAAAATTGAGCAGAGAAGAGGGTCTCGCGCACTAAGATAAAGTGAATGAATTTTCAATCTCCCGCTCAAATTTTTATTGAATTCACTAACCTTTTAACGTCTAACGCTTGGGCATTCGACGTTTTATATCCTTTTACGTCGAATTATAGTTCCAAATTATGTTTAATAATTGCATTTATTTACAAAAATATCATCAGTCATTTTTAACGTTGGCTATTGAGTGGTTCGACGTTGAACGCGTGACATTATACGCTGTTTTTGCACTAGTGTATTGATCCTTTAGTTTATGTAGCAAAAGTTGGTAGCCTTTTGGTTAACATGATATCTACTATATTAAACTTGTTATGATTTATAATACATATGGTTTTGAACATGTTTTTTTTTCTTGTGTTGACAACATTAGTTGAAAACACTATAATAAAAAGTTGGTTTTTCTCCATTAGATCCTTTGTGAGAATACACGAGTCAATACTTTGATGACTTCGAAAGATAAATTGATAAATTTGAATGGTACTTTATCTTGTTATAAAGTTTCATCTTGTCTGTTCCTTTTTTACATGTATGAAATTCAAGAAAACATTTTCTACAATATGTGGAGATAATATAATTTGATAAAATAGTGTAATGTGAGCTATTTAGAGAGTTAGTCTTGTTGAATTTTCTTATAAATAGTTTTTTATGAATACCATATAAACATTATTTAAAGACAAACATACTAGTTCAACAATTTTCACTTTTTTTTAATATTAGTTGTGTTAGAATGAAATTTGCTTTTCGTGATTTATTTAGTCACTTGGTTATTTGATTTTATTAAAAAACATTATATCAAATTGTGATGGTAAATGATACAAGCTCCAAGCATTTTATATTTTTTAAGAGAGTAAGTTTTACAAGTCGAGTTGATTACACTAATATTATATGCTAACTTTGCATTGGCAATATTTGAGTTTAAATAGTTAAACCATTATATTAATAAAACAAGAGCAAATTATATTTATAGTATGTGATCATAAAATGTATATGTTTATATTAAAGCAAATGTTGTTGCCATATTGAAAGTAATTGTTGAGATTGTGTGCCATCTGCATGTAGAGTGACATGTGTCTTGTTGAGCATATCTAATAGACTACTTACAAAGCTTGTCTCTTTCATTTCAAGCCTTAACATATGATCTTTATTATTATTAGATATACTCGATTTATTTAGTTAGGCTTTCTATTATTTTGTTATATACTTAGTTACGTTATAATTATTCTACATATAATCTAGCCTCATGAATATTTTGAGAGTTAGATTAATACATACTTTATAATTCGTATAATTCACCTCTATAATTTATTCTTTTATTTGAAGCGTGTTCTATCTATACAATTTGTGTAATAACTGTATTTTGTTCTTGCATATGTTTATCAAGAACAAGTTTACAAATATATCGTTTCTTTTCATTATTCTCGTCACATTGTATCTTTGGATCTTTCCTCATACATTTATGCTCAACATTCACTAGTTTGTCAAGTTTCTTTCCTCGTTTTTATGTGACTTTCTTGGTTGGATACCCAATAAATGAGTGTTAGATTTTCGATTCTATTCCATTTTGCATATGTAGATGGTTGATCCTTGATAAAGATTAGTTCCTTTTATTTATTTCTTTTATTTCAAAGTTTAGAAAGGTGGTCAAGAAAATGGTCAAACACAACCAAGATTGAGAAGTTAACATGAAAAAACAAATATAATTTGTGGTACATCAAGATGCATGCTCCTCCTTTGAAAGAACATAAAGTTTGGATGACTTTACGTACGTGGTAGGATTACACAAGAGTTTGAAATGAAACCTACTAACACATCTCACAAGGTGTTAAAATAAAGTACAAAAGTTTGAATGAATATCCAAAGATTAAGATCAATTAGTGAAGTAATCAACTTCAAAAAAACAAAATGCCTTGATGGTAAAAACATATTCTCAAAGATGTAATAACATCAATTTCTTAGAGCACCTTTTGCTTGTATGTAACACTACAATAACAAATTTAAAAATATTCTGCAGAGGTTTTTATTTCAAGTTGTGAGGTTTTATTTAACTTTGCAAATTAATTTGTATAGATTTTTTAAACATTCACAGATATATTTGTCATACCCTTTTTGTGAAGGTTTACGAGGATATATGATATCTGATTTATTTTGTGGAGGATTTTTTGTGAAATGATTTAACCTCTCCTATGGGTGACTACTATTTGATGGAGGTTTGAAACCTCGTTATTTTCAATTATTTTATTGTAGGGATTTAAAATCTTCGTTTGTATTATTTATGTTGTGAGTTTACTACTTTATTTTGTTTGCATTATTTTTAATCTCTTCAAAACAATAATTTGTTAGTGATTATAAGCTCTTATACATGAAAATGTATCTTGTCATTTAAGCTTTTATATTTTTTTGTCAACAATATTTTTTTGTAATATTCTTTCAAATACTTTAATTGTGACAAAAGACATGACAAACTTTTACCAAAATACTCAAATATATATCATTAAAACATTTCATTCTAAAAATCACCATAATAACATAAAAGTAATTAAACTAAAACATAATCACAACTTAATACACACTTACTTAAAAATCTATAATAGACTAAATATAACTTCATCCTAAACAACATAATAAACAAACTAAATGTTGCTAGCAATGATATGACTGTCGCTGTCATACAAATTTGATGTGCACAGAAAATAATGCAGTATAAACTAGGAGGTGACTCCTAGGTCGTCTCTCAAGGACCAATTTGGGTTCAGTCTTAGATTTAACACGAAGGGGGGTTTGTGATTTTTGTATTTGTGCGGTAAAATTAAAGTGAACTGGAAATTAAACAACACAAAATTAAAAATAACGTTTGAAATAAATTTTAACGACTATAAAACCAAACGGTAAAAGATAGTAAAATCACAAAATGAAAAATCATGCAGTGTTTAAAATTTACCCAAAAACATCAGTAAAAATAAATCGTAAAAATGACGCTGAAAATAACATCAAGAGTAAAATATTATGACAAAATTTAACGACATAGAAAACAGTAAACGGTAAAATAAAATAGACGGTAAAAACAAAAGCACCTTGAAAATCAAATCTATTAAACATTCAACATTAAATTAAAATTCCTGGACGGATAAAAATAAAATGAACAAACTAACACAGTACAGAAATTAAATTCTACATCTTTTTTCTGAAAATGAGCAAGGACCTAAAGCTACTGGAAGAGGGAGTCTCTCCCAGGCCGTCTCCTACTCTACTGGAACAACTGAGATTCCTACACTACCGAGAGCTGCCTCTTCTCTTCACGGTACCCCTTTTAAAGCAAAATCCCAGACGTTTTGTGCTCAATGGATGATGCAAAATGAAACCATGGGCCCTCCACTATTTAGTGTTGTGATGTCTGCTTCAATCTCTTAAGCCAAATAATTCAATCCCCTCAACAATACAAATCATGCTGGGCCCTTCTTCAATATTAATTAATTAATATGAAGTTGGACCCTCATTGCTGGACATGCAACCTCTGCTCCCGTGCACACTGCTTCTCTTCTTGCTAGACCATAGTTGCTCCAGCTCCAAGCTGCCGTGAGCTTTTCCATTCTTCCAGTTTACTTCCAGCAGCCACCGTGGACTTCCATGCCTCTTCTTCTTCATTCTCTTCACCATTTCCTTCTCTCATCTTCTCTGGAATCAACGTGAATGTGGTGGCTTTCCCAGCCGAGGGCTCTTCTTATTTGGCGGTGGCTGCATGCTGGACCATCTTTGGACGTTGCTGTTGCTTGTTGCTCTAGCCGTGAGCTCTCCCAAGGTGGACCGTGGAGGACCTTGGACAGCCATCCTCTTTTTCCAATGCCGAGTGCTTCTTCTTCAGACGTGGCTGCTGGAAGCTGGAGTTTCTCCTCCCTCAACGCTACTGCTGCCACCGTGAGCTTCTTTTTTATTTTTTATTGAATGTCCAAAACCAAAAGCTTCGTGGAAGAGCAGTGAAAAATCTGCACTACAAGCCAAAGTGAATATACACCTTTTCCATGTGTGCCGTTTGCTTTCTTCAAAGATGGTGGGTGCTCTTTCTCCAAGACCAAGCCGTGACCAAACATGCTGCTGCCTCTCACAATAAAAACCCGTGAACTTTAAATCCTAGGTGGTGACCCCCTTTTTCCATTTATCTTCACTTGTTAAATTGGTGGATGGGGTAAGATGTGAAAGTAACATCTTTCTTTATTTGTTAAATGGGATGTGAATTCTTCTCCTGCTCTTTTCACGTGTCCATTGATTTAATGCTACTTTTTTTTCAATTTGAAACCACTTATACCAAGAAAGAGTGTGATGGTTCCCACTTTCTTCAGTTTAATGCTTGCCAAAGAATTGTCCATATGTGGCCATGTGTACATGTTTAAGCCGAGAAAACAAAACCAAATGGTGATGTGCGCCGTGTACATTTCTTCAATAAACTTTTGATAAAAGCAACAAAAGGAAGCCATGTGTCCAGCTTTGATAATTCAGCAAATGAGCATTGGATCCGTGAGCTTGTTTTACAAATGGAGTCCAAAACGAAATGCTTGACTGGAGTAGAAAGGCACGGTCAAAACAAAAATTCTGCACATCCTTTCTTCAAAATAAAACCTCCTCTTCCTAAACAAATGAGTGCACTTCTTGAATTGAATAAACATTTTCTTTGGGTCCAATTGCTATTTCTATTTTAACCTTCAAATGTCTTAAACTGTGATTCTGAAATTTTCCTTGCAAAATAATTAGCTCAGATAATTCAAATTAATTACAATTAGAATTTCAAGTCAAATTAAGCACAATTAGCAAAACTGGAAAAATACCGGACATTTAAGCACAATTCCCCGATTAATTCTAGCACAATAAGCTAAGTTAAGTGAATAAAATATCGACTCATCAAGCAACAATTGATCCTCTTACTAAACATACTAAACATAATAAATAACATAATAAACCTCTTACTAAACATAAGAAACAACATAATAAACATAATAAACATACTAAACATACTAAACATACTAGAAGGTTCTTGATCCTTATACCATTTTAGAAATTTATTGAAAATAATAGAGTCGTCTGTAATATCAGACGAAGGAGGATCTCTAGTAGGTGATTGGGATGGAGGAGTAGTGATGGAATGAGTCCAGCCAATGGACCCCTTACTAGAAGTATGTCATAAAGGAAGGTTCAATAAGGTGAAAGAAGGCTATAAATAAGAGAGATAGAGTAACCAAAACTCGCCTAATGAGCTTGTTTACACGCCCAACAAGCTCACACTCAGCAGTAACTAGAGGTTGTCCAATGCCAACGTTCCAAAGGCCAATTCAAGTCTAGCAAAATGCTTTTGCTCAGCGACTTCTTCCCCTCACTCAGCATTAGCGGACAACCTTTCCCAACAACATGCTTGTATATTGTCTTATGATCTGTGAACAATGCTTGATGATCATGAGGGTAGCTAGGCATGGTCAGAGGATGAATGGATCTATAAATTCAGTGCTCCTTGCTTTATAATGGACACTTTTGAATGATAACGAGTTCTGATGTTGACATCACTCCAATCCCCTCTTCTTCAAAAGTCATTGGCCAAAGAGTCTCCCAAAGCCTGCTTTAGCCCTCTTCCCTTATTTAGGGTTTATCTTTCTTAGGCAAATTGCTTCTATACACCACAATCTTCATTTCCACTAAACATTTGCTTCAATTCTTAATTTTGTTGTGTCCTTCATTCAGTTGTGCATGTTCACGTCTAATAGAGGATTTCTCTTCTCCATCAAGTAGTCTGAACAATAGCAGCATATCTAAGAGGGCGAACATGTAATGCATAACACCTGTCAATCTTGTGGCCTAGCTTGTCACAATGATCACACTTGAGACGTCATTTTCTCGACTTGCGAGAGTGATTGTGATCATGATGTTGAGATGTCAACGTAGAGGAAACAAATGTATCATTGATGTGTTTACTAGATATACCAAAAAGAGTAGAACAAGTAGAAGTCAAAGTGGAAATAACAAGTTAACCCAAAATCTTATCACGGATATGAGAATATTCATCAACAACGTCGTGCAACACTAATAACATGAAGAACTTTGATCATTGCTCTATTTTTTGGGCAAGAGTAGAGAAGAGAGAAAATAATTCATTAAATTCACGAAACAGAACATGAATTTTACAAATATAATCAACCATAAAGTCTTGATGCCGAAGAGTCACAACATTGAAATAATCATGACAAAAACCATGAAGATGTTGAATATTATTGGTGTATAATAATTTGGCATATTCCGAGATTTTAAAACATGTTTCCTAGGAATGAAAAAAAATTGTTTTAAAGAAGAGTGAAGTGTACCCTTGAGAACAATGCATAACGAGCATAAATTTTTAACCAACGGGCAGTGAAATCAATAACTGTAACGTTCTGAGTAATATGATCAACATACCCTTGACCCTTAAGCTAAATTTTAACGTGCGATGCCCAGGTCACATAATTAATGTCATCTAACTTATCAATAGATAAATGAACATTGACATAGTTAATATATATGGACAGGTAAGACGTACTAGTGATGGGGTCAAACGTACTAGTGACTGAAGAGAGGTCATAAGCCATGAACAAGCAAGAGAGAGTAAAAACCTAAAACCTGAAAGAGGCCCAATCAACACAACCAGGCTAGATTTAGAGAGAGAGGTTGCAATGAGTCCAATGAAGGTAATCGACATCGAAGACAACAACACGTGTGCAACTAGAGAAGCTAGAAAGTATGGCAGAACTGTGATCGTGAAAGTGTGTATGGACTATGATGGTAGCGATCTTGACAGCATTGTGGTCGCTTGGTCGAGATGAGCAAAACCGTGGTTGCTGGTTGAAACTGATGCTCTGACAGCGATGACAATGACATTGATGGTGACAATGGCACCAGCGTTGGCTCTAACGACGACGATTGTAGTGGGCAAGGGCGACAAACATTTTTCCAAAGAACCCTAGACTCTAGATATCATGCTGAATATAATGTAAAACTATGTATAAGATTAATCTCCTTTGTGTGAATATGTATTCTATTTATAATAAAAGAATATGGACTAAGCTCAAAATACAAATAAAGAATAATAATAAACTAACTAAAGATAAAAGATAAAAATAAAATAAAAATAATATATCTAACAAATATCAAGACTTATTAAAACTAACAATGAACACCAAGACTACGTAAAACTAACCATGAACACCAAGACTACGTAAAACTAACAAATATCAAGACTACATGGGCAATAATAACATCCCCACTCAGAATACATGGCCATCAAACTATTCCCCCATAAATATCAAACACAAATGTTCTTGAATTGGATGTTATTAATAACTTTTCCAGATTAATTTCTGTAAAAACATTGCGTTAAAATTGTTAAAATTTTCATATTAATAACTTATATAGATCTTTAAGCACCACCTTTCGCTTATACATAAGCATTTATCAATAAACTTTCAGATGATCGATAAACCTATGCAAATGTGAGGGTTTCGTGAACTTACTAGGTTATTTCACAGATCACTAGAATGCTAGAAAACAGAGACTATAACTCCCCAGCCGTTATAGTGTTCATCAGAGCCACGACTCCAACATCGAAGCCAAGAACCCACTGCATAGTGTTTTGAGGTTGTAAAAGAAGTAGTTGATGGGGTAGAAAAAATTTAGAGATAGTGAAATGTAGAGAAAATATGGAGATAGTAGAATATAGAAGTAGTAGTTGGAAGAAGTGTTGTAGTTGTCTTAGTTGTTGTTGATGTTTGCTTGCATCAAATGATAGAATACATGAGTATTTATAGATCCATATATAAATTATTCTAGAACATGCTAATCACAATTTATGTGAAATGTCCTAAACTTTTACCTATGTAAAATATTCTTAATTTTTTCCTTCTATCTTAAGCTTCTCCACAATATTCTAGAATTTGTATTAGATTTAAATTCTTTTATCTTAGGAGTTTTTACACTCTTTTAGAATTTGCATTACAGTTTAATAAGGACCGAACACTCCAAACACTTCAGCGGCCTCCCACCATCTCACCTTTAACTACCCATCACTCCACTTTTTGAAAACAACTGCCGAACAAGTATTTGGGGCTCAATCAGTTGGAAAACGTTTCTAACTTTTTCAATCAAAGGAGAAAGGGGACCTCGAATTGTGTCTGGGGTTTGGAAATATGAACATCAAAGGAGAATGTGAACGAAACTCTGTGGAGCTAGCTAATTTGAAGATGAAAGCTGAAAACGTGAGAAAAAGGTGATTGGGAAAACTGAAAATGAAATATAAGTGAGAAAGCGAAAACTTTTTGTCGTCGCTCACGTACCTTAGTAAAAATGTATTATAATGTGTGCATGTCATAAAGTTCTGAAAAAAAAATTGAAATCTCTATTATTATTATTATTATTATTGTATTAGACAACCCATCAAACCCTCGTAAATCATGTTAATATGTGGGAAGTTTCGTAAATAGAATAAGTCCCACTAAATATCAATTTTTTTTTTGTAGTATAAAGAATAACATTACAAAATAATTACTATTTTTCAAATAGAACATTGAAAAAAATTTATACAATATTTTAGAAAACTTAATCAATTAAATTTAGGAATAATTTCTCATAATGTTTTTCACTAAATTAAAAACACAATAAGAAACTATGATAATCATATAATTGATTACACTACACCATTTTTTTTCTTTTGGAAACGTTAAATTAGATTCCGAGTATAAAAATGTTGTCTAAACATAATATACGCAACATTTTTACGTACTCGAACTAATGAAAAATAATGAGTTGATACTAACAATAATTGATTATGTCGATAATGATAATTAATTATGTTAAGTTAAAATCAATTAGTTTGTTTTATAACTCTTTTTAGAACATTTTCTAAAAACACTTAATTTTCAATCAAAGCATAAGATGCATATGATTTCTATTTTAACATGAAACATTCCTATATGCATGTTTCAAACTCATTCAACCTTGAAAGTTGTAAGTA